>NW_012101932.1:611367-626007 GCF_000951045.1 Mandrillus leucophaeus | reverse complement strand
TCTTGGGTTGTTAGTTTCTCTAACAGTAAATTGATTCATTCTGAAATTTTGTTTAAAATGTAAAATTAGTTCTATACCACAAAACTAGGTATCTTCTTTGTATGCTTGAGAAACAACCAGGAGGTGAAATTTGCAGAGCATAATAACAGTTGGAGAAGTTAATCTGAAAAAGGGTACATAGTGTGTGATTCCAACTATATGACATTCGGGAAAAGGCAAAACTATGGAGACATTAAAAGGATCAGTGGTTGCCAGGGGATTGGCAGGAGGAAGGGATGAAGAGGCAGGGCACAGATGATTTTTAGGACAGTGAAACTATTCTCTATGATGCTTTAATGATTAATACATGTCATTATACATTTGTCATAACCCACAGAATGTACAACACAGAGTCAACCTTAGTGTAAACTATGGAATTTAGTTCATCACAATGTATCAATATTGGGTTCATCAACTGTAACAATGTACCACACTAATGCAAGATGTTAAGAATAGGGGGAACTGGGCAGGTACAGAGGAGAAAGGTGAGAGGCTCTCTGGGAACTGTACATTTTGCTCAAGTTTTCTGTATATCTTAACCTGTTCTAAATAAATAAAGTCTATTAAATTTAAACATCGAAATCAATAACGGTTGGATAGACTTTAGGTGGGACCAGGGCTTTTTAGTAAGCGGCAGAGCATTTTGAGCTTGGTAGATGCTGTGGTCTAAATATGTCCCCACAAGATTCCCATGTTGAAACTGAATCACCAATGTAATGGTATAAAAGATTAGTGGTCTAAGAGGTATGAGGAGCTGTCTGCTTCTCTTCCCTCTGCCACCTAAGGAGGCAGCAAGAACGCTCCATCTATAAAGCACAACACAGCTCTCATCAGAGGCTGAGTCAGCCAGTGCCATAATTTTGGACCTGCCGGCCTCCGGAACTCTGAGAAATAAATTTCTGCTCCATATAAATCACCCAGTCTAAGGTATAAGGCAGCAGGAATGGACTAAGACAGTAGCATATAACAGCATACAATTAGCTACTGGTCAATATAGGGCTCAAAGGGATACATTTTGGTAAGGATAGGTTTTGATAGTGTATTGACAGATTTTCACTGAGGTGTGGTAAAAAACATCTCGGGGAAAAATACCTCAGGTAAGACTTGGTGAGTAGGGCTGCCAGGACTGAAATTTTTAAACTTAGCAGGAAGACAAAAATAGCCACTTTCTGAGGACTGAGGAAGCATACTACATAAATGTTTTCCTTCTCCAGATACGGTAAATCAATGGTGACAAAAATAACTTTTTGATAAGGGATTTCTCCCGATTAAGCTTAAACTCACTGGTCATGGATTCTAGATGTCTGACTTCACTCGCATTCTAGTAAGACTGAATCGAGATTTTTTTCTTTCTTCATTTTATCCTTTTGTCTCCTCAGTTACTATGTCAGATAGCTTTCTTCACTTTGTACCTCATTAATGGGCTCCTGTGCTTCCAGCTGGTTCAGAAAAGTCCAAGGAAGGACAGAGTGAGTTGAACTATTTCCTCCCAGGCTCCTGCCTGCCCTTATCAGGAGGCCTCTCATAGTCATCTCCTTGTCAGGATTCCACTTGTTCCCTCCCTTCCTTCTTCAGGCCCAGCAGTAGTAACAGCCTCCCTATTACCAACCCCAGGAGTTTACACTACTCCCTGTGGCTTCTTTATACTCTGCCTACACCCATACTATACTTTCCTCAAATTATCCCAAATAGAAATGTAGTATGCCACCTACTTCAAGGCCCTTAGCTCAATAAATATACCACCAAACTTCTGGCATGCATCTTTGGAAAAACTAAGGACAATGTGTGAGGGAAATAATTTTGCCTGGAATAACTGTTTTGGGGGCTAAGATTTACCTGAGTGAAAAAACAGTGCTGTGGTCATTTTAGATGGTTTGTTGACATTTTAGAATCTTTTTTAAAAATAAGATTTACCAAAGATTTGGTTCAGAATCAATACAACTTCTGGAAACTTGAAGAAATTTTACTAATTCCAGTGAGAAATAGCACAGGACACAACTGCAGAAAGAAAAGCAATTCTAGTCAGACATCAAGAAACTATCTAAGACTAAGCATAAGAATTTGGAGTTAGAACAAAACTTCAATTCTGGGAAATTTTTAACTCACAAATCCAAAAGAATTTGGACTTCAATTCTTTGGACTTTAGATTAACTTGAATTCTTCTGGATTCTTAATTGAAAAGAGGTAGATCTTTGAATATTTTTCCCCAAGAAATTTTTAATGGGAGAGTATTTATGAAGGTTAACACTATGTATCAATTTGACTGTGCTAAGGGAAGCCCAGATAGCTTGTAAACATTATTTCTGGGTATGTCTGTGAGGGTGTTTCCGAAAGACACTAGCATTTGCATCAGCAGACTGAGTAAAGAAGATCCACTCTCCCCAATGTGGGCAGGCCAGGCATCATCCAATCCACTGAGGGCCTGAATAGAACAAAAAGGTGATGGAAGGATGAATTCATTCTCCCTTCTAGAGCAGGGATATCCATCTAGTCCTTCCCTGAGACATCGGTGCTCCTGGGTCTCAGACCTTTAGACTCTGGGAATCATACCAGTGGCCTCTCAGGTTCTCAGGTCTTAGGACTCAAACTGAATTATACTACTGGCTTTCCTGGTTCTTCCCCAGTTTACAAACAGAATTATCATGGGACTTTTCAACCTCCATAATCATGTGAGTCAATTCCCATAATAAATCTCCTCTTATGTATCTACACATATAGATACAGATACAAATATAGATGTAGATATACATATAGATATATCCTATGGTTCTGTTTTTCTGGAGAACCCTAATACAGATTCTATATTCAAATTTAGGGCATCTTATTTAGTTTTGGAACATCTTAATGTAGTTATTGGATTTCATTTTATAACTTCTAAGTTACACTGAACAATTTGGCAGGTCATAGTTTTCTATGGGAACTGGACTATGGGATGAAATTTCTGTCCTGGAAATCACTTTTGGAATTTATTTAATTAATGTGCTATTCTGACCCATTTCAGAGCCTACTGGAACAAAATCTATGTTGTCATCAATAGATCAGAGGATCCACAAGGAAGCGATGGCTTGCATTGAGACAGTGAACTCAGGAAGGCAAAGCAGGATTGTTCTTAGCTGAGTGTTGATCTCTTCCCCAGCCCATGAAGCAGACAAAACCCAATGGGCTAGGCTCAGGTTGTCTCTAGGGGGTTAATTGGGACATTTCTTCCTTTATAAGGGAGGCAATGTTATTGGGACAATTATTCCTTACATTTCTCAGTTAATCCGAAAACATTAAGAGAGGAACATTATTTACTGAACCTCTTGGAATCCAAACAACTACCATGATTCCGCCTATCTACTAACTTAAATCTCTTGCTAATCTAGATTTCTTTCCCTATCACAAAACATCCTTCTTTAATAAAACTTTTCTGTGCATTGTAAGATCTTTAGCATTGTTAGCCCCAACCCACTAAACATCATCAGTATGCTGCAATCACTGCTACAACCAAAAACTTTCCTAGAGGAAGATAACAATCCTGGTTTATAACCACGGGGTTAAAACAACAAAAATTTCAAAAAAACTTCTTTCCACCTCTTGATGTTTACTTCCATGTAAAGGGGACCCCATTAAAGTAACATTCATGGGCTCCTGCCAAAACTTTACTCCCTCCTCCCCAAGACAGACATACAGACTTACTGATTGAAAATTTTAAGAAAAATAAAACGGCACATTTGGCTGGTTTCCCCATTTTCTGTCTCTTGGAAGCAAGCTGCCTGCAGAAAGCAAACATTCAGTGCTGCAAAAAGTAGTACGGGGCAGTTCTAACCCTGCAGAGGAGTGCCTGCCTTGTCCTGTGCTATCTGAGACATGGTGGGGAAGGCTGCTTAGCTTTGGAGTCTATCTAGAGGAAGCCCATTATTTTTACCTACAGTTACACTGCAATCTCCAACATCAGCTTTACGAACATCTCCCATCTGCCCTACTTCATTTCTCAGTTAATCCAAAAACATTAAGAGAGGGACATTATTTACTGAACCTCCTCGAATCCAAACAACTACCATGATTCCGCCTATCTACTAACTTAAATCTCCTGCTAATCTAGATTTCTTTCCCCATCACACACATCCTTCTTTAACAAAATTTTTCAGCATCTAAATCAAGCCCACATTTTTCAGAGGCCTGGTCTCCTCACCCGCTCCCATTTACATGTAGTCTGTAATGGCTAAGAAAATGTAGACACCTAAAAATAGTTTGGTATTAAAAGCATTGGGAAACACAATGATAGTAAATGTCATCTAGGAAAACCTTAATTCCCAAACATTTTCCCTCAAATATCTGCCTATTTTTCCCTCTGTCCCTAAAATTTCTGAACAGATCAATCTATTCTGAAAAAAACTTCAATAAAATAATTTCATCACTAAGGCTAACGTTTGGAAACCATAAAATTCATTGTTAAAGAGAAATTTATTATCTCTCATTCTTGTATTAGCAGTACTTTTATTGCCAGAAATATTTCCCACAAAGATGTCCCAACTTGAGTCTTTTGAGCTACTCAATTGTTCAACTATTTGGGGTTTGGAAGGAAAAAAACAGACAGAATTTTTTTCAGCCACTTTTTCCTCCTAATCGCTAAGCATGTACATTTTAAGAGAAATCTAATCCAGCTACTTCTGGTTTGTTTCCATTTAAATCATTAAAATTTATTTTTAAGTCATTTGTTGTCCAAGAGACTTTTAAAATTAGCTTCTTTGCTTAAAAATCCAAATTGGCCATAAGAGCATGAGCTCTGATGCCAAAAGTTTCAGGTTTGGAACAGAAGTGTGAGCCCCAAGTTGGAAATCAGTTTTACATGCCGGTTATGACATAAAGGGACCATGTGGACTACTTCCCTGACTCATTGAGCCTTCTGTGGAAGCAAACATTATAACTGAGGTTACCAGAAGGTCTTCAAAATAAATCCTGCATTCAGTAGTCAGTCAGAGCTTCTGAAAATTCAAATTTATGGCTTTGTCTTATGTTTGTGCTAATCTTGTGTGATTTCTCCTCTACACTGTTCAAGGCAGGAAAAGCTTTCAAATAAATTTTAATTCATAAAATAATACAATGAGTTAACTCCTTTTTTAATGCTTATGGTTTTTCATCTTCTTTTAAAACTAAGAAAATCCCTTCAGTTAGAGGCAAACTGAGTAACACCATTAGTTGAGCTCATTTTACTTCCTGCTATCCATTAGAAAAAAACTCTCTATCCTCCACAAAAGTACTAGTGCTATTGATGGTAGATTTCTGTGCACTTCTGATGCTGCATCGTAAGTTAGGAAAAGTACTTCCAAATATAAAATGAAGTACCAAATTGTCATATAACATGGAAGGAGAAAAAAAGAAAAAACTTCTTGAAAGTTTTCTGCATTGCTTATTGGTTAAAATAAAAATCAGAGCTTAATTTTCAGTACAGGTTTCTGGGTCTTCCTAACAGGAGGCATGAACTTTACTAATTTATTTATTACTGACTTTATCGTGTTAGAAATATAGATAACTCACATTTTCCTAGGTTCTCCAAAATAATCAGTCAGAATATATATTTCTACATATTCTGAAGATTTGAGAAATGAAAGCAATAGTTTTCAAAGATAACAAAAATATTTTCTTGTTTGTATCTTAACATGCAGACAATTGAAAGAGACAGTTAAAATAATAACAGACAGAGAAGGAAGTTCACAGGTACAGACTGAAGATACAGCTTGACTTAGGGGCATATCACCAGTTTACAGAATACTGGGTTTTGGTGAAGTAAGTAGGAGGCATTCAAGAATACATCTAGTTTTTCACATTATTTATCAAACAATAATTGATATGTCGTTATTCACTGGACAGTTTGCAGTTATTTACAATGATGTCTTAATTAATTACAGTCAGTGGTGGAACCAAATATAAAAGGTGTATAAACTTGTCAAACTGAAAATTCTACAGTAGCTTAACTTTAAAAGTTTTATAATTTATTATTCTTCAATTTTTAAACAGTCAAAAGTTACCCTTATTTACTGCTGCAATGTGTGCTTTTAAATTGATCCATTGCTGCTACCCTTCATTTCCTTATCTATGATTCTATAATATAAATGACACACAATAAACATAAATGACAGATATAGCGAGACAATTACTGATTAACAATAGTAAAAAGTACAACTTTTCTGGGTTCCTCAAGTACTTATCAAGCTCTTTGCATAGCTCAATGCTGACATTTGTAGAAAAATATACTTTGTTCAGTAAAGAAACTATATGCTTTTTCATCTTTTACACGAGTCACTTCTAAAGGTAGACAGACTACATAAATAAGTTTACTTTGTGAATCTGCAACAAGATGAATGGTTTGGCAATTCCAAACAAGGGTCATTGTATAGTGTTTAAAAAACACACACACACACACATTTAAAAAAGGCTTAAACTACTTCAGACATTACTTATGCAATGAATAATAAAGTTTAAAGCTTATATTTTAATATCATTGCCCATATTTTGAAAGGCATTCCTTTTAATCTGAAAAGTTCTAGAATATTTTAAACATTGGAAATTTAGAGGTGAATATAATTGTGCATTCATACCACCTCCTTGAAAACTGAGTAAAAGAAAACAAAATCACTGGTAAAGAGCCAGACAACTCATAGGAAGTGTCATGTCTTAGCTTTTGTATTTACTACAGAGCATGACCAGTATTAGCAATGTTTAAAGTTATGAATATGATAATTACCCCAATCTAATCACTATACTACGTATACATGCATTGAAACATCATTTTGTATTCCATAATTATGTATAATTATCATTTGATTTGTAATTGTTAATTACAAGTAAAAATGAGATTATAAGTAAATAAGTAAATCATACTACTTAATGGCATAAATAAATAAGTGCCTCACTTAAATTAATAAAATTTTCCTGACAGTAACTTCTATGACTTTTTTAAAGGTTTTCAGTTTCTTTTAGGTTTCATCTTTTTGCCTCTTGAAAGAACTAAGGAAATAATGACTATTTTCCCTTTTGCATTTTTTTCTTTTCTTATCAACACTTTTATTTTCTCACAGTTGAAATACCTAGAGTTTTTTTTATTGTGTTTGTATGGTACTCAACAAATCCCACTCAACATTTGGCATAGCTCACACTAACCTATCTACAATAAGGCAGTAATCCCTTTCCTCAGAGGTGCTGCATCATTCTGACAATCATGGCAGTGGGGTAATTTTCTTTGCCAACATGACAAAACAGGGAACATTCTGCACTGCCTTATAAGCACCAGTCCAGAGACCATGAGCTCAACTCTCTCAAAGAAGAGTATCACTGTGAGAAAATAAAGAGGTCCATGTAGTCATTCTTGGGTTTTGCAGGCTCCCTATGAATTTCAGTGTTTAACTTTTCTTCTCATTTTGTTCTTCTCATTTAGAATAAAAATGCAAAAAAAAATTATCCTTTTACGTTATGCTCTTCATTTCAAAACAGGCTACATGGACTCTAGAATACCTGCTTGACTTATTCTCCAAATCAGGATAAAAGTGACATCTACTAACAGGTCCAGACAGACTTTCTATTTCCAAGAAATGAAGGAGAACAAATATATAAGAGAATTCACTTTTTGCTGGATATAACTACAACGACAAGAATGGCTGGTTCCAGCAACACTAAACTTGGCTCAGTCATGCAATGGTCTCAGTGTTGGACAGAATTGAACTTATAATGTATGACAGAAGCAAAGTTGTAATGTACAATTATATAATTTACTTGAACAGTTGCTTTCCATATGGGAAGTAACAGATTGCCCAGTTGCATTTTGGCTAAGACTAAACCTGCCATTATTCAGGGTAAAACAATTTTGTTGAAATCTGGAAATCCTGTAGAAAGCACCTCTAAGTCTCTCTCATGACTCTTGATATTATTTCTTTTTTTCTGGGAATAGTATACTGCTTTATCCTGCTTTTTGAGTGTTCTTGACCCATGTTTAGCACATAGTATTTTCTAGAGAATATAATTATGCCCTAACAGATTTTACAAATAAGATAACCATTCAGGCCACTCGACCAGATTTTTATGATGAAACCAAAACATAAAATTCAGAAATGAAGAAGGAATCAAAAAAACAATAAATCTTTCTCTGCATATTCCTTTCTAAACATTTAAAATTACAAGGAAAACATACTATGAAGGAAACGGGTCTTTTTCTCTCTAATTTTATAGTACCAAAAATTATATCTCTGTTGAATACCAAAGTAGAACTCCTACATATTTAACAATATTCCCTCACGGTTAAGTTGTACTCCAGGAGAAGTATTTTATGGGGTGTGGAACATTCTTATTCATGACCTTAACATTTTAGAACAGTTTGATGGATAAGCAATGCATTTTCTACATTGATGCATAAATAATCTAGATCCCAAAATGTATCTTCAAAGTTTGAAAACTTACATTGTCCAGTAAAAATATGTCATTATCACCCTTTGAAAAAGTCTTGAAATTGCAACTATCTGTGGCCAAATATCATTTTCAGAAATCTGTCCCCCTGTGTGTAGATTTATGAGTCCCATGGTTAGACAAAGGGAAATTATCCAAGGCAAAGTTGTTCGAATAGGCAATTATCCAACAGACTGGAGCCAAGACAATACTCTGGAGGTAATTGTACAGGTTCAATTGCAGCTGCGTGGGAAGTATGGACACCAATCACCTCTCTGAAGACTTTGCATGTCTCCAGGAAGACCAAACTAGAAAGATAATGTTTGTGTCCTAGGCTTTTGGTTTATACTTAAAAGGAAAAAAGTGAGAAGAAGGCTTAACACATTTACATATCTGTAACATTTCTACCTCCAAATAATTACATTATACAATAATATCATAAACTTTTTTGCAGCCCTGTAATATTCAAACAGCAAACCAAATAGTGGAAACAAGACTTGAAACACAGCACAACAATATTAGACACTTCCATGCAGTGCCTGCAGAGAATAATAGTAGACTTACATGTGCAAACTAGCTGCACATATGCAATCTCACTTGCTCCTCTGGACAACCCAAGAGGGAAGTTATTATGACCTTCCTTTTACTGATGAGGAAATTAAAGCTCAGAAAGCTGGAGACATACTCAGCTAGTAAGTGAAGAGTAAGGACTCAAACCAGGTGTTTGTCAAGAATCAATGCTCTCTCCATACATGCCTTTCAGGGCAAGTTCTTTAAGGGTAAATGGTGGGTAGTGTACTTACAAACACAGAAACAGATCTTTCTTCCATCTCCCTCAAAATTCCTACCATTTCCACTCTCACCACTGCCATCCTAAAAAAATAAGTCCTTACTGAGAAGTAAGCATTAAATTCTACTGAGTCTCACTTTATGATGAAAGCATCCCTGGGAGTTTTTAACATTTTAAGTTAAAACGCTTTGATATCAATTACCTAGTTTTATCAGATCTCCTTTACATTCCTCAGAATGAGAAAGTCAGAATTGACTATGTCTGTAAGATTAACAGAGCAAAGGGAGAGGGTGTTGAAAAACATGGAAAAGTGAGGGATCTTAAAGTTGAAAATTTTTATTATAGTTGGCCTATTTTTTAATTATCCAGTGAGAAGTACCGAACTATATTCTACTTCTCCCAATGTCTTTGAATCCAAGCATGACTTAGAAGACATTTCTTATAGAATGAAATTAGCTATGCTGCCATACATTTTGAGTCCATCACTTAATGAGAGCAAATGCATTTATGTTCATCTGTTTATTAAACCCCACTACGTGTCAGATGTTGAGCTAAGTCTGAAATTAAAAGTACAAACAAGACAGTATCCCTGCATGCAAGAAACTTGTAGTGAAGCAAGGTACACAAATGACATCTGACACTATATCCTCTGTCAAAACTCAATTTGTAGAAGGCACAAAAGAATTAATCTGACAATATCAATCATCCCTCCTTAAAAGTCTCTTCCATTTGCTTATATGACACCAAAACAGGGTGCTTTCCCCTGTTACCTGTCTGTTGGCTTTTACTGAAATGCTTTTGTAGTTCCTCGTTTTTCTACCCAGCCCTACGAATGTTAGTGTTCCTCAGTAATCTGTCTAGTTGCTCTCTTATCCTCTCATGCTGCAGCCTCTCCCTGAGCTCTCTCAGACCACTTCAGCTGACAACTCCCAATCAAAGTTTTCAGCATATCTCCCTCTCCTGAGACCAGTCCTATATTCTCAACTACTTACCAGACATCTCCACATGGATATTTTAGACACCTCATTCCCAAAATGGTTCCACTTCCTGATCACTTTCCCAGTGAATGGAAACATCAGCCAATCAGGAGCTCATATCCATATACTGGGAGAGGTTTTTGTCCCAAATTTTCACTTACTCTATACATTTAATTGATTAGAAGTCACTTCATTCATTCACTTATTCATTCGGTCCAGCAGTCAGTGTCTATTGAGTACCATGTAGTGTGCCAGACATTAAGGTACCATGCTGACCTAGTCACTGCCCTTACAGAGCTTTTAGTCTAATCAATAATACACATGAGCAGGAAGCTGAAATATAGATAATGAGTAAGAGTTAGAGAAGTAAGAATGGGAAGAAAAGAGCATGTGCAAAACTGTGAAAGTAGGAGAACAGAATATCGAAAATGCATTGAAAGAACTTTAGGATGTCTAGTGCTTAGAATAAAAAAGGTTAAGGGGTGAGTGATACATGTAAAGAAGTAGACAGGGCCTTATAAGCCATGCTTAAGAGTGTACATTATAAGTCTCACTAGAAGTCACGAAGGGATTTTAAACAGGCAAATAATATAATAACATACGCATCTGAGTAGATTAAAAGAGGGAAAGATTAAGGCATGGACATGAAATCGAAGACTTTCGCATTAATCCGGATGACAAGTAGATGTCAATTCAAACCAGGAAAATAATAATAGGAACAGAGAGAAGTTAACAGATCAGAGAAATATTTAGAAGGTGGAACAAATCGAATGTAATTATATTTAGATATGGAACACAACGGAGAGAGAGAAGTCAAAGACGATTTCCAAGTTTCTCCCTGAAATAATTGGATGATGTTATTTAAAGAGATTGGAAACAATGGAGGATAAGAAAACTAGAGGGAACAGATGATATGTTATTTCAAAATACCGATAAGATAGCCGAGTGAAAACATCTAATGGGCACGTGAATATATTGATTTTAAGTTCGAATGTGATTGTTGCAAAGGAATCATTCACTTGGGAATCATCAGCGTATGGCTGATACTTCAAGTCACAGAAATAGATGACCTATTACAAGAACTGAAGAATGAAAAGAGAAGGCTATAAGAAAGGCTCCTAAGGGAGAGAAGCCTGCAAAGATCAATAAGAAAGAACACCCAAAAAGGTAAAGGAAACCTCATCTGTCATGGATGTCAAAGGAAAAAAAAGTGTGTCAAGATCAATAGTGTCAAATACTAAAAAAGATCAAATAACATAATGACTGAGGCATGTCTCTTGGCTTTAGCAAGATCACTAGTGACTTCAAAGAGAGGAGTTTCAGCCACGCCAAGGAATTAATGCAGTGTGTGGATGTAGATGTCATATCTCAGTGAGTTTAAAAAGGAATAGGAGATAAAAGAGGAGGCAGTAAGTGTAAACAATTCTCAAAATGGTTGATTGCAAGGGAGTGGAGAGAAATCAAGAGTACTCAGAAAGGGATGAGAGATTTAAATATGGTTTGTTTACAAAATGGGAGACATTTTGCCCTATTTAAATTCTAATCGAATATGTCAGAAGGAGAGAGGGAATAATTCATTGAGCCAGATTACTGAGAAAATGATAAGAGAGGAGATCTAGAGCTCAGGTAGAGAGATTATTCTTAAACAAAAATTATAATAGGATGGAATGAATAAAAGATGGATATAGTGTAGATTTTCTTTGTAAAGTAAAATACATGTGATTCTGTTAAGAGAGGAGTGGTTGGCAAAGGAGGATGTGCATGGCAGGAGTCTAAGAGAATAGAAACATTGAGCTTCTATGTAGAACTAAAGAAATAAGATAAAAAGATGACTAGGCCATGTAAAATGTAAGGAAGTTTAGGAAACTGCTTAAAGACTAGTTGAAATGATGAACCACAGAAATTAAACTGGGTAATATAAAAAATAAAGATGGGACTGGGCACGGTGGCTCATGCATATAATCCCACTTTGGGAGGCAGAGGTGGGTGGATCATCTCAGGTCAGGAGTTTGAGACTAGCCTGGACAACATGGCAAAATCCTGTCTCTACTAAAAATACAAAAATTAGCCAGGCGTAGTGGCACACACCTGTAGTCCCAGCTACTCCGGAGGCTGAGGCACGAGAATCACTTGAACCTGAGAGGCAGGGGTTGTGGTGAACCAAGACTGCACCACTGCATTCCAGCCAAGGTGACAGAGAGAGACTCCATCTCAAAAAAATAAATAAATAAATAAATAAAAAGACAGAAAGTGACCAATAGAATGCACACAGGTTTAAAAAAAAAAAAAAAAAAAACTGGAGACACTGGAGGTCCATCTGAGGGGGAAAAAAAAAAAAAACACCTGTGTAGTTGAAGTAACAGAATGAGAGACTCTGAAGGATAGGAAGTTGTACAGTGGTTTATTATTTCTTAGGAAGAACTGTTAGGTTATGACAAAGTCCAGGTTGTGGTCATGGAAAGGGGTGAATAAGTAGAAAGGAAGTAAAGTTGTCTGGAAACAACAAAGAAAATGAGAAACGCTAAAGAACTATAGACATGAACACTATAAACACCTAAGATGATGTCACAACTGAAAGAAGAAAGGACACAATGAATAAGGATTGTTGAATCTTAAGAGCCTCAAATGCCATGCTCAAGTAAGAATTATATTCAATGTCTCTCTCTGTTCTAGATGAACACAGACTGCATTAGATACCAACACTGAGTATTTAAGTTTGTAATTCAAGTGAAATAAATCAATTCTTCCTCTCAAAATAAATTTAAAACTTCTTGAATTTGGCTTAAGAAACATCTAGATCCTGGGGGAAACAGAGATTATTATGGCTATTTCTCCAGTGGATTTAGGTATTTGTGGGGTTTTTCCTAAATATATGTGAAAATATTATTTTCAGTTGTCACTTTTTAAAAAATTTCTAAATAGCATTCTTATTTTCATAGAATAATATTTTTTCACCAAGCATAATGAAGCACATTGTAAACGCGGGTTTGACTAAGGTTGGTCAATTCTTGTCTCATATTGACATTGATACAAGAATCCATTGACATGCATCATATTCTCAGTTAGGAGTGATTTTAGCTGCAAGTAATAGAAGACCTGACTAACAGTCAATAGGACAAAAGGAGTTTATTTTTCTTAAATAAGAAGAGATAAAGAGGCTAGTGTTGGAGAAAATCTTTTAAGATCCAGGATCCTTCTATCTACTTAGTCCACCATTCTTGGAATAGTTTGTTGCCTCATGATTACAAAATGGCTTCTACATCTTTGCTCTAGTTCTTCATGCAGGGCAAGAAGAAGAAAGCAAAGAACAATAACGGCTACATCTATCCTTTCAATTAAGAATGCTTTTTCTGAAGCCCTTATAGCTGACTTGCTTTAGGTCTCAGTGCCCCTAAGTGGATCACAGGGCTACAATTAGCTATGTGAAATCTGGGAAGCAGAAGGCAGGAATGTCATGATTAGCTTACACTGGTCGATTCTCAACCAGTAGAAACATCACTCTCCCCATCCCCAGGGAATGTCATAATATTCATGAGAACATTTTGATTATCATAATGATGGTGTGGATACCAATAGTACTACTGGCATTTAGTGCATAGAAGCCAGTGATTCCAAAAGCACTGAAATGTTAAGAACAGTATTTTACAATGAAGACTTGCACTGCCCAAAATGTCACAGTGACTCCATTGAGGCACACTGGCTTAGATCATTTATGGCCCATCACTGGAAGGGGCACATTGCTATTCCAAACAAAATCTATGTTCTGTTAGCAAAAATGTGGATATTCAGAACTGACAGTGTCTGCAGCATCTCCTCTGAGCCTTCCGGTGTTTGTAATAATTTTCTTTTTTTTATTATTATTTTACTTTAAGTACTAGGGTACATGTGCACAACATGCAGGTTTCTTACATATGTATGTATGTGCCATGTCGGTGTGCTGCACCTGTTAACTCATCATTTACATTAGGTATATCTCTTAATGCTATCCCTCCCCCCTCTCCCAACCCCCCAGCAGGCCCCGGAGTGTGATGTTCCCCACCCTGTGTCCATGTGTTCTCGTTGTTCAATTCCCACCTATGAGTGAGAACATGCAGTGTTTGGTTTTCTGTCCTTGCGATAGTTTGCTGAGAATGATGGTTTCCAGCTGCATCCATGTCCCTATAAAGGACATGAACTCATCCTTTTTTATGGCTGCATAGTATTCCATGCTGTATATGTGCCACATTTTCTTAGTCCAGTCTATCACTGATGGACATTTGCGTTGGTTCCAAGTCTTTGCTATCGTGAATAGGGCCACAGTAAACATACGTGTGCATTTGTCTTTATAGCAGCATGATTTATAATCCTTTGGGTATATACCCAGTAATGAGATGGCTGGGTCAAATGGTATTTCTAGTTCTAGATCCTTGAGGAATC
>NW_012101932.1:610631-611317 GCF_000951045.1 Mandrillus leucophaeus | reverse complement strand
GTTGGATTCCTAGGTATTTTATTCTCTTTGAAGAAATTGTGAATGGGAGTTCCCTCATGATTTGGCTCTCTGTCTGTTATTGGTGTACAGGAATGTTTGTGATTTTTGCACACTGATTTTGTATCCTGAGACTTTGCTGAAGCTGCTTATCAGCTTAACATTTTGGGCTGAGATGATGGGGGTTTCTAAATATACAATCATGTCATCTGCAAACAGAGACAATTTGACTTCCTCTTTTCCTAATTGAATATCCCTTTCTTTCTCTTGCCTGATTGCCCTGGCCAGAACTTCCACTACCATGTTGAATAGGAGTGATGAGAGAGGGAATCGTCTTTTGCCAGTTTTCCAAGGGAATACTTCCAGTTTTTGCCCATTTGGTATGATATTGGCTGTGGGTTTGTCATAAATAGCTATTATTTTGAGATACATTCCATCAATACCTAGTTTATTGAGAGTTTTTAGCATGAAGCGCTACTGAATTTTGTCAAAAGCTTTTTCTGCTTCTATTGAGATAATCATGTGGTTTTTCTCATTGGTTCTGTTTATGTGATGGATTACATTTATTGATTTGTGTATGTTGAACCAGTCTTGCATCCAGGGATGAAGCTGATTTGATCATGGTGGATAAGCTTTTTGATATGCTGCTGGATTTGGTTTGCCAGTATTTTATTGAGGATTTCTGCATC
>NW_012101932.1:608368-610121 GCF_000951045.1 Mandrillus leucophaeus | reverse complement strand
GTATTATTTCTGAGGGCTCTGTTCTGTTCCATTGGTCTATATCTCTGTTTTGGTACCAGTACCATGCTGTTTTGGTTACTGTAGCCTTGCAGTATTCTTTGAAGTCAGGTAACGTGATGCCTCCAGCTTTGTTCTTTTGGCTTAGGATTGTCTTGGGTATGCAGGCTCTTTTTTGCTTCCATATGAACTTTAAAGTAGTTTTTTCCAATTCTGTGAAGAAAGTCATTGGTAGTTTGATGGGATGGCACTGAATCTATAAATTACCTTGGGCAATATGGCCATTTACACAATATTGATTCTTCCTATCCATGAGCATGGAATGTTATTCCAATTGTTTGTGTCCTCTTTTATTTCGCTGAACAGTGATTTGTAGTTCTCCTTGAAGAGGTCCTTCACATCCCTTGTAAGTTGGATTCCTAGGTATTTTATTCTCTTTGAAGCAATTGTGAATGGGAGTTCACTCATGATTTGGCTCTCTGTTTGTCTGTTATTGGTGTATAGGAATGCTTATAATTTTTGCACACTGATTTTGTATCCTGAGACTTTGCTAAAGTTGCTTATCAGCTTAAGGAGATTTTGGGCTGAGATGATGGGGTTTTCTAAATATACAATCATGTCACCTGCAAACAGGGACAATCTGACTTCCTCTTTCCTAATTGAATACCCTTTATTTCTTTCTCTTGCCTGATTGCCCTAGCCAGAACTTCCAACACTATGTTGAATAGGAGTGGTGAGAGACGGCATCCCTGTCTTGTGCCAGTTTTCAAAGGGAATGCTTCCAATTTTTGCACATTCAGTATGATATTGGCTGTGGGGTTGTCATAAATAGCTCTTATTATTTTGAGATATGTTCCATCAATACCTAGTTTATTGAGAGTTTTTAGCATGAAGGGCTGCTGAATTTTGTCAAAGGCCTTTTCTGCATCTATTGAGATAATCATGTGGTTTTTGTTTTTTGCTCTGTTTATATGCTGGATTACGTTTATTGCTTTGCGTATGTTGAACCAGCCTTGCATCCCAGGGATGAAGCCCACTTGATCATGGTGGATAAGCTTTTTGATGTGCTGCTGGATTTGGTTTGCCAGTATTTTATTGAGGATTTTTGCATCAATGTTCATCAGGGATGTTGGTCTAAAATTCTCTTTTTTTGTTGTTGTGTCTCTGCCAGGCTTTGGTATCAGGATGATGTTGGCCTCATAAAATTAATTAGGGAGGATTCCCTCTTTTTCTATTGATTAGAATAGTTTCAGAAAGAATGGAACCAGCTCCTCTTTGTACTTCTGGTGGAATTCGGCTGTGAATCCTTCTGGTCCTGGACTTTTTTTGGTTGCTGGCTATTAATTATTGCCTCAATTTCAGAACCTGTTATTGGTCTATTCAGGGATTCAGCTTCTTCCTGGTTTAGACTTAGGAGGGTGTATGTGTCAAGGAATTTATCCATTTCTTCTAGATTTTCTAGTTTATTTGCATAGAGGTGTTTATAGTATTCTTTAATGGTAGTTTGTATTTCTGTGGGATTGGTGGTGATATTTCCTTTATCATTTTTTAATTGCATCTATTTGATTCTTCTCTCTTTTCTTCGTTATTAGTCTTGCTAGTAGTCTATCAATTTTCTTGATCTTTTCAAAAACCTAGCTCCTGGATTCACTGATTTTTTGAAGGGTTTTTTGTGTCTCTATCTCCTTCACTTCTGCTCTGATCTTAGTTATTTCTTGCCTTCTGCTAGCTTTTGAATGTGTTTGCTCTTGCTTCT
>NW_012101932.1:594889-605543 GCF_000951045.1 Mandrillus leucophaeus | reverse complement strand
CAAAAGCTTTTTCTGCTTCTATTGAGATAATCATGTGGTTTTTCTCATTGGTTCTGTTTATGTGATGGATTACATTTATTGATTTGTGTATGTTGAACCAGTCTTGCATCCAGGGATGAAGCTGATTTGATCATGGTGGATAAGCTTTTTGATATGCTGCTGGATTTGGTTTGCCAGTATTTTATTGAGGATTTCTGCATCTTTGTTCATCAGGGATATTGGCCTGAAATTTTCTTTTTTTGTTGTGTTTTTGCCAGGTTTCGGTATCAGGACAATGCTGTCCTCATAAAATGAGTTAGAGAGGATTCCCTCTTTTTCTATTGATTGGAATAGTTTCAGAAGGAATGGTACCAGCTCCTCTTTGTAACTCTGGTAGAATTTGGCTGTGAATCCATCTGGTCCTGGACTTTTTTTGGTTGGTAGGCTGTTAATTACTGTCTCAATTTCAAAACTTGTTATTGGTCTATTCAGGGATTCAGCTTCTTCCTGGTTTAGTCTTGAGAGTGTGTATGTGTCCAGGAATTTATTCATTTCTTCTAGATTTTCTAGTTTATTTGTGTAGGGTGTTTATAGTATTCTCTGATGGTAGTTTTTATTTCTGTGGGATCAGTGGTGATATCTCCTTTATCATTTTTTATTGCATCCATTTGATTCTTCTCTCTTTTCTTCTTTATTAGTCTGGTTAGTGGTCTGTTTCGTTGATCTTTTCAAAAGACCAGCTCCTGAATTCATTGATTTTTTTGACAGGTTTTTTGTGTCTCTGTCTCCTTCAGTTTTGCTCTGATCTTAATTATCTCCTGCCTTCTGCTAACTTTTGGATTTGTTTGCTCTTGCTTCTATAGTTCTTTTAATTGTGATGTTAGGGCATCAATTTTAGATCTTTCTTGCTCTCTCTTGTGGGCATTCAGTGCTATAAATTTCCCTCTCCACACTGCTTTAAATGTGTACCATAGATTCTGGTACATTGTGTCTTTGTTCTCATTGGTTTCAAAGAACATCTTTCTTTCTGCCTTTATTTCGGTATTTACCCAGTAGTCATTCAGGAGCATGTTGTTCAGTTTCCATGTAGTTCAGTGGTTTTGAGTGAGTTTCTTAATCCTGAGTTCTAATTTGATTGCACTGTGGTCTGAGAGACTGTTTGTTGTGATTTCTGTTCTTTTGCATTTGCTGAGGAGAGTTTTATTTCCAATTATGTGGTCAATTTTAGATTAAGTGTGATGTGTTGCTGAGAAGAATGTACATTCTGTAGATTGAGGATGGAGAGTTCTGTAGATGTCTATTAGGTCCGCTTGGTGCAGAGCTGAGTTCAATTCTTGGATATCCTTGTTAATTTTCTGCCTTGTTGATCTGTCTAGTATTGACAGTTGGGTGTTAAAGTCTGCCACTATTATTGTGTGGGAGTCTAAGTCTCTTTGTAGGCCTCTAAGAACTTGCTTTATGAATCCGGGTGCTCCTGTATTGAGTGCATATATATTTAAGATAGTTAGCTCTTCTTGTTGCATTGATCTCTTTACCATTATATAATGCTCTTCTTTGTCTCTTTTGATTTTGTTGGTTTAAAGTCTGTTTTATCAGAGACTAGGATTGCGACCGTTGGTTTTTTTTTTTTTTTCTTTCCATTTGCTTGATAAATATTCTTCCATCCCTTTATTTTGGGCCTATGTGTGTCTTTGCATGTGAGATGGGTCTTCTGAATACAGCACACCAATGGGTCTTGACTCTTTAACCAATTTGCCAGTCTGCATGTTTTAATTGGGCATTTAGCCCATTTACATTTAAGGTTAATATTGCTATGTGTGAATTTGATCCTGTCATTATGATGCTAACTGGTTATTTTTCCCATTAGTTGATTCAGTTTCTTCATAGTGTCAATGGTCTTTACTATTTGGTATGTTTTTGCAGTGCCTGGTACCAGTTGTTCCTTTCCATGTTTGGTGCCTCCTTCAGGAGCTCTTGTAAGGCAGGCCTAGGGGTGACAAAATCTCTCAGCATTTGTTTGTCTGTAAAAATGCTTTACAGACAAGCAAAATCCTTTCTCCTTCACTTATGAAGCTTAATTTGGCTGAATATGAAATTCTGGGTTGAAAATTATTTTCTTTAAGAATGTTGGATATGGGTTGCCACTCTCTTCTGGCTTGTAAGGCTTCTGCCAAGAGATCCGCTATTAGTCTGATGGGCTTCCCTTTGTGAGTAACCTGACCTATCTCTCTGGCTGCCCTTAACATTTTTTCCTTCCTTTCAACTTTGGTGAATCTGACGATTATGTGTCTTGGCGTTGCTCTTCTCGAGGAGTATCTTTGTGGTGTTCTCTGTATTCCCTGAATTTGAACGTTGGCCTGTCTTGCTAGGTTTGGGAAATTCTCCTGAATAATATTCTGAAGAGTGTCTTCCAACTTGGTTCCATTCTCCCTGTCACTTTCAGGTACACCAATCAAATGTCAATTTGGTCTTTTTACATAGTCCCATATTTCTTGGAGGCTTTGGTTGTTTCTTTTCACTCTTTTTTCTCTAATCTCGTCTTCTTACTTTATTTCATTGAGTTGATCTTCAATCTCTGATATCGTTTCTTCCACTTGATTGATTCAGCTATTGATACTTGTGTATGATTCATTAAGTTCTCGTGCTGTGTTTTTCAGCTCCATCAGGTCATTTATGTTCTTCTCTAAATTGGTTATTCTAGTTAGCAATCTGTCTAACCTTTTTTCAAGGTTCTTAGCTTCCTTGCATTGGGTTAGAACATGCTCCTTTAGCTCAGAGGAGTTTGTTATTATCCACCTTCTGAAGCCTACTTCTGTCAGTTTGTCAAACTCATCTCCATCCCGTTTTGTTCCCTTGCTGGTGAGGAGTTGTGATCCTTTGAAGGAGAAGACACATTCTGGTTTTGGGAATTTTCAGCCTTTTTGTGCTAGTTTCTCCCCATCTTCATGGATTTATCTACCTTTGGTCTTTGACATTGGTGACCTTCAGATGGGGTCTCTGAGTGGATGTCCTTTTCATTAATGTTGATACTATTCCTTTCTGTTTGTTAGTTTTCCTTCTAACAGTCAGGCCACTCTGTTGCAGGTCTGTTGGAGTTTGCTGGAGGTCTGCTCCAGACCCTGTTTGCCTGGGTATCACCAGTGGAGGCTGCAGAACAGCAAAGACTACTGCCTGATCCTTCCTCTGGAAGCTTCATCCCAGAGGGGCACCAGCCAGATGCCAGCCAGAGCTCTCCTGTAGGAGGTGTCTGTCAACCTCTACTCCCATTCAGGATACATGCGGGTCAGTGACCCACTTGAGGGGGCAGTCTGTCCCTTATCAGACCTCAAACGCTGTGCTGAGAGATCTGCTGCTCTCTCCAGAGCTGTCAGGCAGAAACGTTTAATTCTGCTAAACCTGCGCCCACAGCCACCCCTTCCCCCAGATGCTCTGTCCTAGGGAGATGGGGGTTTTATTTATAAGTCCCTGACTGGGGCTGCTGCCATTTGTTTGTTTGTTTGTTTGTTTTTTCAGAGATGCCCTGCACAGACAGGAGGAATCTAGACAGTCAGTCTGGCTATAGTGGCCTTGCTGAGCTGCAGTGGGCTCCACTCAGTTCGAACTTCCCAATGGCTTTATTTACACTGTGAGGGTAAAAACCACCTACTCAAGCCTCAGGAACAGCAGATGCCCCTCCCCCTACCAAGCTCAAGTGTCCCAGGTCAACCTCAGACTGCTGTGCTAACAGGAAGAATTTCAAGCCAGTGGATCTTAGCTTGCTGGGCTTCATCGGGGGTGGGACCCGCTAAGCCAGACCACTTGGCTCCCTGGCTTCAGCCCCCTTTCCAGGGGAGTGAATGGTTCTGTCTTGCTAGCGTTCCAGGTGCCACTGGGGTATGAAAAAAAAAATCTCCTGCTGCTAGCTCAGTGTCTGCCCAAACAGCTGCCCAGTTTTGTGCTTGCAACCCAGGGCCCTGGTGGCATAGGCACCGGAGGGAATCTCCTGGTCTGCCAGTTGCGAAGACCATGGGAAAAGCGCAGTATCTGAGCTGAGTGCACCATTCCTCCCAATACAGTCTATCATGGCTTCTCTTAGCTGGGGGAGGGAAATCCCCCTACCCCTTGCACTTCCTGAGTGAGACAACACCCTAACCTGCTTCGGCTAGCCCTCCATGGGCTACACCCACTGTCCAACCAGTCCCAGTGAGATGAACCGGGTACCTCATTTGGAAATGCAGAAATCACCTGCCTTCTGCTCCATCTCGCTGGGAGCTGCAGACTGGAGCTGTTCCTATTCCACCATCTCGCCAGCAAAAAAAAGAAAAAAAAAAAAAGGACATAAGTCTAAATGGAAAATAGGTGTTCAATATATGCACCAAGGGAAAATGACATTCCAAGCAAAGAGACTGAATAAAAGCAAAGAGGATGACATAACATGCTACCTTCAAGATCCTCAAGTAGTTCCATGTGACTACACCATAGAATACAAAGAAGGTAAAGCACAAGATGATATGAGAAAGGCAAGATACAGCTCATGGAGGACCACAATGAGAAGTTTTTACCATGTCACATAATTAGAAGTCATTGAAGGGTGACAATAAACATGACCACATCTTAGAAAGATTTATCTGGTAGCAGTACTGAGGAGTCACTGAAGCGATACAAAACAATATAAAATGGTTAAAAGAGTCCAGGCCAAGTGTCAATGGGCTGAACTATACACCCAGATCAGAGAGGATGGAGCAGAGGGGGACATATCAGTGATCTTCACAAAGGAGAATCACTTGGTCCTGTTACTGTGTATGACCTTGGTTCAGACCTGGCTTTCCCAACTACCAACTGCATGACCTTAAATAATATACATGACTCTCAACTCGAATGTCTCCCTCCCTGACTGTAAAATAAAAATAGCAGTAGTTTCTAACTCATAGACTTGTTGTAAGGATTTGATATTACAGACTGTAAAGCAACTCCATCTTAGATGCTAATCTGCCATATTGACTTCTGATTAACCTCAGTATGGGGATTGCTTCTAAGGTTTCTACTTTCATATATTTACCATGAATTTTGCCCTTAGTCAAAACAATCTTGATACTATTGTTGTTAAAAGAAAAACTTTAGACTAATTAAATTTAACAGTTTAATTAAGGAAAGCACGATTTGCAAATCAGGCATCCCCTGAACCAGAATAGGTTCGAGAAGCTCTGGTGTAGCTGCGTGCTCAAAGATTTATGGACAGAAGATGGAAAGTGACATACAGAAATCAGAAGTGAGGAACAGAAACAGCCAGATTGGTTACAGTTCAGCATTTGCCTTATTTGAACAGCTGGTCACCTTTGATGGACCAAAACTCAGTGATTGGCACAAGAATAGGTTATAGCCTGTTAACACATCCAGTTAGGCTACAGTTCACTGTGTAGGAAGAAAACTTGAGGCTAGACTTAAAATACCTAAGGAGGCTGTTTTACATTAAACTTAATTTAGCATTGTACATCACATGCTTGCCATAAAGCCTGCACTTAGGCAAACCCCTATGTTATATAAGCCCTGGGTTTGGGAGATAAATGGGGAAGGGATCCACCATCTCCTCTCCCAACTGCCCAAGACACGGCTTCTGTTTGTAAGTACCTACTAATTGTTTCTTTCTGAGAATCTAGATTTGTCAGCCTCTTTCTTTGGCCTCAGCTTCTTTGTCCTTTTGCTGGTAGGTTTGCATAGAATAGATCTGTTCACCATGGAACAGATGACTTAATGAAATATACTAATATGTTAAATGCCTATCACAGTGTCAGACCAATATTTTTATCATCAACATCAAGGAAATGAGGAGAAAACTGGTCCCAGGTTTCTATTTTTGTTATCTGGAGACAAGTGTTTATGGAGATAAAATAGAAAACGAGTAGAATGGCAAGTTCTGGACATGTTAAGTACCTGGTACATATTAGGTCCTCAATAAAAATCCAGTGAGTGAATGAGTAAATTAATGCATGCCATGTCTATGGGACAGCTGAAAGGAGATCTCTGCTCACAGGTGTCAGAAATTCAGCAGGTGGCCCTGGACTTCAACTATAAATCTGGGAGTCACTAGTGTTATTCTTTGAATAGATATTCTTTGAAACTATATGACTGACTTCAATCAAGTAAAGCATGAGGACAGATGAAGAACAAAGGAAGAAAAAGAAACAGCAACATTTTTAATACCAGACAGAGGGGAGTCAAAAAAGCATTCTGAGAAGATAGTTATTTCCCATTTGCCATATTTATCGTTTAACAAAGGAAACTTACTGGTAACTTGTGATATTTACAACAAATAGCACAAGACTTTTTCTGAACATTGTCATAACCTTCAGGTAATAGTATGTGCTAGTTAAAGCCTAGCTCCAGGCCACAATGTTTTCTGTTTTATTGTTTTTTTGGGTTTTTTTTGAGACGGAGTGTCACTCTTGTTGCCCAGGCTGGAGTGCAATGGCGCAGTCTCGGCTCACCACAACCTCCGCCTCCCAGGTTCAAGCGATTCTCCTCCCTCAGCCTCCCAGGTAGCTAGGATTACGGCATGCACCACCACACCGGCAAATTTTGTATTTTTAGTAGAGACGGAGTTTCTCCATGTTGGTCAGGCTGGTCTCGAACTCCCAGCTTCAGGTGATCCGCCAGCCTCAGCCTCCAAAAATGATGGGATTACAGGCATGAGCCACCACGCCCACAGGCCACAGAGTTTTTAAGAACAATTCTCTTCACTTAGGAGCTGAGAGGAAATCTCCAAAGATGCTGTACACTGTTCTTCTGGAGGAAAGAACAGTGGATTGTGTAACCTAGATCCAAATACTTCTTTTTTTTTTTTTTTTTTTTTTTTTGGAAATGGAGTCTCGCTCTGTCACCCAGGCTGGAGTACAGTGATGTGATCTTGGCTCGCTGCAACTTCTGCCTCCGAGTTCAAGTGATTCGCCTGCCTCAGCCTCCTGAGTAGCTGGGATTACAGGTTCACACCACCATGCTGGGTTATTTTTTGTATTTTAGTAGATAAAGGGGTTTCACCATGTTACCCAGGCTGGTCTCGAACTCCTGAGCTCAGGTAATCCGCCCACCTTAGCCTCCCAAAGTGCTAGGAATACAGGCATGACCCACGGCATCCGGCCTCCAAACACCTTTTCTTAAATGCATGTGCAGGTATCAAATGATATAGAAGAAAAATGTGTTTTTCTAACAATGAAAGTTACCATTAATCTTAACTTTCCTTCTCACATTATTATAATTCTTAGGGGTTTTTTTTAACACATGGTTCCTTACATTTACAATATATTGCATAATTATTTTTTCCACTTCATCCTGTGATATTATATACATATAGAGCACCCTCTCCTTTTTTCCAATTTCTACTCATAACCTAGCTACCATCATAAAGGTCCTATCTTTGTACAAAAGAGCCCAGAGACCAAGCTGACTTTTATTCCACTTTATAGATATGGCAGTATATCTAGTCTTTAAGCAATCATGTGTAGTACTGAATTCAGGCAAAATACATGTGCTTTTTCCCTAATATATAAAACTTAAATTGAGCATAGCCAGATGCTATTTATACTAAGAGTCTTCTCAGCCTAAGCTAAATTAATTCTCTTCCAAGTTCTTTTTACTCAGTGCTCTGAGCCTGGGTACCATGGCTCTAAATTACTAATTGCTATAAAATAATTGTATTTCCCATAGCTATGCCTGGAAAATGGCTCTCAAAGATGACCTCCAGAATGTAATTTGCTATGTAAGGGCCCAGTCTGAGAATAATTTTACATACTATAACTGAACCTAATAGAATTCACAATAGCATCTCTCTCCTTTGTCAGGAAAGTAAAAAGGCAAAGATAGGCAGAGCTTAAAATAATATTTCTAAAATAAACCTTTCCTCCTAGTTATTTATCCTTCCATCTTCATATATTCCCAGCAAATATCATTGTCTAAAATTTCAAACCCAAAATCATTTCCCTTCAATATCAGGCAAATTGACAAATTTGAATTTTGCTGGATTTGTTACAGGAAGGGTATACTTTGAGATGGGGGAAGGGGAGGAATATGTTTCCCTTTTTAGTGCCTGCTTCATTCTTTAGAAGTAATTTCAAAATATTCTTATAGACTCTTATTTAAATAATCAAATCAAATCTAAAATATAGAAATAATTAGCTGGAACTCTTCTTTAATTACCCCTAAAACTAGCCATTTATTCATTCTAGATTCATTTCCTCATCTAGATTAAAGTCAAGGTCAAAAATACAACTATGTTAGTAAAACTCACCTCAAGATTTAAAAATACTGACTATAGACACCAGTCATAGTTAGAGAGTAAAGTGCATCTCACGTTGAAGACATAGTATAAAAAAAAATAAACTTTTCAAAACCATGGTAAGAATAAACTTTTCACTAGTAAAAGGAGCTGCCTTCTCTATATAGGTGGGGAAAGGCAGATTCTCAGCAAAGCATGTTCTTACAGTTGTGGACATTTCTCATGATCATGATATGTTAACCCCAACAAAATCACCCTCCCTCTTCTACTAAGAACATGTATTTATGACTTGACGACTGCAAGATTAGAAAACACGGTTTGTCCTGGTTCTGGAAATTTTTTCCAGTGAGGCTGCTCATATTAATTAGTTCTCAAAAATATTCTCAATATATAGAATTAAAAGCCACTCTGCCTATTGCTTCCTAATCCCAATTCAATTTATGAATGAGGCACTGATTCACAGATGGAGCAGAATATATACAAGGCAACAGAGTCTCTGAGTACTTAATGGTGGCTGCAATACTGAAAAACTTTCCCAAAATGCAAGCATGACTGAAAAAGAGGAAGCCTGATGTACCCAGGAGAGGTATAAAGGAGACAGTTGCGGCAGTAAAGAGGCCAGAAGAAACATTTGAGAAAAGAAAGGAGGAAGGTGAAGAGTGCAGTCAAGTTTTAGCCACCGAATATTTGAAGCATTGGGAAATTTTTCAAAACAAAGCATAAAGTATAATTGGGACCAAAAATTGTACACACCGTATGACCCCAATTTTGCAATACAACTGTGTACTTTGTGGAAGAAAATACATCAAATATTAATAGGACTTGCGGTTCCCTGCCCCAGATTAAGCTTAACTTTTTCATTCTACTCTTCTGTGTTTTTAAAAACACAGTGTGCTTTGTGAGACTGAAAAGCACACACTATACTGAAGTGTTTCGTGAAAACGTGGCTCCTTTTTTAGCTATAACTGATATAATGTAGCTTTCAATGCCCACGCTCAGCAGAGTTAGGAAAAGTAAACCTGTCAATTACGGTCACTCCTGTTTTTCCTGATGTAACACACACAGACCCAGGTTAGAGTAACTTCTGGGTAATCGTGGGCATTTTGGAGTACTGGCCGATTCTGCCAGAGGATCAGCAGGCGACATACCTGACTCTTGGGCCTCCGAGACAGCACTCGGCCGCCATCTCCGGCCTTGATCTCCGTGCCCGGGAATCCACCACTGTCGTGCTGGGCTCACCCGGCTTTTGGGCCCCAGCAGGGTCCCCCGACGTGCAACAGGAGACTTCTAGGATGTCCTTTATGCAGTGGATTGCCAGTCCCAAACTGAACCCTACCAATCCCAGGCTCCCCCGCACCCCGCGAGCACGCAGCTAGCCCCCTACCTCGGACCTGCGCAGTGTCAGCTCTGCGCAGCATGGGCTCTGCAATGTGCCTTCGCAGCACCGAGGTCCGCCCTTCACTGGAGGCGTCCCACGTGATCAGTGAGCCTGCGCAGCTCTGTCTTTCCAGTGCCTGAGCTGCCTCACGTAAATCCTGCACAGGTGTAAATTCCTTCCAAGCCCATTAAGGAGGCTTCTTGCCTTCCCTCCTCGACGTCA
Source organism: Mandrillus leucophaeus (assembly GCF_000951045.1). Lineage (NCBI taxonomy): Eukaryota > Metazoa > Chordata > Mammalia > Primates > Cercopithecidae > Mandrillus > Mandrillus leucophaeus. Next base: position 595,716 of record NW_012101932.1, on the reverse strand, counting down.
GGTTTTCCCCTGTAATGTGGTCCAAAATCCCTCCACTTTTTATCACCTATGCCACCTGCCGAGGTTTGCCTCTGTGGGAGAAGCTTAAACAAGCTTGTCTGATCATTCGCTTTGCTTACTTGGTCTTACCTAGGTTTCCTTACAACCATTTTCCTCCTCCCCAGGCAGTGTTTCCTTCTCAGGAATCATAATGGTGGATTGGCTGCAAGGAAACTAATTTCTGAGGGTTTGAAAAAACAGGTGTTTAATATTTTAAGAGACCCCATCACATATATTCTACTTCCATAATCCCATCCCCAAAATGCTATTTTTTAAGTGTAGTGAAGGAAGACCTGGAGTCATTCTGAAGGTCACTGACATCCAAGTGATTCTCAGTTACTGCCTACAAGATAACTTTTCTGGAAGTATGTTCCATTTTAGATTTTCAAAGAACACGTTGCTAGTCCTGCTTAGGTCAATAGTGTATGATGAAGACCTCTATGCACCCTATAACGTATAGGAAATGCTTAGCCTGCATACGTATTCATAACAATATTAGCGGCCGGGCGCGGTGGCTCAAGCCTGTAATCCCAGCACTTTGGGAGGCCGAGACGGGCGGATCACGAGGTCAGGAGATCAAGACCATCTTGGCTAACACGGTGAAACCCCGTCTCGACTAAAAAGTACAAAAAACTAGCCGGGCGAGGTGGCTGGCGCCTGTAGTCCCAGCTACTCGGGAGGCTGAGGCAGGAGAATGGCGGGAACCCGGGAGGCAGAGCTTGCAGTGAGCCGAGATCCGGCCACTGCACTCCAACCTTGGCGACAGAGCGAGACTCTGTCTCAAAAAA
>NW_012101932.1:557148-594839 GCF_000951045.1 Mandrillus leucophaeus | reverse complement strand
AATATTAGCTATTATTACCATGTTGCAGAAAGGGGGCAGAAGCAGATTTGATCTGAGTGCCAAAGTAGGAAAAGAACTGATATTTAAAGTAGTGAGCCCCATATCTGCATGGGACCATTAAGAGGTAAACAAGCCACTAATACCAGAGGCAATTTCAGTGCTAACTCAGTCTAGGAGATACAGAGCATACCCACCCTCGCCCTTATTTCACTTTCCATCAACCATACTGTAATCCTGATATAGAGGGAACGACTTGCCACCACTGCTAAAAATCTTCTACCTTACAGTGAAAGGAAAGAACCTTTCAGATACAGAAACGTGACTTGAACCCAACATATGTACAGTGAGATGCTATATTGCAAGGTTTGGATATTTTTAGAAAATGTCACTCTAGAAATGAAAGTAGTAAATGTACACACAGTTGGAGACATAGAGCCCTACGGCCTGTTAGACTAATTATTGAGAGAAAGAAGGAAGGAAGGAATTAAATAATCTAGCCAATATAAACTCTCAATTCAGGGAAAGAGGGAACAGAGCAGGTGAACCGTTGTGGAAGATGAGTTTGGTTAGTAAGTAAGAAAATCAATCCACCTGGATGACTGATTTCCTAATTGTTTTTTAAGGGAGGGGTTCTCCCTATGTTGCCCAAGCTGGACTCAAATTTCTGGGTTCAAGGTCCTCCCGACACTCCCACCTCAGCCTCCCATGTAACTGGGACTACAGTGATTTTTATAGATTGACTTCCAGAGAGGAGGAGGAGGAGAAATCAGAAGTCTTTTTATCTTATCTTTTCTTTTAAGAGAAGAACCCAGCATTGAATTGTTAAAAACTTTATAAGACACCTCCTCAATTAAACCAACTCCACTTAATAAGGCTAGAACAAACTCAAACTTAATGATTCGTGGATATCTTTCCTCAACAATCTACTACAAATAGCAAATATATAAAAGAAAATTTGGTAAATCATTTGCCAATTTAACAACTTAAAACCAGCAACTACCACCTCAAATGTTCTTGGGTTTTTATGTTGTGTAAATTGAAATCATAATTTAAATTACTGTTAAAGATGCTACTTGATACACTACTCAGTATGTAAGTCCTTCAGGAAGTTATTTTGAAAGGGAAAACAATGCTGTTAGCCAGTTTTGCTAACTTGAACCCAGGCTTAGCAGTCAAGTGGAAAATATCATCATGGGGGCAAGAATAGTTTTCTTTTTAGCACAATACTTAACAGAGTAAAAATAAGTATGTTAATGAAGCTATTTCAGGTACATTCTAAAGTACCTGCTAAAGGCCCAGGTCACTTTGAGGGGGAAGAATCTATTATATAATGGTTAACAGTGCTTTAAAATCACTATAATGTGAATGCATATTTCATAAATATCCATGTCATGTGTTACGTCATGCTTACAGATACAACTGTATCTGTAAAATAAAATATTCCAAAGTGGAAAAACAATGAGAAGTTGCTAGCTCAGAATACTGCCTGGAGCTGAAAAGGTAGATCAAAACATACCATTTTCATATTTTAACAACTTCTATGATTTGGATTTTCCTGTAACCAAAAAGTATAACCTCCTGATCAGCTCATACACAATCAGGTTCTATGCACCCCTCAAACTCTTCGTATTTGACTATACTTTTCTGGATGCCAGAGAAAATCTCACTGAAATAAAAAAAAACCTTTTGGAGAATGTTTCAAACAGTGCAACCTGAGAACTTGAAGAGTCACAGTGCCCTCTAGTGACCCATTGATAAGAACCATTTTTATCTCACTTTCAGAGAACAATAAAGTTTAAGTGAATATTATGCACTTTCAGGGAATTTTTTCCTATAAATATTTACAAACGCCAATTTCTGTTTCTGAGAATGAAAATGTATAAGTTACAATCAACCACATAGCACACTGGAGAATAATGACTCCTTTATTCGTCCATTGCTTTCACAGTTACAATGTCGCCAGAGGGCAAAAAAAGTCTTAACTCCAATCAGCCCTACAAAACAAGGTGCATTAAGATGTACAAATATAAAACTCTTAATATGTAACTGTGATAAAGGTAAGTTTGTGGAGTGGTGGATCTGTATGCTAGTCCCAAATCTCTTGGTGCCTGGAAGCCTGTGCCGAAGAGCTTGATTTTGTTGTACTTCATTTTCTTCATCTAGAAATGAAAAAAAGTTGGCAGTGTTGATAAGGATGTAAGAAAGTGGACTCTAAACTTTCTGATGGGAACATTAATGCTACAGCCTTTCTGGAGGGAAAATTCACAATAACTCTCAAAAAGCCTCAAATGTATACTGCTTTAGTGCCGGAATAATAATAGCCAACATTTAACTTCTACTCTGCCCCATACATTGTTCTAAGTGCTTTTTGTATATTAGCTTATTTAATCTTCAAACAATCCTATGACATAGGTACAATATTTAACCCAGTTTTACACATGAGGAAACCAAGGCACTAAACATTGCCTAAATTCACACAATTAATAATTGGTAAAACCTACATACAAATTGAAGCTGTATGGCTCAGAGTCCATGCTCGCAGCCATCATGCTATATTTCCAGAAATTAAACTTCTGAGAAAGGAAAGAAATAATTAAGGATGTACACAAACAATTTTCAATCAGGCTATTAATTCAGCATCTCTTATAGGAGGAACTAAAAGGAAAATAACCTAAGTTACTAACAGTAAGAAGATCATTAAGATAATTGTGTTAAAGCTGGACCATTGACTCAGTAACCTTACAGGATTTCTAATGATATGGAAAATGTTATCCATGTATTAAGTGAATATAAGTTATAAACATACATATGTATTTTTACATATAGGTAGTGTGTTACCATTTTTAAGATATATATTTTTAAGAGTAAAGAAGGAAAATGACCAAAGCATAAGTATAGGTATGTGTAGGTGGTGAAAATAGGAAGTAAAGTTTTTCTTCTTTTTTCTTTTTTATATCCATTTTTCATTTTTAGCACTTTCTATAATTCTAAAAATGTTTTATTTTTAATGAGGGGTTTAGTTTAAAAATGTTTTATTTTTAATGAGGGGTTTAGTTTAAATGTGATCTAAGAGACTTTCTAGCTCTAAATTTCTAGAAACGTGACAGAGAATAGTCATGAAATTTTAGAACTACAGAGGGGGAACAAAATCTTACGGTCTCTTTAGTAATTCCCAAAGTGGCCTGCTCCTCAGAAATCAACTGAGTAAATCAAAGCATAAATTCACAGCTTTACTCTTTCCCCAATCTGGATCTCTAGAGAATGAGGCCTAGGTAATTCTTATGATTTGACAGTTTGGGGAACTACTAACGTATCCCCGATGCACCATTTTAATCCTTGCTAGCACATAAACCAACACTCCTGGAAACCAAATGCAGACCAGGGTCATGATCTACTGTTGACTGTTATAAGAAATCCAATTGATATGGACAAATTTGTATTTCAAATTCAATTTTTTTATTTTTTCAGAAAAAATACTTCTTAAAATGAATAAGAAATATACTAATAAAAATTTTTTAGCTGTAGAAATAATGAAAGTCATGTATTCTCACTTACATTCATTGCAAATGGCTTGTTCACATTTCTTAACTCCATGCTATTTAAAGAAACCAAAATGTGTTCCTTTGTGCTCACAGGTTTGCAAAACACAAAATCAGACCCAAAAGGAAAGAATATATTTGATACTGTATAGGACGGGGGACGTGTATCAGGTAACGCAGCAAGAAAGTTGTGTTTTAAACTAAAGGTTGTCTAAATAGTCCTGGTTGCACAGAGTAAGAGTAAGAAAAAGCCACACTGGACACATACTGAAAGCATTTATAAAGAGTTGGAGAAAGAAAGACTTCCTTGGAGTTTCAGAATTTAATTTTGTTACCTTTTCTGAAGGTATCTGGCATATTCTTAGAGCAGCAATTTTTGTTGTATAGTAACCTTAATGAGTTTCAAATTGACTGTAAAGAAATAGATGAAGTTAACTAACTCACGGGGAGCTGCACAAAACTCAGAGTCTGTCTTTTCTAGGCCACAGACCCAGATGAATGATATACCTGTGTCACTTTGTGCATGAAGAGATCTTCCACAAGGTTTATCCCAGCAGAAAACAGGGCTGACCACTGATCTAAAACAGGATAGGTAAATAAAAATGAAAGACAATTTCTATCATTCAAAAAAAAAAACAAAAACACCCTGATATAGCAATCTCAACAAAAAGCACATATAAACACACTCACAAATATTTAAAAACAAAAACTAGGACCAAGTTTGAATTGAAAAGTTCCATGAAAATAGTTTGGCAATAATTGCCATTGAAGCCACATGAACTGTGGGTAGCCCGTGCTGTTGGTTTGATTGCTTGGGTAAGTCACCAGATGACCCCTTCCCCCAAGCTGTAACTGCAAATTCTGCTTCAATTCCCTTACCTGAGCTTTCACTCTGCTTTCTTACAGTCCTGGAAAATGTTCTACTCAAGGCAGCAAGTACACACATAACTCAGATGAACTATAATTAAGGTGGCAAGAAACCAAGGAAAAGAGCAGGCAGTGTTAGTTTGACTATTTCCTTTGCATGGGTAGCAGATGGACTCAAAAGTCTAATAACCCTTTTGTACCTCAGCTAAGGCTGACAATACATCATTATACTCAGATGGGAGCAAGGAGAAGGTGCCTAGCAACTAGGACTTGGAATGCTGGGGCTTTTGTCAATTTACGTCATAATCTTAATATTAAACAGGCTTGCTCTCATTTGCCAGTCATCACCTCATTTTATGTTTTTCAAACACAAGAAGATTAAAAAGTCTTCCCTGAAAGTACTTTAGCCCCTTAGATATAGAACAGTAGTAGTATTTAAGAATCTCCCCTTATAAATGCATACATAAAACTGCCATGAGCCTTGATGGAAATTATATCAGTAAGTTGGGGGACCTACCATGGGTAATATTTTCATTAGTTATAGTATGCAACATAACCCAGGCTGTTTTTGAAACTGAGTGAGACAAAAGACTATTCCTTGCACTCCATTACTCTTACACTTTGAGTTGTTTATATATAAAAGAAGTTACTGAACCTTCTATTTCTATTTAGTTTTATCTTTTCCTTTTTAACCTCTATTTGTCTATAATGCAAACAAAATATATATGTTTCTGGTTGTGTGCGCAAAACATCTTAGATTGCTGTGCCACAGTATGTGCTCAATTAATAATTAAGGAAGACAAGAAAGAAAAAGTAGAAAGGACAGAGATCTGAGACTGAATCAAAATCAAGAGACAGTTGGCAGACCGTGTATTCTCACAGCACAGAACAGCACAGGAAGAGAATTTTTAATAATAGATAATTAGAAGAATGGAAATCTCCATTTTTCTCCAATATACTAGTGTGATGTCTGATTACATCAAACTAGGGGGAAGGGAACTTGTTAATCTTTAATTTTACTGTATAGTGAAGAAGATGCATATTGAAAAAAAGTTCATATCTATCAGGAAATCTGGAAATATGAGTTGGGGATGTAAATTACATAGCCAGACCTCAGGTCCCAGGAAAACAACTTAATATACAATTCACATTCTCCTGCCTTTCTCATTGCAGAAGCCAGTGAACAGGAAGTATATTACATAGACCATAAGTCAGAGTCATCATTGAATTCTTACAAGTCTGTTTGACAACAACAACAGAAAATAGAATGAGGAGAAAGCAGAAATATCATTAATTATGATGATAAATATATAATCATTTGTGTTACTCATAATAGGACCCATTCTCCGCAGTAGATATTTTTGAGTCTCAAGTACTTCAAAGAGGGAGAGAATTAGAAAATTTTATGGACCATGTAGTTCCCACCCCACCAGGGAGGAGAGTAAATATCCCAGTTCAAGCCTGACTTAGAAGAGGAAATTTTCCCAACATTATATTGATAAATATTAGCCTAATATCATAATATCTTCTCCACTCTTCTTCCAATGTGACACTCTCCTGCCATCCAACAACATACAATCAAAAAAGTTTGGAGTGTCTATCTCATCTTGACCCACCTCCTGTCATCCTATGGTAAACAACGCTATATTTAGAAGCTAGCAAGTGAAGTAAATGTTGCAGAGGGCCATAAAATAGCATAGAGAAGAAAAATATGAAAAAAAAAAAAAAGCTGAATTGTAAAACAATCAGTAGAGGCAAAAAGGAAAAAAAGAAAGAAAGTCACTGAAGCCAGGCCATTCAAGGCCTCTCCCTTGAGTGAATAATGTCATATTCCTGATTCAAACACAAAGAGGGAGTTAAATGTTTTCTGCCTTACCTCTCACAGCCATTCCAGATCTACTGAACTGTCATTAGACCCTTTCAAAACTGTGTTAAACCTCTTCAAACTCTAGTATTTTACAATTCCTTACATTAAAAAGTTAAAATAACCAGAGTTCCTTCTCCAAGATCCTACTTTTAGCTGGGCAGAGCTATGGAGCCTTGAGAATGTTTTTTTTTTCTTTTTTAACTTTTCCAGGTCAAGGATATGGCTTCCTCATTGGTAAAATTAAGCAAAATTATCTTCCTGTACTTTCTTCGTAAATTATTTTGAGATCCAACAAAAACACTAAGAAGTTCTAAAACATTGTGTTACTTTTTTCCTCCAAAGATAAAAAGGGGCCATCCTTCCAATGAGGGAAAGACATGAAATCTACAGGATTAAGTCATCTTAGATGCTTACATGTGCAGCATTCTTAAAAAAGAGCCTCAAACCTTCAGTTCTGGATAACCTCTCACAATGGAGCTGCTGTTTTAATACATTCTTATAATGCCAAGGTTTTATAAAAGGAGGGTAAAAATACCTTCTTTGGGCAATGTGTGTGCAAATGGAATGGCTTATTAAAGATTCCCTCAATGAGAATGTGTAAACACTGGTCTTGGCCACAAAGAAACAATTTCCTGGGGCATACTTCATGGTCTGACTTCCCAGAAATACCCTGGAAACTGAACAAAAGGAAACGCCTTATACTGTTTTGTCTGTAGCCACAAAATATACACATAGGGTCCCACCAAGCCTGAATTTAACCCTGGGCCCCCATAAAAAACAGAAACAATAAAAGTCCCATTATGAGGCCATAATACCTAAAAATAGTCTCCACGCTACCTACACAAGAAGGCCAATATAATTACGGTCCAAAAATCTGACCACACTTAAGGGTGGCAACATGAACAGGTGCCCTGTGCTAGGCAAGAAACCACTCTAGTTGCTTCCATTCCCCTCAGCTCTACTGAATTTAAATCCATCATAGGGAGGCGTAATAGGATAGTATTTGCTAACTTACTCAATTTAGAGTATTTGATAGATCTAAGTGAATATTTTTTAAAAATCCATCAATTATTAATCTTTAAAAATGTTATTATCATAACTGTGGTTCTAACAAAAGAAGGCTTAGAACAAATCACTCAGACAGGGAAAACTCTATCCTTATATTGCTAACTCTATCTCTACTACTATCTTAGGTCTAAAATCAGGTCTATTCATGTCTTTCTATTCTGCTCCCATTCCATCAAACCAGCTTACTGACAAGATTAGCCATTTCTGTTAGCAGATTGGAAATGATAGAGTTAACATCAACTTCTCCCTCTGCTTTTTTCCTTAAACTCAATCACCTTTCCTTTCTAAATATTTATTATAAATGCCTCTGCATTTCCTCTGCCACTGCCATGGTCCAGGCCCTTGGCATCCTGCCCTGGTTTCTTCCAACCTTGCCTTTCCTACCACTGGTTCTTAGCACTAGCTGCACTGTAGAATTACCTCAGAAGATTTGAAAAATACCCCCAAACCGTCTATACAAAGCATCTCTAGCCAGTAAGTTCTTGATGCTTCCCTGTTTCACTCAAAATAATAACTTTTAGTGTAGAGGTACATGCATTTTATTTCTTTATTATTGCTAAATTGAAATACTTTATGGTAATAAGATTTATGCATATTATCGAATAGTATGCATATTGTCAAAGGACATGCAAGCATTTCTGATCCCAGAGTGTAAAATGCCTGTGCTATTCATTTTGTAGAAGAGATTGTTCTCCCCCCAAAATTACCAACAGGTTACAGACTATTACGACTGAGTTGAAAACTGTTACTACTATTGTATAACGTAACTTAAAGAGCACAGGACTAGGGATTTCAATTTTAGTTCTGATTTCTTGGTTGAGTTATTTTGTTCTGCTGAGCTTCCGTTTTCTTTTAAAAAAACAAATGGGACTAATAGTATTGTCCCTATCTACCTCATAGCATTATTGTCAAGATTAAATGAGATTGTATGTGTGTTTGTGTGTATACATGTATACAACTACAAATCTCAAAATCCTCCTCTTGAGTACATGCATTTTATTTCTAAACATACTATAAACCCTTAGATTTACTCTAGTAAATTTTGCAATATAAGTAAATATTGCAAATTAAGGAATATTCTACAAAGTAGAAAGCATTTTTCAACAGTTATTTTCTCTGTAATCAATTATGCTCACTAAATACCAGAGACAGCCTTCTGTATTTATAGAAACTACAAGTGAGAGTATGTAGAACCCTTCTCTCAGGCTGCCAGCACTTTCTCCCTCATCTGTAATCATGCTCTATTGTCCTTGGCAAACCCTCCCTAAATCTGTAAATAATTCCCACCCCCTAATTTCAAAGACAAGAAAAAGCAAACCAATCAACAGGTAAACTACCAGCCATGTCTTACTTCATCAGGCCTGGTTATCCCCTAAACTCCACTGGGAAGTGAGGTGGAAAGAAGTATAGGAGAAGTTGCTGCAGAGGGTGAGGGTGCTTGGTGAGGGTACTTGAATCTATTGAGGATGCCTCCTCAAGTGTTTGTCTGTGAGAAACAAACAGTGTGTTGAAATGTAAATTAACAGGATGTGATTCAATGAATGCAAGGGGAAGGTAGAGGGCCAAGACTAGTTTCAGGCCAAACAAGATCACAGACGCTGGAACATACTTGAATCTGCTTCAGAGCTCAGGTCCCCACTTGAAGTGTAACACAGGCTATCTCCTAATTCAGGCACCATAAGAATAATTCAAGAGACCTGAAGAGGTTTCTAATTATATCCCAATATACCAGATAAATCCCAATTAAAGTTCGAACCCCATAGTATCTTAGCCAAATAAAAAGTTCTCATAAAATACATCAAACCTTCTCATCCTATATATTTAGAAACATTAACAAGTTTTAACAACAATCCAATGCATGATTCTGAACATGAATTTAGACAATTCTCCAATTAAACTGTTTTTAAATGTAATATTCAAATTTTTTTATTCAGTTGATTATTTATTGAGGAATTATTTATTATCTGTGTTAAACGCATTATACTAAAATTTCCATTGACAAAATACTTTTTTTCAGAGTTTATAATATAGTATGTAGTATTGTTATCAGCCATTTGTGGTTATCGAATATTTTGAAAATTTGATAAAAGATATAGCTACTCTTACCAGAAATGCACAAATACATGTAAAATTTGCATCAATTTCAGTGTTTGAAGATTACCTAAAGCTTATTAGAACCCTTAATGTTGGAGGAAATATAGAAATGAAAAAAATACAGAGTTTTATAACATAAAAGTAGTAAGATTAGTGATAAGAGTTCAGATGAAGGAGCATTTATGTGGATGTAAAATAATTAGGTAGGAATTCATGACAGAGAACACTTTTGGCCTGACGTTGAAGGATGAGTAGAACTTTGCCAGACAGAAGTGGAAATGAAGAGACAACACTCCAGGTTGCAGGAACGACAGAATAGAGGAATCAGATAAAATGTATGAATATCTGGAATCAGATAAAATGTATGAATATCTGGCATGTCCAAACAAGAAAAATTTAAGTCCCACTGGAAAAATTGGGCTTCATTCTATAAATGATGCCAAGTCATTAATGGTTTTTAAGCAAGGGCGGGACACGGTCAGAATGGTATGTTGAAAAGCCTCTTCTAGTGACAGTAAAGGACAAATTGGTGCCGATAAGGATTGAAAATAGGGAGAAGGCTGTTGCAAGGGTAAGCAAGAAGTAATGAGTCAGTGGCAGTAGTTTGATGAACAACATTTCAGAGGTAGAAACAAGTAAAACTGGCCATCTATTAGAATGTGGAGGATGAAAGAAAAAGAAAAATTATAGGTAACTACAAATATATGCCTCTTTAAATGGTAAGGAACATGGAAAATTGGACACATTTTGAGTGGAAGATCAGTTTATTTAGAGCAGATTAAGTCTGCACTATTAGTCATTCCTGAATATAAATGTAACATATTATGAATCCCCTCAGAATACCAAAAAACAGACTAAAACAAATTATCTTGAGATTCTATCAGGAAATTGCTCAATCCTTCAAGAGAATTTTCAACCCTTATACAAACAGGTAGGAATTCAGTGATTAGTTTGCAACTCACGATCCATTTCCAAATCATAGTCTCTTAGTTTTAGGCTTTGCAACGTAAAAAGGACTAATCTATAGTGCGTAAAAAAAAAAAGGTGTGTCAATACTTAGTAGAAACAATGTTGCCAACCTCATCAAAAACATCGATTTCTTCCAAAGAGAAATAACCTCATCAAAGGGTTTGGTTGGGAGGCTGAGGCAGGGGAATTGCTTGAACCTAGAAGGTGGAGGTTGCAGTGAGCCGAGATGGTGCCACTGCACTGCAGCCTGGCGAGAGAGCAAGACTCCGTCTCAAAAAAAAAAAGGTGGGGCGGGGGGTGTTGGTCAACAGATACTTGACGATAGCAGGCAATAGAACTTAATCAGAGGTCGGGCGCGGTGGCTCAAGCCTGTAATCCCAGCACTTTGGGAGGCCGAGACGGGCGGATCACGAGGTCAGGAGATAGAGACCATCCTGGCGAACACGGTGAAACCCTGTCTCTACTAAAAAATACAAAAAACTAGCCGGGCGAGGTGGCGGGCGCCTGTAGTCCCAGCTACTCAGGAGGCTGAGGCAGGAGAATGGCGTAAACCCCGGGCGGCGGAGCTTGCAGTGAGCTGAGATCCGGCCACTGCACTCCAGCCTGGGCGACAGAGCGAGACTCCGTCTCAAAAAAAAAAAAAAAATGAACTTAATCAGAAATCACTTCCTTGCCTCAGCCTCAGCCTTCTCAGACTAATAGATTGAAAACTAAATGGGATCCAAGAAATTATCTAGTACAGCCTTCCTTGGGTAAACAAAAAAAACCCTAAAATGCAGAGACATTAAGGAAGTCACTTTACTAACAAATGACAGAACTAAAGCTGCAACTTTTGTCTCCTGATGCTCATTCCAGGTGTGTTTTCCTCAGCCCCGTATTTTCAAATGTTTCGTTGGTCATGAGTTAACCCATGAATTAATCCACTGACTTCGAGTTAACCTAAGTCCCACAGAGCAGGCCTGGGGAGAATACTGAGCTGCCACACTGATGGATGGTTGGAGTTGCCTCCAGATGTTTGGGCAGAACCTCTCAAGCAGCTGGCTGCGGTGAGGGATGAGTGAATACACACATATGTCTGTGCTTAGCAAGGAAAGAGTTAGAAAGGCGTGACAGCTTCTGCTTAGATGCCCTTTGCCCTCTTTCAGAATTTTTTTCCAATTATCTTAACTGCCCAGTGGCTGCTAAGAGATCTAATATCCAAAGACTCCAATGGCCTCCACTTGCCAGCCTGCACTCTCATTGAGCCTCACACACCCAAAGTATCTATACCTGTTCCTTCCTTGAAAGAATGCTAGTGCTTAAAAATCACTACTCTTTGAAACAGAGAAGCAATGTGATGAAAATGATATTTGAATTTCAGAATTTGGGAAGACACAGTGAAAAGTCCCTTTCTCCACACTATTACAGAAGCAGAAACCAAATGCTTTATCCAAAATAGCTGGAAAAAGTCAAGTTTTCTGGGAGCAGAACCTAGAAATCTATTCAACAAACTCCCCCAGGAGATTCTAATGGTCAGCCAGTTTCAAAAATCTCCAGTATAATGTGTATACAAATTGTTTTCCCTGAAATTAGGTTTGGGGTGTTCCAGTTCCATAGCTAAGACTCTAAAATAGGAAAAAAAGCAACACAGAACTGCTGGAGATTGAATAAGACATGGCAAGTACTGGAGCTAGAAGGTCTTGGAGACTACATCCAGCATCCTGTCTCTCATGCAGAAGAATGCCTCATGGGTTGCACAAATTTCCCATTGTTACACATGAAAATGAAGATTGACTGTTGTTTATTTGTTACAGATTACAGATAGAGAGTAAAATTACAGATTACAGATAGAAAGTAAAATTCTAAAAGGAATATCAATTTCAATATATTTCCTGAAGGTGAAAAAAAGAAACTATGTGTAGACAAAATTTGATAACCAATATACCTTTCATATGCTAAATCATTAATGCATTTCTGCTTAAATGCCAAAAAAAGATTAACGTGCTCAAAAATATTCAACTCACTTGACACTTTATGTAAGAAAAAACAGCGGGCCTCTCCCTTAGTGAGACTCTACTTCGTGGGTATTTATAAACGGAGTAGAATAACAAATCATTAGGACATGTTTGAGAGGGGAAAAAAGCATGAATAACTACGCTTATTATATTTCACGTGTCAGTCTACTATCTTAGCGTTTATTATAGAGCCCACAGGAGGAATTTCTTGATATTTCTTCTCAGTTAAAACCAGCTGGTAAAATTTATAGTTTTTCTGGTTCACAAAAAACTATGGCCCTTGTACAGGAAGGGTGTTGGGCTTTTAGTAACTGGAGAATAAATGATATTACCAAGAAATATTACTTTTCAACTTACTTTATACTAGCTCTATGTCACAGTCTAACTTCAATGTTCCCCAGTACCTTCTAAAATCTCAAAAAAAAAAAATTATATTCATCTTACAGAATGAATATCTTAAGGGAGGAACAATTTTCTAAGTTAGATAAAGTTTCTTTTAGATAAAGTCACGTTGTGCCTACACACAATTATCTCTTAACAAAACATTATACTTGCTAGCTAAGATAAAACTTACTTAGTGAGTTCTAGTATATGTTGCTGCACATCAACATTTAATATTTTTCCATAAATATGGACAGCAGAAAATATAGAGAAAGTAGATTGATTTGGATTATTTATTAAGGGACACACTCAGGAGACCAAAGAATAAGGTTCAGAATATTTGAGGTGCATTGAAATTACACCTACGTGATGAGATGAAGATTCTTACAGCAAGAGTGTTTACAAGCATGAAGGAGGATTCTGGTGGATTGGCAATGTTCTGTTTCTTAATGTGGATGGTTATTTTGTGAAAATCAGTGAATTTTTTTTTTTACACTTTTCAATGTATTTGTTATATTTCACAGTAAAAAAGTAAATAAATAAACAAAAAAAGAACATCATTCATTTCTTCTCCCTGCTGCAAACACCTTAAAATTACATTGAAAGGATTTTTTAAAGTTAGAAATGCAAAGAACAAAAAGAATAGGGGAAGATGAAACAGAAAAAGAGAGACGTCAATTTTATTTTGGAAAGTGGAAATCACATAAACTTAAAATGACTGACTTAGAAGACAAGAGAAAACTATATGCCTGCGGGAAAAAGACAGGATGCAAACCTTAAAAAACCAGGAAAAGACTCTGAAGTTGGGTCTATCAGATACCCCTAAAACTGGGGTCCTAGTGGGACTAAAAATGGAAGAATTGGTTATCAGTCTGTATAAAAAACCAGCTAAATTCTTAGAGGCCCTCTATCACCACAGCAAAACACTATAGAGGTTGACCCACAGGAACCTTGGACTAGGAGTTGTCCAGCACAGTCGAGGCCAGTGAAGCCATACTGTGTAAAATTCTACACTACTTGGGCCCTCCCTGACTTGACTCCTTATGTACTGGCAGTGAGCCTTATAACCTCTAGACAGGAAGGTAAACAATTTCCATCTGAGAAAACTGACCATGTATAAAGAAAAGAATCACATAAAGTTAAGTATGAACAACAAGGCAGCATGCTCCCCCTCCAAAACAGCCTAAAGAGAAGATCCTCAATTGGCAGACCCTTCAGACACACACAAACACACACACATACGCACACGCACACGTGCACACACACAGCTTTCACTCATCTCTTTAAGCCCTCATTCTTAACTAAGAACAGGCAAAATTTACCAGATATTTGAAAATATACATATATTTGATATGGATGATTATGAAAAAAATTAATAAAAATGGAGCTCAGAGGAAATAGTCCATGTGGAGAAAAAATAAAACTTTTAAACAATGAAATTAATATCCTCAAAGAGATAAGAGAAGATATTAAATTCATGAAGCAAGAATAGAATATAATAAAAAAGAAACATTAAAAAACTTCTGAAAAATTAAAATTATGATTGCAGAAATTAAATATGAATTTTTAGATTTAAAAAATTTTTAGTACTGGGAATCAATGAAAAATTTGATGATACTAAGAACAAAGAAAAGATCCTAAAAGCCTCCAAAGAGTAAAACAGATGCAAACAACAAAAAAAAAAGGAAATTAGAATGTAATCAGACTTCTCAATAGCAATACTTAACTCTAGCAAAAAAAAGGGCAAAATATCTTAAAATTCTGAGGGAAATTAATTTCCAACCTAGAATTCTATAACCATCCAAGTTTGAAAGCAAAAAGGAATGTAGAATAAAGGTATTTTCAGTCCTACAAGTTCTCAGAACATGTACCTCTCATGCATCTATTCTAAGAAGCTACTAGAAGATGTATTCCACGGCAACTGGAGAGTAAACCAAGTGAAGGAATATAACAGGCCCAGAAAACACCAGAGAGTGAAGAACTAAATGTGTAGAATATTAGTTAACAGAAATCCTAGGACAACAACCACGTAGGAAAGACAAAGACAGCAGCTTCTCTACATTGAAAGAGGAGGAAGGAAAGCTTCAGAAAGGTTGGCCCTAAGGAAAATATTAAACTGATAAATTACATGATGTGTCTGAATATATGAAGAGGAAATTCATATTTCTAACATTAAATTTGAGGATAAATTAGTGATAAGTACAAAGAAAACTAAGGAAGCCAGTAAATATTTACTGAAGAGAAAGAAAAAGTTTACAAAAGAGACCTTCAGCTTCCAGCCAGATGGATTAACAGAGACTAGGCCTCTTACTCTACCATCTGAAACAAACAAAAAAAGACAAATTATATGAAACAATGGTTTTCAAGACACTGGACATTAGATGGCAAAACACAGCAATCTTTGGGAGAATACTCCATCCAACAAAAGCATAAAGCATAATACACATTTTTTTCAAGTGCACAAAAACACATCATATTATGGGCTGTAAAAAAAAGTCTTCATGGCAAATAAGCATATGAAAAGATGTTCAACATCATACAACATTCAGGAATTGCAACTAAAACAACAATGAGACACCACTATACACCTACTAAAATGGCTGAAATTCAAAACATCAATACCACTGAATGCTAATGAGAATATGAGCAACAGGAACTCTCATTCACTGCTGGAGGGAATGCAAAATGGTACAACCACTTTGGAAGATGGTTTTTCAGTTTTCCGCAAAACTAAATATATTCTTACCACACAATCCAGCAATCATGATTCTTGGTATTTATCCAAATTAGTTGAAAACATATGTCTGCATAAAAATTTGCATGAAAGTTTATAGCAGCTTGATTTGTAATTGCTAAAACTAAAGCAACCAAGATGTCCTTCAGTAGGTTAATGGATAAATGAAGTGGTACAACCAGACAACTGGAATACCATTTAGCAGTAAAATGAAATGAACTGTCAAGTCCTAAAAAGACATGAAGGAAACACAAATGCATATTACTAATTGAAAGAGGCAGAAGATGAACTAGGAATAAATCTGATCAAACATGTGAAAGACTTGTACACTAAAGACTTCAAAATATTCTTGAGAGAAATTAAAGACCTAATTAAGTAAAGAAATGTATCTTGTATCAATTCTCCCAAATTGGTGTATAGATTAATGAAATTCAATGAAAAATCTGACCAGGAATTTTTAAAGAAATTTACAAGCTGATTCTAAAATTCACTGTAAATGCCAAGGACCTAGGATAGCAACAACAATTTGGAAAAAGAAAAAAGTTGATAGGCTAACAATTCCTCATTTCAAAACTCATCATAAGGCTACAGTAAAATGCTTCACTGAGAATGCAGGCTTCTATTGTCTCAGCCCTGCTGTGCTTCCCACAGCCACAGAGAACAAGGTCAGCCCTATGGGGACAGCAAGGAGGCTGGGGTTGACAGAGTAAAGTGTCCGTCAGGCCTCTGACTGACTTCCTGATGCAGCTGGAGGATTATACATCTACCAATCCACAGGCAGTAACTGGTTACTACCTAAGCCATCCTGGCTTTGAGACCTCAGACTCACAAATAATTCAGTCCAGCTCCTTAGCTGCCCAGAAATTCATCTCAGGTATTGCCAACTATGCTTTATAGCACTACGAAATGAAGGGCAAAGCTCCTAACAGTTCGTGAAACAAAAACAAAGACCACACATACATCTGAACCATGGAAATCTTGACTCCTGCCCTTAGGAAGTATGGCATCAATATGAAGAAGCTGCACTGCTTCTCCTGAGTCACCCAACCAAAATGTATTTGTCTATTTTCTTGTCCCCACACCAGCTTATTTTCATAATAAACTTTGTTGTGACAGGCAAAAACACACACACACACAATAAAGACAACATGATATTGGTGTCAAGATACATAAATAGACTAACGGAGTAGAATAGATAGCTAGAAATAGACCCACATTTATACAGAAACTGATTGTGATTTTTAAAAAATGGAAAGGAAATTCAGTGGAGAATAGAAAGTCTTTTCAACAAATAATGTTGGAACAACTGGCAATGGTAGGGGGGAAAAGTAATAACTTTCCTTACCCATCACTAGGCTCACAGCTGAAACCTCTATAACAACAGACAGATTAACAAGAGAAAAGCATAAAAATTTTTATAAGTTCTATGTGACACAGCATCCTTCAGAAATGCAGACCCAAAGAAATGGGGAAATCTGTGTATTTTTATGCAACCAGTGTATTTTACAGACAGTCACGCAGAAGATGATTGAAGGACAGAAGGATATAGTCTAATGGTAATAAACTGGGGGGAACTTAACAAGTCCTGTTTGTTAGATTCTTATTGATGTCTCTGTGCCTTCAAAGATAAGGGTATTCTTTTTTTCTGGGTATAGGGAGAACCCCTCTGGAATCAGATATTATGACATATTTTCAGGGGAAGTCAGCTAAGTTTATGGCCTGCTTCAGGGAAGAAAGAATGAGGGGTAATTCTTTCTAGTTTCTGTGGCCTGGTTCTGCTGCTTTGCCAAATGGCACAGTGCCATATTTTGGGGTAGCTTGTCCTATAGCCCATTGTTATCCATAAGTAGAAAAAGAGCTTTGATTTATATCTCATACTATATACGGAAATTAATCCAAAAGAATCTGAAGCCTAAGTGTAAATAAAAAGGTATAAAGCTTCTACAAGAAAACATAGGGAAAAAAAAATTGTGATCTTTAGTTAGGCAAAGATTTCTTAGATACACCACCATAAATACAGTCTATAAAAGAAAAAAGTAATAAAATGGACTTTATCAAAATTTTTAACTTTTGCTTTTCAAAAGTTTTTCCGAAGTTAAGAGAATGAAGACAAGCCACAAACAGGGATAAAATATTTCTAAATCACAGATGTCATAAATGACTTGTTTCAGAATATATCAAGAACCTAAATCTCAACCATAAGGAAATTTTTAATAACCAATTTTTTAAATGAGCAAACAATTTCAACCTACACTTTACTAAAAAAGATACACAGATGGCAAGTAACATGAAAAGATGTTATTAGTCATTAGGGCAACACAAATTATGTATAACATATTATGTATTACAAATATATAATTATTTATTGATAATACATTTGAAAATATGTACCTGTAAATATATAGTAATACATATTTGCAAATATTTGTAATATATAATATATATTGCAAATTACATATCATTATATCATTAGTCATTAGAGCAACACAAATTAAAATTGCGATGAGATGCAAAAACACACTGATTAGAATGTCTAAAGTTAAAAAGACAAAAGACTGCCAATATGAAGTGTTGGTGAGGATGTAGAAGAATCGGAGCTCTCCTACACTGCTGATAAGAATACAAAATAATACAACCACTTTGGAAAACATTTTGGTAGTTTCTTAAAAAGTTAAACATCTGTCTATCATATGATACAACCATTTCACCCCTAGGTACTTACCCAAGAGAAATTAAAACATACACCCATTCAAAGATTTGTGCATGGATGTTCATAACAGTTTTATTTGTAATGGCCAAAAACAGGAAACAACTCAAATGTCCAATAGGTGAATGAAGGGATAAACAAATTGTAGTACATCCATACAATGTAATACAATTCAGCAATTAAAAAAATAAAATTACTGTGAAGTGCAGCAACATGGGGACTACATGTGATTGCATTATGCAAAATTCTTGAAAATGCAAACTAATCAATACAACAAAAAGCATATCAGTGGTTGCCTAAAGGGTGACAGACAGTAAAGAGGGATTACAAAGGCAGATAAGGAAACTGTTGAGGAATTAGCAATTCAATGTCTTCATTGTGGTAACAGTTTCATGGGGGTAAATATATACCAAATCTTATCAAGTTTTCCACTTTAAATGTGCAAAGTATTGTGCTGTATATTATACCTCAATAAAGTTATTTTTGAAAGCTATGAATCAAATAAAATATAATCATAGATGTGAATATTTATACAGTCTTAATAATATAAGCACTGGCTATTAGTTTAACCAAAATAGTGATGTATTTTTGGTGGGGAGACCAGAGGTTGGGTTGTTTCATTTGCATTTTTCTGATTTCTAGTAAGTTTTTGCATCTCTTCATGTATTCATTGGTCATTTGGATATTTTTTCCCTTCTGTTAATTGTTTATTCATGCACTTTGCCTGTGTTATCCTTGCTGATTGGCAATAGTTCCTAGATATTGCCAATAGTTCCTAGATATTGTATATTCTAGATATTAATCCCTTTTTAATTATGTATGCTGCCCTATCTTCTCTCAGGCTATCCCTGACAGTTAACATTTTCTAACTCCTTTCCCTTCTTTGAAGGCCACCTAACCTTCCCTGTCCAAAACACTAGGCAGGTCACAGTGTCAATTGTTTTTATCCCTCAGTGCTGTCCTTAAATTTAATATTCTGAATAAACTAAAAATTATTCTCAAAGGTCATATGAGTCTACAAGATAGAGGTCTCAGTAAAGAGTTTTCCTGAAGAATAACTGCCCCAGCCAGAGAAATTTACACCTAGCTTTAGAAAACTGCAAGCTATGTCAAAGCGGAGACAAAGAAAATAATGAATGTTGTTAAACTTAGTCCACCTCACAAATTTCCCCACATCCACTTATTTGCTTATGAGGCAGTAAAGTACAGTGGTAAACCTTTGGAGTCTGACAGACATTATTTCAAATTCCAGAGTCTTTATTTTCTACGTAAAAATGAGGTTGGTAATACCTAACTCACAGGACTGTTTCCATGCTTAAGTATGATAGTGTGTTCTTTCCTTCTGGTGGGTTCTCGGTCTAGCTGACTTTAAGAATGAAGCGGGGAACCTTCGCAGAGAGTGTTACAGTTCTTAAAGATGGTGTGTCCAGAGTTTGTTCCTTCAGATGTTCAGATGTGTCCGGAGTTTCTTCCTTCCCGTGGGTTTGTGGTCCTGCCTGACTTAAGGAGTCACTCCGGAGACCTTTGCAGTGAGTGTTACGCTTTTAAAGGTGGTGCATCCGGAGCTGTTTGTTCCTCCCGGTGGGTTCGTGGTCTCACTGACTTTAGTAATGAAGCCGCAGACCCTGGCGTTCAGTGTTACAGCTCATAAAGGCAGTGCAGCCCTACAGAGTAAGCAGCAGCACAAGAAGAACAAAGCTTCCACAGCATGGAAGGGGACCTGGGCGCTGCCACTGCTGGCTCTGGTGGCCACTTTTATTCCCTTATTTGGCCCCATCCATGTCCTGCTGATTGGTCCATTTTACAGAGCACTGATTGGTCCATTTTACAGAGTGCTGGTTGGTGTGTTTACAATCCTTTAGCTAGACACAGAGTGCTGATTGGTGTGTTTTTACAGAGGGCTGATTACTGTGTTTACAATCCTTTAGCTAGACACAGAGCACTGATTGGTGCATTTACAATCCTTTAGCTAGACAGAAAAGTGCTCCAAGTCCCCACTGGACGCAGGAAGTCCAGCTGGCTTCACTTCTCAGTAGTGCATGGAAGTGCTTCATTAGCACAGTATCTAGAGCACAGTATGCACCCAGTAAATGATACCATTATTATTACCTAGGCTGCCTGTATTACTTTGTTCTTGCAGTGCTATAAAGGAATACCTGAGGCTAAGGAGGCTTAATTGGCTCATAGTTCTGCAGGCTGTGCAGGAAGCATGGAGCATGCATTTGCTAGGTTTCTAGTGAGGTCTCAGGAAGTTTTCAATCATGGCAGAAGGCAAAAGGGGAGCAGGCACATCACGTGGCAAGAGTGGGAGCAAGCAAGAGTGCAAGGGTGGGGACGTCCTAGACTCTTAAACAACCAAACCATTCATGTGGGATCAACCCCCATGATCCAGTCACCTCCCACCAGGTTCCTTGGGAATCACGTTTCTACATGAGATTTGGAAGGAACAACTGTCCAAACAATATAACTACCTTTCCCCAGTCCACTCACCCTTTCGTCCTGGCAAAAACCCTTCTATTATTTTGTCGCAAAAGTAATTGCGGTTTTTGCCCTTTTTTTTTAATTTTTAATTTTTTAAAAAAGTAATGGCAAAGACCACAATTACTTTTCCACCAATCTACTTATCTTGTAAAGCTCAGTTCAAAAACCATCTCTTCCATGATAAATGACACTCGGGCATAATTCTTGGCCCAGCTCCACTGAAACACCTCTATCACTCACTGAGACTCATTGGGTCATGAATAAGGAAGCACCTCCTCCTGCCATTCAAGTAGAGGGGCCTATTCCATAAAGTGAAGAAGAATAAAAGAAGAAAATGGTTAAATCTGTGATCCACCCTGCCATCACTGCTGACTCCAGTGGTATCTGTGGCTGATCAGGGAACTGGCTAAATATGAATATGTGAGAGACCAAGTAATATGAACTGAAAAAGATCTGCTAGAGGGTGGTATCAGAGAGCATCCCTTCTACCACTGTGTGGTTGCAGAGATGCCCAAGAAACACTGGACTCTGGAAAGAAAGAATTACTGTTGGTTTCACCAGGTACTGTTTTACCTGTGACCCTTGAATTGGCAAGCTATTGTAGTTCTTTGGATGAGTAATGAAAAAGGCTTTGGCATAAATCAACAAGAAGTACTTGCTAAAAACGGCAGCAGAGGAGTGAAGTGGGGTGTAGATGATGACAACATCCATTCTACTTTAGAACGAATTCTCAACTTATCTTGCTTTCTCTCCTGTTTATAGTCAAATAATAGAATGAAGACTCATTTCAAAATTTCATTTCATTACCAGTGGCACTGTTGCATGTTTGGAATGTTGTCTCTTTAAAATGACAATACTGCGTGCAATTTGGAGTAGATTTCTCCTTGAACAACTTTTGATAAACTAGGTAGTATGGTCTTAATATATATGAAAAAGTCATTCTTTTTTCTTTTTTCTTTGTTTTTTATTTTGAGAAAAAGTCATTCTTGTAAATCATTTAAATGGGTACAATGTACACACTGGTATTTAGAGTTTCTGTTTTAATTCTTTTTAAACAAACTATCATTTAATCTTAAAAAAAAAAAAAAACTATATGCAAATCCAGCTCTCACAAACAAGTACAAGCCAGCTTCAGCACACCACTGTTCAAACTCTATCATCACCCCCAAAATTGTAATCACTCCCTTTTCTGTGGTCTCAAGCATGTTATTCATTTGACTTATATGTATAGGAGAATACTATGATGAGCTCAATACATGACTATTTCCCACAGTAAAATGTGAACTCCCTAAAGTCAGGAATAATTAATTACCCATGTCACCAATTTTAAACACAATGGTTTTCTTCTTGAATATAGCTAGCCACTAGAGTAAGCACTTTATATAAATACCAATGATAGATAAGCCAAAGAAAAGGGAAATAATATTCTGACCAACCATAAAGAAAATGATCTTTTAAAATCACAAATGAAGAAGGGAGGAGGAGAAGAAGGATGAAGAAAAGGAAAAAAGGAAGAGGAGAAAAAAGAAGCAAAGGAGAAGGATAGGAAAAGGTGGTAAAGGAAAAGCCTATAGAAGCTTCTGAATGTAACAGTGTCCTACAATATGATCCTTTATCAAAGTATTTAAACTGTGCACAGATATAAATTTCATTGGAGGCCTTTATTTAAATTGCTGTAAATTGATATGTATCTATCATTGATGAAAGGCAAAGTGTCAGTCACATTCATTTTTATTTTATGTAAAAGAAAATTATGCTCATTTTTCTCAACATGTCATTGTACAAGCTCACATGGTGAGAAACTTTACTTGTGGGAACTTTCGCTTCTGGGTGAAAATTAAATGCTTAATTAAATGATTTTTATTGGCCCTCTGTAACACTCATCTTTCTGAAAAGGGGTGTCATATATTGCAGCACTTACAGTGAAAAAGGCTAATTCTCCAATCTAAAAGTATTTCCATCCTGCTTTAATGATGGTTTAATAAAGAAAGGAACATACATATTATTCAGCATTTAAATAAAATGTGGCTTAACCTTTAAGCAGAAGGTTTTCATATTTTTTTAATTTTTCTCTTTGGAACTAAAATAAGACATATTGCATTGATTTAATATTCACATACCTGAAAAAAATGTTTGCCCTACTCCCTGGGGGCAAAATCATTTTTAAAATTAGAAATGAGTAGTTACGACTTTACACAGTATTCTTGTCTTTTGAATATGTTCCAGTCATCTACTTCTATTTAAAAACCACTCCAAATTAAAGTGGTTTAAAACAACAACAATCATTTTATTATCTTTTATAGTTTCTGTGGGCCAAGAATTTAGAGTAGGCTCATCTGGGTGGTTCTGGCTTAGGGCCTCTCCTGTGTTGCATGTATTATATGAGGACTTAGAACTTTCTGAGTTTTACAAAGAATATTCTGGTCCTATCTAGCCCTTAAATCTTTGTCCTAAAGTCCATTTTTGAAAACAGTTTGTTGTCTGAAATTACTGCCCTGAACCTTTTCCATTTTCTATAAATTTCACTGGAAATGGAATAATTTGTTCTTTTGTTCATCACTCTCCTTTCATTTTGTCATGGGCAGTAAGAAGCCAGATTGATCCTTCAACATTCCACCTGGAAATCTCATAAGCTAGAGAACCATTGAGTTCATTAGGCACATGAACTATGTTCTGCGTTCATACAGACAAGAATTTTGCTAAATTTTCTCTCACTACATAACAAGGGTTCTCTTTTTTCTAACTTCCTGCTACATTTTCTTCACTTTGCATTAAGCCCTCGCAGACAGCCTTCAAGATCCATTAGGCTTCTGCTGACACTCTCCTCAAGATCCTTCGAGCTCTCACTGACACCCTCCCTAGGCTTTGGGATTTCACTAAGTCTCTTCTAAAGGATTCTGTCCACTGCCCAGTCCAAAGCCCAAGACCACCGTAGGTTTTGTTATGTTAGCACTCCATTTCTGCATCAAATTCTGCTCCATTAGTCTACTGCTACATGATGAGTGACACCAAAAGATAGTCACTTAAAACAACAACTTCATTATTATCTTTCATTATTTCTATAGGTCGGAAATTCAGAAAGGGTTCCGTTTATGGTTCTGACTGAGAGTTGCTCATTTGCAGTCCACAGTAGGTGGAGCGGGAACAATGCAGAGCTGAATCATCTGGGCTAATGACAGCTAATGTTTCTCTGTCCATGCAGATTTGATGCTTCTCTATGTGGTCTCTCCATGTGGACTAATTTGGACTTCCTCACAGCACAGCAGTGCCAGGGCAGCTGATCAGCACACATGGTCTGACTTCCTCTGGAGCAAGTGTCCTAGGAGAGCCATATAGAGTCTTATGGCCTATTCTGAGTTAGTATCAGAATTCATGCAAAGTCACCTCAACTGCTTTCTATTTATGGGAGCAGTTATAATCCCACCCAAATTCAAGATGAGGGAAAGAATTAAACTCCACCTTTTAATGGGGAAGCAGGACAGGATTTATTTTGCAACCATTTATTGAAAATACAATCTGCTACATAATTATGCTTTTCAACTTTGTTCTGTATGGTTTCATTTTCTAGCTGTCTTTAGGCAAAAAGCAAAATAAACCATTTGTCATTGGAACAGGATCTCTGTTGGGGCTGGGGAAAGGGGCCATATTTTTACCATGACTTCAAGATTATGGATTCATAATCCTGATTGCTAAATGAAATCAGGTTTTCAGTGTATACTTTAAATGGAAACTATGCTTTCTTCTCTTGAAAATGTATATTTATAAATATAATTGTTTTGTTATTCTTCCAAGAAATGCTAGAATATAGTGCCATTATATACCTTAGTTCCTCTACAACGAATGATATTAAATATCAAACATTTATTTCTTCCCTTATTTGTCATACACATATAAAGCTGTCTTTTAAATAACTTTATCAATATGCCAAGTAACATCAATAGTCATATCTGGTTGATGGGATTAAAAATCATTTTTATCTTTTTCTAGACATTTTTTACACTGACTAGATCTAGTGAAAACTATTACTTATATTATTGGAATGGAATCCATACTCTTTTCAATTTAACCTTCTCTCTCTGTGTCGTATGTTAACATGATTAAAATTTTGAAGATTATATTTTCAGTGATTCTAACACTTCCAAATGTCAATAAATATTGCCATAACACGTAATTAAGAGAAAGATAACTACATGGAAGTAAAATTTAATGAACACTTTAATACATCTAGTGCCATACATCCACACGTAACATAATTCACTCTTGCACTAAAGAAGTGTGAATAAAACAATACAGTACTCCCTAGAAAGAGGGACTTATCCATTGTACAAAGTGTGACTCATGATTCTGTGGCAGTTTGGGGAAGCAGGCCTTCATAACTGACTTCTACTATCCAAACAAAACCACATTTGCATTTACCACTGCCAAAAGACATAATCACATAATACAAATATCTCTTGTCTCTGTCTCTGAATAAAAGTGATCTTTTCTAGAATGAACCACACTCTGAATTTCTTGGAACAGTTCAGTTCTAATCATTGTGTCTCATGTCTTAATTTTCATTGGGGAAAATAGTTCCCATACTACAGATCTTCCATGCTAACATCTCCAGCAAGTCCTATGCCAACACACAACCGTAGGTCCAGGTGAAAATTTAACTCAGCAACCTCAAAGTAGAAAGAGCATAGATTTTGGAGTCAGAAACACCAGTATTCACATTCCTACCGGATCACATATTTTCCCTGGGATCTTTAGCAAATTACTTCTCTCTGAGCCCCTTTCCTTGCTTGCATAATAGTATATGGTATAATATACCTACCTCAGAGACTAGATTTGGAGAATCCATGCAAGGATATAAAGTATATGATACATGAGTTGTCTAGAAGCTGTTTTTCAGTAGTGAAGGTTTAGCTTTATTTACTTGGATTCTTGCAGGGCTCTAAGAAATGCCAAGAAAAAAGAGAATGTAGAAGTATAAATGAGGTGGAGAGAGGGTTTTTTCTTGAAAGAACTTTGTTTGCCTTCAAAGCAATAGTTTATTTCCCCAAGAAACAAAGACTCCTCGGAACTCAGGCTGCTGAGGGACTGTTTTAACTCTATGAGAACAGGACCTGGATTCCAACCCTGACCTTTGTACAGCTGACTAGTTAGGGGTTCATACCCATTCTAATGCAAACACATGAAAACAATTAAACAACCAAATTCCAGGCAGACTTCTCCATACTATGGCTTATTTAGCTCTTAGCAGGGGATACAGCTGTGGCCAAAAAAAACCTGGTTTACCACAGAGTGATGTCTGAAGAAAATATAAAATCGTATCAACAAGTTTGTTACAAACCACGTCTTGACAATACAATAAAGTTTGCATATTCCATTGGTGGTGTGTATGTGTACGTTCTGCATGATGATGTCTACCCTAGAAGATTGAAGATGAAAAATAGCCTAGAAAATTTGAGTAAGAGGAATAGTAATAAAACATGCTACTTTTTCAGGGAGGAAAAAAAGGTGATTGTTCTAATATTTTAATTTTATGAACTCAAATAGTTTGAACACTTAGTTCTCATTAACAGATAATTTTCTAGCCTTCACCTTCTTTTATCTGTTTTAACACAGCTCAATATTATGGAATTGGCAGATCAAGATTTTCAAAAGACATCAGCCACTGAGTCTCAAAACTTCACATTAGCCGGGCGCGGTGGCTCACGCCTGTAATCCCAGCACTTTGGGAGGCCGAGACGGGCGGATCACAAGGTCAGGAGATCGAGACCATCCTGGCTAACACGGTGAAACCCCGTCTCTACTGAAAGTACAAAAAACTAGCCGGGGGAGGTGGTGGGCGTCTGTAGTCCCAGCTACTCGGGAGGCTGAGGCAGGAGAATGGCGTAAACCCAGGAGGCGGAGCTTGTAGTGAGCCGAGTTCGCGCCACTGCACTCCAGCCTGGGCGACAGAGCAAAGACTCCGTCTCAAAAAAAAAAAAAAAAAAAAGCTTCACATTAAACCCAACTAAAAAATACAAGTAGTATTTTTATTGCTATTTTGTTATTTTTATTGCTATAAACCAAGATAGATTCCTTTCTAAAAGATATAATAGTTGCATCTCCAGATAATCAAAATGGTGATGCATTTTTAATCACATAAAATTAAAACATTTTGTATCCAGGTATCATGGAGGAACAGGGATATTGCTTTAAGGAAAAGTTTATGTCTGCAGAAATAATATGGTATATTTTAAAGCTTTATGTCATATTTGTGGTTTTTCATTCATTATAAAGTTACCTGTATGATATAAGTAAAATTTGTCTCCAGATTATGAGAAGACAATTACTAAATAAAAACAGAAATGTAAAGAAATGAACACTATGGATGTTTAAAAAGATAGTCTTTCCTTTAGAAATCTCAGATTATGACACATCAACATGTTCAAAACCATGAAGATTATTGACTTCATGTAATTTTCATATCATAATCTTTTTAGGTACATTATTTTTAAGTTATTATATTCTTTCCTAAAATAGAATAATGTATTCTTAGACATAGTATTTTCTGAGGACAAAAAACAATCAATGAATAAGTGAGTGAATTCTACATCTATAAACATCAGGACCTTCAAACTAGAAATGAAGAAAAGGAAAATCAGCCTACCTCTCCAAATTAGTAACCTAAAAATCAGTTTTTGTTCATAAAACAGTAGTATATTCAAATGCTTTATTTCTTGTGAATACTGTCCTGCTTATTCCTTCTGTCATCATATAAATCACCAATCCATTGGCCTTCTTAAATTTATTCAAGACTCTTCTATGGGTAGATGTGTCCTCTTTATTTTTTGAGTTGTTTTTATTACAGTAAAATAGGTATAACATCAAATTTGTCATTTTAACCATTCTTCAGTAAAAAATTAGTGGCATTATTTACACGTACAATGTTGTGCAACCATCCCCACTGTCTATTTGATGGGCCCTCTTTGCACAGAGGAACACAGAAAAGCTGAGATGTTTCTTAGAAAACAGTTACACAGAAATTAGCACTGTATTTTAAGGTTTTTTCTTCATTTTTCGAGGCTCTCAAATCTCTGCTCTCTCTGTTATTGACTTACCTAACTACATGTTTGGAGAGTGTGAAACATCATGCTTTCCAAACATACCAAACGTGACTCCCAGTTTTAATTAAAAAGTAATTTCCATTAAGTCTCTTGCATGATACTGTTTTTAAAAAAGTAATTTCAAGAGTTTGGGGTATTGGGAGATCTAAAACCTATACGAGTTTGAAGTCAGAACAGTTATCTCCAGTAATCCTTTCTCTATGGAAAGAAAATAGTAAAGAAAAAATGCAGAAAGTGGACTATTTCTTTTTCTCAAAAAAAATGCTGTTTTTTTCTTAAGAAGACAAAGATTTGGTGATCATCTGTTCAGGCAAAGAAGCTAATTTTCTAATATTTGTAAGAGAATGTCAAACCTATCTTCTGCTCATATGGCTTTGCTCAGTTGATTTCTAAGTGTACAGATCTGCTCTTAATCAGAAACACAGAACACATGAACTTAGGTTCCTTGCCAGAAAATGTAGCCTCAAATTGGCTACTGACCAACTTTTATCAAAAGCTTACTTGCAAAAAAAAAATAGCATTACTGAAAGGACATAGAATCCACTCATTCCTTGAGAAGCTTTCAGTTTTACTCCTGTGTGTCGAGATAATATTGGGAGACATTAAGCCAAGGTATCCGTTGTTTTCCAGTACTCTCCCTTCAACACTGAGGCAGCACCAACAGCTTTCTATATGAACTACCCTTGGGTTAGAGCAGATACAGAAAGAAAATAAAGGCAAAATCTTAAGCATTTGAGTTCACAAGTTATGTCTGCAAATCTGTAGCATAGTCCTGGCTCTCAATTGCTAGTAAAGTACATGAAGTAAAAGGATGTTTTAAATTTAAAAAAAAAAAAAAAAACCTTCAAATACCAAAATTCAGGCCAGGCGTGGTGACTCACGCCTGCAGTTCCAGCACTTTGGGAGGTGGAACAGGCGGATCACCTGAGGTCAGGAGTTCGAGATTAGACTGGCCAACATAAAAAAAAACCCGTCTTTACTAAAAATACAAAAATTAGCCAGGTGTTGTGGTGGGTGCCTATAATCCCACCTACTCAGGAGGCTGAGGCAGGAGAATCCCTTGAACCCAGGAGGTGGAGACTGCAGTGAGCAGAGATCACTGCCATTGCACCCTAGACAAGAATGAAACTCCATCTCAAAAAACACAAAAAAAAATTCAGAGTCTGGCATACATACCAGAAACAAGAAGTAAGGGAGCATATTTGATAACATGAAATAAAATCTTGGGCCCCCAAAATAAGAAGGCAGTGAGAAGTGAGGAAGAAAAAGATCACAGAATATGTTACCAGGTGTTAGATGCCAGCTGGTACATTAAAAAAGACCCACTACTCCACTCCTCAATCATATTTGAATCTAGGGGACAGGTTCATCCCATTGCTGAGTTGTACTGTGAAGGGGGCTGCTATAGAACTCTCCAGAAGGTTGTGGACCCTGCAGCTACCACCTCTGTAAGTTTACAGCAACTCACAGAGTTGGTGGTGGGCCAGGAGCTGCTGTTGGTCATGAGGGCCAGCAGCTGGGGAGGACAACTGAAAGTGGAGTGGGGAAGCATGGAGATGAACTGGAATCTGATGGCACTTGGCATCTGTCTTCACAGCTTCTAACCAATGATAACTTTCCAAGTACAATGGCTACTGCTTTCACTTCTGTTTTCCAAATCTCCTACAGCCTCACTTCTGGCCAACTTTAGTCTGCAAATATACAGTAAAACACAGTTCACAGCATAAGCTCATAGTAGAAGGACCTGGTACAAGGAATGAGACTACTGAGGGACAAAATGAGAGTTATAAAATGGGTTAAGCAAGGATCTATAAAAAGAAATAAAGAAGGCATTGCAGGTGAAGCAACAGAATGAGCAAAGGCACAAAAGTGGAAATAAATATGTGGCTAGGAAACCAGAATATGTAGGATAGCAGGAGGACACAAGATTGCTAGATTGGCTTTAGAGGAGCCATATTAGGCAAGACACAAATACCAATTAAAGTATACAAATAGAGTACGTTCTTGAAGAAGTTACTAAGATGGGAGTTAGGAGAAGATTAGCATAGCATGCACAATGATTCAGAATAGAAAGAAGTTCAAAGGGATCTATAGAGGATTGCTGTTTATGAGATCATGAAAACATGGACAAGGATAGTGGCAATGTGACAGAGAATAAAGCGAAATCTGAAAGACATACTAATTTACAAATTAACAGAACTTAATGCCAGACCAAAGGGCAGAGCTTCCAGGGAATGAAATATTGGATAGCAAGCTAATAAAAAGCAATGCTTCAATGATTTATTCAACTATAAATAATTTGGAGCCATGACAACTGAGTTCAGATTTATGCACTATAGCTCTTCACCACCAACTTCTCTAGATTATATAAAGCACCTTCAGTAAAGCAGCTTCCCAAGGTGTCTAGAGAACCCATTGTTCAGGATGGTGCTTGTTATATTCAATTATAGCTACTCTAGTTTAGACCTTCATAGACCATTTCATCTACCCCCAAATGAGAATAAACAAAGGCTATTTATTCAGAGTTTGCCAATAAAGGGACTCAGTCATCATCACTTGCATTTGGCAAAGACTTAAAGACAAGCCACAAAGTGGGAAAGCTTTATAGTGAACCAAAAGACTCAAGTATCCCTTGATTGTAGGTTGTTGTCATGGGGAACCTGGTGTTGGGTTACCTAGAAGTACAGCAAATTATGTCATTGATTTGGAGAGCACATTTTACTTTCTCTGACTGACCCTCATTTGGAAGCATTCTGTAAACTTGGACATCATTGGCTAAGTCCTGATCGTTCTGGTCCAATTGCTGCAAAGGTTGTGATTTTGCTTTCTGGGCATGTGGTTCAGAGTTGTATTGTCATATGTAGTCTGGTCATTGTCCAATTGCATATTAAGCCTTTCACTGGGAATACTTGAATGATAGTTCATTTTTTCCATTAATTTGGTAACTTTACTGATTCATATGTCTATGGGTTTTACTCTCCAAACTATAAAATTGTGTTTAACTATGTGACAAACACCAAGTATTGTGGGAGTCTCCCAAAAGGAGGGAAAAAGGTAGTTATCAACCTGGTAGATGAGTCAGCCCACCTTATTTTTTCCTACATCCATAATAATATTACAATCTTCCTAGATCACAACTTTCATCATGTCACAACTCAGTTCAAAAGTCTATAATGGCTTCTTGTTGTCAGCCTCCTTTTTGTAGTGTCAAATTCCACCATCCATTCATTCCTCAAACAGTTATTGAAAGCCTGCAACATGTTAGGCATTGTGTTTAAATATTGGAGATGTAGTCCATGCCTGTAAAAAGTTCAATGTTTAATATGTAATGTAGTAAATACCAATGCAGGGCATTGTGAGAACACAGAGGAGGAACATTAAAAGCAAACAGGATACCTCCCAGCCCTCCACCTGTGGCAGAGGACAACCCAGGCCCAGGGTCTCCTAGCTCTCCACACCACAGCAGGAGACTGCTGGTGTCTTCTGGCCCTCCACCCAGTGGAAAAGAGTGACCTAGATGTGATATCACCTGACCTTCCGCCAGTTGCAGAAAGCAGCCTCAGTAGGCATTTTCCTCCTACAAAAGAACCAGCAGAGATTGAGCACAGGAAGTTTACTAGCAGCATGTGAATGAAGAGGGGGCCAGGTGGAATGTTCACCATACTGCAGGTCCAGCATCCCCCCACTGCCCACCTAGTGACACTAGGAGAGGCCCAGGGAAACAATTTCTACCTCATAGGTGCCACCGGCAGACCCCAAATAGGATCCCAAACAGAACAGGAAAAGCAAAGCAAAACAAAATAGTGTTAGAAGTCCTCTGAAAACTAATTGCATTTGAACAACAATCTACAAAAGTAAACCAGAAGCTACATGCTAAACCTAAACAGGGTAACTACCTGCTAAAAAAGAAGATTTAAATCAGATCAAGAATCCCTTAACATAATAGCCAGAATGTCTAGTATGCAATGAAAAACCATTCATCATTGCAAACCAAGAAAATCACAACTTAAATAAGAAAAGACAATCAACTGACACCAAAACTGAGATGATTCAGAAATCATAATTATCTGAGATGGATTTTAAAGCCACCATCTTTTTTTTTTAAAAACACTTCAAAAATTATGAAATCTCTCAAAACAAATGAAAAATAGAAAAATCTCAGCAAAGAGATGAATTTTTTTTTTAATTAAAGAACCAAATGGGAATTCTAGAGCTGGAAAAAAAAAATAACCAAAAATCCTTCACTAGATAGGCTCTATAGAAGAGTGGAGATGACAGAGAATAAAATGAGTGATTTTGAGGACAGATCAATAGAATATACCCAATCTGAACAGGAAAAAAAAAATAGACTAAAAAATGAACAGAGTCTCAGGGACCTGTGAGTCATTGACAAGATATACAAGGTTTGTATTATTGAAGTTTTAGAAGGAAAGGAGGAAAAATGTGAGGCTAACAAAAATTATTCTAAGAAAAAAAATGCCTGAAAACCTTCCAAATTTGGCAGAAGACATAAATCTACAGATTCAAGAGGCTGAGCCAGCCCCAAGTAGGATAAGCTCAAGTACATTTATGCGAACACACATCATCGACTTCTGACACACTAATAAAAAAACGAACACAGAGTAAAGACAAAGAAAAAAATCTTAAAAGCAATGAGAGAGAAACAACACGTTACCACATCCCCATAAGGGAACACCAATTCTAATGCAGAAGATTTCTCATCTGAAAGCACGGAAGCCAGGACAGGGTGACACAACATTTTTCATGTGCTGAAATAAAACTGTCAAACTCAAGTTCCATATCTGGGAAACTATCTTTCACAAATTGAGAGAAAATAAAAACATTATTAGGAGAAAGAAAACTAAAAGTATTAGTAGTGATAAGCAGATGAACCTTTAAAGAATGACTTAAAAAGCCCTCCAAACCGATAAGGTATGATAAGAGAAGAAGGCTTGAAACTTCAGAAAAAGAAATTAAAAGGACAAAAATATGGGTAAATATTCTATTTACTATTCTTCTCTTCCTGAATTTCTTATATCATGAATTTTCATTTACTATTTTTCTCTTCATGAATTTCTTTTATCATATTAGATGGTTAAAAAAATATGACACCATCTGATGTGCTGTTCAATGTATGTAGAGGGAATACTTGACAATTGTATTTTTAAAGTGAGCAAGGTAAAGAGCCTTAAATGGAAATAAAGTGTCAGCACTTTTTCTGAGATGGTAACACAACTCCAGTAGGCTGTGGTTCTTTTATATATATTTGTTATATATTGCATATATATATATATATAGAGAGAGAGAGAGAGAGAGTAATACCTAGAACAACCACTAAGAAAACAATACAAAGTGAAGTAAGGTACTCCAAAATACACATAATAAATTAAAAATAGAATTCAAAAAATAATGTTCAAATACATTATAGGAAGGCGTACTAATCAGGCTCCAGCGAGGTCCTAGCCAATTCACCAATTGACATCAAAAACATGAGCAAGCTGGTCAAGATCAGCATACCTTGGTCCAGCCAACCCACAATCTTACAAGAAATAATAAACAAATGTTGTATTAAGCCATTAAGTGTTCTGAAGGGTTTGTTGTATACTATACTTACCTCAAAAAACATGACTTTAAACATCTGAATTTATCAACCTCATTACTGTGAAAAGCATGCTTTTTATTTCTAATTCTCTATTTTGATTATTCAATTACTTAAGCTCAAAACCTAGGAGTTGCCTTAGAATCTTCCCACTTTTTCATTTGCTTTATTTTGTAGGCAAAGGGGAGTTTCTGAAAGATTTTAAGCAGAGAGAAAACATAATCAGATTAGTGCTTGAGAAAGAGGTATAGCAGCAGTTCTCAAAATGCAGTTCAAGAAGCCCTGGGGTCCCCAAGACCATTTTAGAATGTTTGCAAGGTCAAAACTATTTCACAGTAATACTGTTCACACTCATTTTCTTATGAGTGTGCCACGGAGTCTTAGAGAGGCTACATGACATGTGATATCACAATAGATTGAATGTAAAAATAATTCATCTGTCTTCTATTAAAATACATATAACAAAGATTTGAAAAAAAATCCCACACTTCTCACTAAATTTTATTTTATAAAATATATTTACATAAAAATATGTTATTAGTTGATATGTAAAAATGAGATTTAATTTTTAAATTTTTTATTTAATTTTTAAATTTCTCAGTGTTAACTTCTTATAGAGTAAATATTTCTATCAGCATTCAAACAAAAGTTTTTTGAGCTCCTTAATAATCTTTAAGAGTGTAAAAATGTCTTGAGACCAAAAAATATGAACACTACTGATTCAGACTAAAGGTAATATGATAAATATTTTCAAAAAGTACCAAATTATAGGCAAGAAGGCAGTTGTAGACTTTCAAAGTGATAGGTACACTAACATAAACAATAGAAATGTGAATGGGCACAAAGAGATGGATAAAAGAGATATTAAACAGATAGGCTCCCTAAGCCATAAGTACTAGAAGCATTTGTGGAGGATAAAGGAGTGGGAAGACTCTGGGATAACTCTTGGGTACCTGGCTTAAGGAAACTTTCCCTGCCCACTTGAAAAACTACAACTTATTCTTAGTGGTCAAGGTCTTTTCTGTGGAGGCTTTGAAGGAGATCAGGATATACCATCCCAAAATATACCATTTTGGCATAAGGATTATTTGAGGCAATTTAGAATAGGCAAATAGAAAGGGCAGGGCAGATATATTTCCTAGTCATTTTCCCACCATCTATTGTTCTTTGAAGCCCAAACCCTCTTTCATTTGTTAAAAAGGGTATATAAATTATATGCCCTTCTTATATATATGTTAGCCACTTTTTGAATTTTATTTCGTTTCTATGATTCCTGTACACATTTAAAATATTAATAAATCTGTATTATTTTTCTCCTGTTAATCTGTCTTTTATCAGTTGAATTCACAAACCCACAGTCACTGAATTTAAGTAGGTAGGGGAAAAGTTTTTCTTCACAACACCTTTATTGGCACACCCAAGCTTGGTGTCACCTATAAGAGAGAAAAAAAAAAGTTTTTTTCTACCCCCATTCTAGCCAGGTTTATGGCTGAGGCCCCTATTACAAAAGTCAAATTAACAAATGAAAAGCATGCAAATATCCTTAATGTAAGTTTTACATGACACAGGACCCTTCATAAGGAAATGAAGACCTGATGAAACGTGAGTATTTTTATGCTGAAGTGTACACTAACAGAAGAGCAAAGGATGTCAGCTTTGAGTGTCCTTCATGATTCCACAAGGCTTGATGAAGAATAGAGTTGTGTAGAAATATGATAGGCCAAAAAGGGTACAATCTAATGGTAGTGAACTGGGAGAAACTTAGCAAGGCCTGCTTGTTCAGATTCTTCTGTGTCTCTTGACTTTGGAGATAAAGATGTTTCTTTCCCCTGGGTCTAGGAAGGCACTTCTCAAACGAGGGTTTTATGAACTGTTTCAGAGGAAAAGAGTGGGGCAAGGTCAGAGAGACCTTCCTGCACATGCTGTTTCTCCAATTCCTTCTGAAAGTATTCAATGTGCCAAGGTGCCATATTTTGGGATAGCATATCCTGAAGCCCATCACACTCACGGTCTAATATCTAACCCAGTTTTTCTGCTCACCTCACTGATTATGATCATTTGTCTATATGCCTGTATCCTCTACTAAACTTGAGTATCCTGAAGTTGGACACAATTTCTTACTTCTGTCCTCAGTGTCTCCCCAGTGCCTGCTATATATAATAGGGACTGAATCGATGTTTGATGAATGTATAATAGGAATAAAAATTATTGATTTATCCCCACATTTTCTGCTCACTAAAAGGGATCTTATCTTGTTCTGCTTAACTTCCCTGACATTTTGGCCCACTAAGATGGACTCATTAAGATGAGTTCAGTTTTACCAGAAACTGCCAGGTTTTAAAATAAAGAACAAACTGGAAAGGTGAAAAGTGAAGAGAAGAGGAAGAAAAAGTAAAAGACATGGAGGCAAGTTTGGGAGAGGATATCGGGGGCTTAGCATAAACAGAGGCACCAGGAGTGCTGAAGGATATGAGAGAACAGAGGAGAAGAAGAAAAGGAGCTTCTAGAAATGTTACTAAGGGTTACGAACCTGTGGCTCTTTTAATGTAGTTAAGGATGCCCCAATAAATGCGGAAATTACTTTTTAATCACTTTTGGTTGCTAGACTGAGTTTCTTTAATGTGGCATTAAGCCAAGATTGGGCCACATGGAGCCTAGGAATTTATTTGGAGTATAAATGAAGCGTGCATGTACAAACCTAGTTAATACGAGACATTTTTCACTGAAAGACCTTATATTTCACAGTATTTTGTGTGCGCTTTTGTTAAGCATGTACAGGGGCTTTGGGCTTTGGTCTCAGCCTAAGTTGTTTCCTCTGCTGGGATTCAGAGAGTCTGGACACGTCTGATGAAGTAGTGGTAGCCTACAGGTGTCTATACAAACCAATTTGCCTAGAGAGAAGGTGGCTGCATGGAGTAGAACTTTTCAAGGCACTTTGCAGGAGATATCTGAGATTTGAGGGGAACAAGATGGTGGCCGTCCTGCTCAGACCTCACAGACTCCTGTTTGAGCTCTAAGGAGAGTGGTGCTACAGACAAAAACAGAAAAAAACTGTTTTCCCAAAGGAACATAGGAGACACAGTCTAAGCAGACCTCTGTGTGTCCAGCTGGCAAAACGTTTTCTGTGTGGAACACAGCTTCTTTCTGGGCCAATGTTGATTGCAGGACATGCAACTCTCCTTGGTCCCTCCAGGTTGCAGCTTTAGAGGTCCAGGAGTATAGTGACAACAGGCAGCAACCACTCCCAGATGTCTTTCTCAGATAGGGAACATCATTGAGCAGAAAGGCTATTTCTGAGTGCATGGGAGAGATCCCCTAAACATACCCTAAAATATACTTAGCAGGGAGTTTTCAGGAGGCTAAGCCTCCCACAGTCTCTAAAATATGAGTGTTACACAAATGATGACACAGGCCTAACATGGTGTTCTGCTGAAGTCATGTTAAAGAATGCAAAGGAGTTGCATTGATGAGTGGACCTCTCATTTTATTTACCGAATAAATTGTACCTCTTTTCAGAAAGGATTTCAGGTAGCTGGCCAGTTTATTTAACAAGTTGCAACTGGAAGTTACTCCATTGAAAGAATAGTTTTTTTCTAAAATAAAAAAGACATCATGATCAAAAACCTGTTTATTAAACATTTACTCACAGGTGATGCTGCACTAAGACTCTTCACCAAGAAAGCTGCACCACTGTGACCCAAGTTCTTTGGAATTCTGCAATCTGAAGTGGGCTAAGAACTCATTTCAGAAACGGAATGGTGGGATTGGAATTTTTTGCTTATTAAAAAAGAAAAAGGAAAAATTAGCAGTCTGAGACAGAGGCAGGTGTATCCTGTCATCAGTATTGAGTGGAACTCATGCTTTTGTTTTATTTTACAAACGGACTCCATAGAAACCTTTTTTTCTTTACATCATCTATTACCATGATTTTGCATTTTTATAGCACATGCACCCCAAAGACTCACAAATTTCTTCTTAAAAAATGTTATAGGCCGGGCACAGTGGTTCACGCCTGTGATCCCAGTACTTCCAGAAAGCTGAGCGGGGGCGGATCAACTGAGGTCAGGAGTTCTAGACCAACCTGACCAACATGGCGAAACCCTGTCTCTACTAAAAACACAAAAATTAGCCAGGCATGGTGGTGCATGCCTGTAATCCCAGCTACTCGGGAGGCTGAGACAGGAGAATCACTTAAACCCAAGAGGTGGAGGTCGCAGTGATCCGAGATCTCACCAATGCACTCCAGCCTGGACGACAGAGCAAGACAACATCTTAAAAAAAAAAAAAAAAAAAA
>NW_012101932.1:492131-557098 GCF_000951045.1 Mandrillus leucophaeus | reverse complement strand
TTTTTATGACAATCATCTTTGTGACCTAAGGGCACCTATGACCAGAGAAATTTATTCTAAAGTACCAGGCTGGGTACAGTGGCTCACGTCTCTAATCCTAGCACTTTGGGAGGTCGAGGTGGGCAGATTGCCTGAGCTCAGGAGATCGAGACCAGCCTGGGCAACATGGTGAAATCCCATCTCTACTAAAATACAAAAAATTAGCCGGACATGATGGTGCGCACCTGTAGTCCCAACTACTCAGGAGGCTGAGGCAGGAGAATCACTTGAACCTGGGAGAGGGAGGTTGCAGTGAGCCAAAGTCGTGCCACTACACTCCAGCCTGGGCAACAGAGCAAGACTCCATCTCAAAGAAATAAATAAATAAAATAAAAAATAAAGTACCAAAGGATGCGTTTCTTCACATAGTATTAATAACATTAAGTAATTTATCCCTATAAAGTAGAATTTGAAGCCCTTGCAAGAAAGTTCATGAAAAGAAATATCTTCAAGGGGCAGCTTTTTACTTTTCCTTGGTATGGATGCAAAGAAAAAAACAGTTTTTTTTTTTTTTTTTTGAGATGGAGTTTCGTTTTTGTTGCCCAGGCTGGAGTGCAGTGATGCTGCATAGCGCCACTGCACTCCAGCCTAGGGGACAGAGCCAGACTCCGTCTCAAAAAAAAAAAAAAAAAAAAAAAGATGTTATCAGGTTATAAGGTAGATGACAAGTGCTTTTTTGTTTTGTAAATAGTGACTATGTGACTATGTGTGAATCCTTTAAAGAATAATCTACTCTCACAGATGTCTTTGGATTTCATTGATAGCTGAATAAGAATATTCTAGAGACAAGATAATCTGCAAAAAACTGTATTATAATCTTTAGATAAGAAGGAACAGAAAATGAATCAAATTAGCCTTTAGAAGTCTAGAAATATGAAGTATCATGGCTCCTTTTCTGTTTTTCATTCTGTACAAGTAGTTTTTAACTTTCTCCCAAGAAATAATTCCTTTTCATTTTTAGGAAATTCAACATAAAACAAGGAAAATCTAAGAAATCATTGGTTTTACTTTTTCTTTGGAATTCCCGTATACCCTTATGAAAGATTTATCTTGACTCTAATGCCAGCAAAAAGAATCTGAAATTTGATCTGCTTCTGGTAGTAAATGAAATGAAGGTTTTAGACACTGATCAAATCTCATACTGCTTCCCAGATGTTGCAATGAAAAAGTCAAAGCTTGTTATGACTGCCAATTAGTAAACTGCCCTTTTTCATTGCTAGGCTTGCAACTAAACACAGGTACCATGATAAATGTGGAGATACAAGGATTCAGGCCACAGTCAGACATTACACAGGTGTCCTTCATAAATGTCAAAGACAAAATTGACTATTCCTTGGAGATTGGAGTTTTCAGGGCTAAAGCTCTAGACACATTCATCACAGAAGCAGGCAAGATGCCATTGCCCCAAAGCAGAGCCAAGCCAAGCGTGCTTAGTTACATTAAGATCTTGCAGCACATCTAGTAATCAGGGGCCCTGAAGTAGAAAGCCGAGCATTAGTGTAGGAAAGTAATCATGAGAAGTAAAATCACAGACATTCGGCTTCAACTTGTGGAGCTTATGGTAGATTTGCAGCCATTTTTTCTGGACTTTCTATAGCAAAAGGAAATCAAATTATTCCAGGAGGAAAATATGCTGTGGTTTTCTTTTCTGAAGAAAACAGAATTTGCTCTCTCTTATTATGTTTGACTGAGGTCAGAATTGACATTGTTGCCAGTGTGTCTGCTATTAGAAGTCTTGGATAAGCCTTGAAATAAAATACTGAGCAGACATAGAAAACCCCAAAGGTTTTATTTTTAAAGCTAATAATCATTCATTTATTTCAGTAGCTTGAGACATTTATGTATAAACACACTTAGAAGAATTAATGGTGCTATACATAACATGAGTCATTTAAATCCTCATCTTCTTTCATTAGAAAGTCTAGTCTTTAACCTGGCTCCATCTAAGCAAATGTTTCATGATTTGAGTGTTCTTAATATTTTAATGCTAAGTCTACAACTTTGCTTCACTCTAAATTTCTTTTTAACCTAATTTTTTAGCTTCCTCCAAAGCACATGGAATTTCTCTATCACTTGTTAAAAACATTTGTCAAGAAAAGCCAATAAAATTTAGGAAGTTTATGCTAACCCAAGCATAAAATTCCTAGAATTCTAGGGCAGTGAGTAGTGACAGGTTAGTTAAGCTGCTGTAACAAAGACATCCAAACTACAATGGTTCAAACTAGAATTTTATTTCTTTTCCATGAAACAATTCAGAGATATCTGGCTAGTCCATAACATCATCCAGGACCCAAAGTCATTTTACGTTCTTACTCCACATCCTCTAAAGAGTGGACCTGGCCATACAGTCAAAGTTGAGTCACCAGCATATATCTGTGCTCTAGCTGGCAAGAATGAGGAAAGATACAAAGCAGAGGGGCAAGCACTTCCTCTTACAGAAGTGACCCAGAAATTGCCTACATCACTTTTGCCCACATTCTGTTGGCAAAAACTTATTCACATAGCCACATTAGTTGCAAAGAAGCTGGAAAATATGATCTACAACTGTAAAACTGTGTGCCTAGCTAAAATTCAAGAGTTTTCTTACTAAAAGGAAAAGAAGAACAAATGTAGTCTCTGTCACAGACAGTATACCCTGAAGCGTATTAAGGGAGCATTAGTTCTGTGAGAAGTCAAAAAACAGGCTTTGCAAGAAACAAATTCCATGTTCATGTAAGCTTGGGGATCACTGAGTTAAATAAAGTTTAATGGAATTCTTTATAGCCAGACTTATCAGAGCTTTAATAAACTGATCTTAAACTCCATAGTGGAGGAATAGCTTTGCTCTATTTCCTAAATTTGACCATAGAACCCATTTTTGAAAGGTCAATTCTCAGGGCTAATACTTTATAGACCACATTTTGTGAGCCACTACCTTAGAATACTATACATAAATTCATTAACTCTGGTTACATATCAAAATTCACACAGGTAAAAATTAAAACCATTGCTATAGTCACATGCTACACTCTTTGAAAGGGCTGAATATACATAAACACCATATATTTGAATTCTTGCAATGAACTCAACTCACTAGTTCATGACTAGTTTTGCCTTCTCCTTAAAATGGGGGAAAGGGTATGCTATGGTTTGGATGTTTGTCTCCTCCAAAGCTCACATTGAA
Source organism: Mandrillus leucophaeus (assembly GCF_000951045.1). NCBI lineage: Eukaryota > Metazoa > Chordata > Mammalia > Primates > Cercopithecidae > Mandrillus > Mandrillus leucophaeus. Next base: position 553,896 of record NW_012101932.1, on the reverse strand, counting down.
ATTTGATCTCCCCTGTGTTAGAGATGGAGAATAACAGGAGGTGTTTGGGTCATGGGGGAGATTTCTCAAGAACAGATAAATGTTCTCCTTCGGAATGAGTGAGTTCTCACTCTATTAGTTCCCTCTAAGCTTCTGTTTCCTCAACTATAAACTAGAATATTAATAGTACTTTACCATACTGGATTATTAAGGATGACATGTAATATTAAGAAATTAATTTAGTGGCAGGCATATGTTGTATTTCATCAAATCTAAGACTTCATCAATTTTAAAATGCATTCTGTTTTTAGAGATGTTTAAATATGGGGAAGGGAGGCATATGTGACTCTTAGAATTAATCAAATGTGGTAATAAGCACTTTTTAAAATATTTGTTGTTATTATTGCATATAACTTATTATTAAAGAGATGTGTGGAGACCCAGGGGTTCAGCTTACAGGAATTGGAAAGAACAACAACCTTAGTCCCAGAAAGCAAAACAAAACAAGGAGAGTTAACATCATGGCCACAATCAGGTATGAGTAATGTAATAATATAGCTATGTCCATGCTGTAGAGATGCTAGAGGAAAAAACCAATCAACTTTGGCTTAGGATTAGGGGCAGGGAATGAGAGAGGCAACGATAAAAAAGAAAAGTTTCACAAAGAACTGATTCATAAACAGGGTCTTGAAGAATGAACAAAGAGTTTAACTGCTAGGAAGGGACATCCTAGACAGAGGAAAAGGTAACTGCAAAATCACCCATGTTGGAAACACACACTATAGCTCAGCATTACTGGAATGTAAATTGCTTTCATCCTGTTAAAGAGAGTTCACAGGAACCCACATGGCCAGCAAAGATAAGCCCTCTTGATTCCCTGAAGAGATAGTTTCTAAGTAAAGGAATTTAAATCCATTCAGAGAAGAATCATAAAATAAATGTACCTAATCTCCTAACCCTGTAGGAGAATACAAGAAAGATGAATGAAATCTCTAGGGCTAAAAGAAAAATTGACTTGAAGAGCCTATTTCCTAAAGAAAAGCATGCAGTAATCAAAGAGCAGAAGATGACAAATTTGAACGTCCTTCATGTTTCCCTAAGACTAATCCCAAACAAATCTATTAGCAGCTAGATCAATCTTTTTAAGAACACCACCAATTTAAGCATATTTTATTTGAATCCTAGAATTTAAAATTTACATTAACATTAGTAAATGACCTCATAATTTTGGTCTTAAAGCACATTGAGTTTTACTTTAGTTCTTATACTAATATCAGTTTCTAAACAACATCAACTGAATTTTGTACATATTCTGAGGTATTACATCCTTTACAAATATGAAGAAGATACACTGTGACTACCAAATTACTTGAAATCAGTAAATAACTGATTTTTGATTCAAAAATTCCTATCAGAAAGGTCAAGATGAAAATTACATATTCTTATCTGAGAATCCTTATTCAGCTATTTAATGTATGGGATATGGGACCAATCTCCCAGAGTTTCTACTATACTCTAGAAATATTGTATCTTCGGTCTTTCATATATACCTGTTTCTGAGCACATTATGTATATAAATGAAACTTCTGAAGGACCAACTGGAAAATGGAAATCATTAATCTTACATATATTGACAACTGCTTTAGGTTTTGAATACTTTGTTTCTCATTATATGAAAAAGGATCTATTGAGATTCTCACTGAGATCTTAGCAAGGGCCACATCTAGGTACAAGTAGCAAATGCACCATGCAATGGTAAAACTCCAGCAATGAGCACAGCAGACATAAAGCCCTGCTATTAGGAAGCATATGTGATATTAAAAATCAAACCTCGGCACATTGCAATTTTAAAGAGTTTATTCAAGCAGACAGTGATTCATGAATTGGGCTGCAGTAAACCAGAAGTGTTTCATGAGCTCCACCAAAAAAGTGGAAGGGGAAGTCTTTTATAAGGTGAAATCCAAAGCAGTCAAAGAAAATATCTGACTGATTTATGTGGAACAGTAGCCTCATTTGGATCATTCCAGTGGAAAGTCCTAATTTGAGGTTAGTTGATGTTTCTAATTGCTTAAGTTCAAGTAGTGGAAAGACCCTGGGTAGAAGTTACTTGGTGGGTTTTGATTGGTCAAGCTTAAGGTTCGTTCTCCTAGAATATGACCATTTACATTGAGTTGGTGTTGGTTTGCTTATGTAGGAACCAAGGGCTCTGGAGCAACCTTAGACTACTAGCCTCCATAGGGGAGGAAAAGATATTTTTCTTCAACCCTTATAAGTTCTGAGTTGGAATAGATTCCTGTAACAAATGACAGATTAATAGGAGAAAAAGAAAAGTTTATTAATGTGTGCAGCATACCTCAGGCAGAAGATACTTCAGTGAAAACTTACTCAAAGTAAAGGCTTAGAACTCCAACTGATATAGCATTTTCAAGAGGAAAATGAATTTGTGGAGAATAACAGGACAAAGGGAGGAGTTTTAGGCTTCCAAAGGTGGGAAACTGTGAGAAGGCAAATAAATATATGGGACGAAACTAATGGAGTTAAGATTTTTTTTGCAGATTCCTCTGATGCTCTCCTTGGCCCAATGGGAGTCTAGAGTTGTTCAGTAAAGAAGAATTTATATCCTGCCTTTAGGCAGAAAAAAAAAAGAAGATAGAAATTTTCTTCCATTTGCTGCTTTTTAATTGCCTTCAACTCAAAAATAATTTTATTTCACAGAGGCATATTTTGGGGATGACATTCCAGTTTCCTTCACCTCTCAATTAATTATTTTAACAATGGATTAAGTCAAACAATAAAAAGTAACAGAAACATACCATGAAAATAAACCTCCTAAGACGGTTAGGTCCTTCCTGTGGAGACAACATTTGAGAGGTTACCTGTGGAATCTCCTGAGCCCAAGACACCAACACCAACAATTTTACACAACCACACTGTCAGGCCTCTGGGTCTACAGATCTGTTACTTCAATCCTTTTTCCTCAACCTTGAAATATAAATGCCCAAAGGGACCAACCTCATTTTAAAACGTTCTTGACTATCAAAATCTTAGCTGGAATGATCTGACCAGTCACTGTGAAGAAGAGTGAGACTCCAGGGAAATCAGAAAGAAAGAAAAGGTTATTCATAATAAGGAAGATAATATGGCCCAAGGCTCTGCTAACGGCTCAAGTGCTTTCCACTCCAGACTTCTTTTGCTAGTATCATGACTCCTTTGAAGGCTTTCTCAAAATAGTCTTTCGTCATTTAAAAAGCAACATCTCCCCCTTGATTCCCTAATCCCCAATCACCAGTTGAGGTTTTGCTGCTTTCATTCTCTTTTTTTTTTTTTTCCTTCTCTGCAATAATTTCCTCAAATTCCCAGTACCCTCCTCTGTTATGTTTAGGATCCTTGGCAATCAGCTGGGGGCAATATTTAATGATTTGTAGCTTTGTGGCTTTCTTTACAGACTATTTTAAGCTGGAGAGGGAGATTTTCATGTCACAGAATTGAGCTGTTACAGAAATAGAACAAGAGAAAGAATTTAACACCTTTTATTACACCCTTGCATCTTGGGCTCCCTGTGCTTGGGGTGGCTGGTCATTTAGGGCCCTCTCCCCTCAGAGTAATGACAGCTCTGAATCTGAGGCCCAGGCAGGCTGGAGAGGAAGGATCATCATAAGGATGCAACTGGGTACAAGGAATTAGCAGACAATCAGTAATAACTAACATTTCCCAGTCCTCCAGCCATTCTTTGCCTTCTGCAAGAACATACTTGGCTTAGAAAAATGTTTTGTACAAGCAATGGCTGCTCTTTCAAAACAGAAAATCAAAACAAAGAAAAAGAAACGAAAGAAAGAATGTCTTCTTAAATAGTGTTTTTAAAAGGGCAGAGGCAGGCAGTGGGAAGTGGAATATGTGTGCAAAAAAAGAAATAAGCAATTATAAGCAGTTAATAAGCATAGAAGAAGGGGCAGAACAGGATGAGTGAAATAAAGTAGAGATGACTGCTGGATTAGGTCTTTGCAAACTGTAATCCGGAAGTTGTTGATCTCCCCATAGGCATTCTGTTTTTTAAAGAAAATCCTTAGAAAAATTTACCTTTCTTATTATGAATGTCCTTTTTTTTCCTTTCTGATGCCATTAAAATGAAATTACTCTCTCACAATCTGAGACTGCATCTCAACCTCCCTTGCTGGTAAAATAATTCCTGCTAAGATTTTAACTTGATAGTCAAGAGCAGTTTAAGTTAGAGAAATACTGAATTAAGCAAACTCTAACTCTATTTGGGTTATTGTGATTTCCCAGCCCTTTAATATATATTTTAAGGGATAGTGTAGAGGTGAATACGTAGCAGTACTTCCTAAATTTAGTCTTCCATAGAACTCTTTTCCTAAGCACCTTTTATCTCCTCATGGAAGATGAACACTTACAGGAAAATAATGAGTCCTCTGCTAAAGCACAATATGTTGGTCTCAGGACCCCTTTGTACTCCTAAAAATTATTGATGACCCCAAAAAGCCTTTGTCTATTGATATTTACTATATTGGAAATTAAAACTAAGAAAATTCAATTTTTCATTAATTCATTTAAAAATATAATAATAAACATATTGCATGTTAACATAAATAACATTTGTACTTTTAAAAATAACTATATTTTCCAAAATAAAATTATTTCATTAGAAGATTATTATTGTTTCAGACCTTTACGAATCTCTTTAATGTCCGGATTAATAGAAGACATTTAGTTTCTCATGTCTGTTTTTGCATTCTGTTATGATCTTATAAGTAATGTGGTCTCTGGAAAACTCCACTGTACACTAGTGAAATAATAAAATTGAAAAATGCCAATATCATCTCAGCGTCATTACAAAAATAGTTTAGACTTCAAGAATCCCCTGAAAGGGTCTGTGAAAAGTAAAGTAGAGGTTCCTCTTCAAAGACTTTTCTCCCCATCTAATTAGGAATAAATAGTAACTTCTCTTAGGAGCAAAATATATTCAAATACCTGTGCTAACTTTCTTAAGTATCTGCTAGCCGTAATAAAGAAATCAATGTACTTTATGTTCTTAGCTCCCATAGTTTAGCCTAAATATTTGCCCTGGCATGCTTATACTGGTCCAAGCAAGCATTAGGTCATAGCCTGTTCCTCTTCCTTATTTGGAGGTCTTTTTAGCTTCCTCAGCAATCCATAAGTTACTTCCTCATTCCTTTGTTCTCCTCTGCCTTTGCCTCTTTTAAAAAGTTCTAAGTTGCTAGCCAACTGGGACAAATACAGAATGTGAGGTCCCATTCCAGCCAATGGAAACCAGACACAGCAGTAGGGTGGACACATCAGGTTATAAATGACCCTGTCTCCTTTGTTCGGTGTACTCTCATGACAAAACTGCTGGTGAGTGTACCCTTTCTGCAGAAAGTATAAAAATGGCCTTGCTGAGAGAATTAAATTTTTGTTCAAGTGCTATTTCTTTATGGCACTGGGGAACAAGCATTTCAAAAAGGTCTAAATGACACACCTAGAGAAACCCTAACCATACTTTGAAAACTTTTAGACAACATGAATAGCCTGTGGGAAGAGAAGAGGAAAGAAGGAAAGAAAAAGCCTTCTATGAGTGTCTACCACATGCCAAGAAAACTGCTCAGAATTCTGGGGGGTTTTTTACTTCATTTTAGGTTCAGGGGTACATGTGAAGGTTTGTTACATAGGCAAACTCATGTCACAGGGCTTTGTGGTACAGATTATTTCATTACCCAGAAATTAAGCCCATATCCCGATAGTTATCTTTTCTGATCTTCTCCCTCCTCCCACCCTCCACCCTCAAGTAGACCCCAGTGTCTGTTTTCTTATTTGTGTTCATAAGTTCTTTTGATAGGAATTTTCATTAACATTAATTCACTTCATGTAGTAACCATTTAAGGCAGTAGTCATTATTCCCTTTGTCTATATAGTACAGACTCAGAAGGATTCCTTAATTTATCCAAGATCAAACAGTTGGTAAAAGGAAGAACTAGTTTGAAGCTAATTTATGGATACCAATATATCTTAAAGAAAGCATTTTCAATATTATGCTACTATAGTAATTTTCTATTGCTGCATAAGAAATTACCACAAACTTAGCAGCTTAAAACAGTACCCATTTATTATCTCACAGTTGTGTAAATTAGAAATTCCAGAGTTGCTCAAATGGTTTCTCTGCTCTGAGTCTCACATTCAAGCTGTTAGACCAGCTAAGTTCTTATCTGGAAGTTCTGAGGAAGAAAGTGCTTCCAAGTTCATTCAGGCCATTGGCCAAATTCAGTTCCTTGCAGTTGTAGACTTGAGATTCCGGTTTTCATGCTGGCTACTGGCCAGGGGTTTCTCTCAGTTCCTGGAAGTTATTCTAGGGTCCTGGACACCAACTCTCTCCATCTTCAAGCCAGCAACAGGGAATCTCCCTCACATGTAAAAATGTTGGCATCTACTTGCTTCTTTTTCCATTTCCTAACTTTCCCAGAGCTGAAATACATGTGCTGACCTCATCCATCTGGGGTCAGTAGCTCAGTCCTGTCACAGGGCCAGCTTTCTGATTTGCCTAATGGAACCAAGGAAATAAAACCTTTCACAGCAACTGTTTCACAGCAACTGAGTTGTTATCTCCCTGACCTTCTGGGTTCAAATAGTCATTCAGTCTTGACACCTACTCTCAGGCCCTGGGTTCTATGTCCCCAATATTCAATGAGGAGGAGGTTAACTTCTACGAGTCACAATGCCTGTCCTCTTTCATTTCTTCTCAAAATGTCTTCTCTCCTTTTTTCTTTCCTTCTCATAAAGATCAATTTAGTCACGCATATTACTGTTCTCAGCAAGTACTAAATTTAGAGATCATCTCTATAGATCATTGCTATAAAACAACTTCATTAAGTCCGTAATATATAATTTAGGACTAAAGGATTTAGAGTTCTGCAAATTCTAGTCAAAATTTATTATATATTAGAAAGAATTAATATTAACTTTGTTTAGAGAAATTTATAAGAACATTACAAAACCCTTTGAAAAAGCTTAAGATCAACTCTCTTTCCTCTTCTCCCACTGGGTGGTTGTAAAATTAATACCATACAAAAAATACGACATGCTGTATAAGCAAAAGTTTTTTTTGCTTTATTTTTAATGTAAATTTACACTTCTAAATTTTTATAAGAGAGAGCATTCAGAGAGTAATATCACTCATTCCTTGCCACACGTGGATATTTGTTGTGATGCGTGTGGAATTCCATCTTCATAGTTACTGAGAGCGGAATTAGCACAAAGATTTATGAGTTGGATTATAGAAACTGTACACATGCAAGGGACAAGGAGAAAAAAAAATAGGAGACAGAAGGAGAGGTGGGAAAAGAAAAGAGGAACAACAACAGGAGCCATGAAGAAGAGATATAGAGAACATTAGCATGCCATAAAAAAGAGCCAAAAATAATGGAATCATCATGCCTTGAATAATCAACTAATAATATTTGTTGGATCAGGAAGTTTTAAGATGTTCTATTTGTATATCTAGGGATATACACAAGAAGAAAATATAATTGTAAATCTGTCAGGTCAGAGCTTTAAGAAATCATATTAAACCAAAAGTTCTTTGGTCTAAGTCCCAGGGTTTGGTCTGAGAATCCAAGAATAAATGTAATAAAGGGAATTTCAGAATCCACAGTCAATGTGGAGCTGTCTTTTAGATTTAGCTTCATGTATAGTTAACAGTATTATTCCAAAGAGTGGAAATCATGCTTTTTAAGACAACATAAAAATCTGTGTGGTTTGCTGACATGGTAATGTGATTACAGTTCCTGAAGAATGAAAATTATACAAAGTCAGTACCATCATTTGACAGAAATTGTATCCTGACTATTCTCAGAAGAAACTAGAAGTAAAGACAGATTCTTTAATATTTTCCTTTCTTTTTTCAGTCATGCATAGATCTGTCATTTTTCACAAGCTTCATGTGTCATTTTGATGTAAGCTTGCTAGCGAGGGCTGCCCATATCTACAAACTGGGTGGCTTAAGCAACAGAAATTTATTTCCTCACAGTTCTGGAGACTACAAGTCTAAGATAGAGGTGTTGACAGGGTTCCTTCCAAAGGCCCTTCTTCTTGGCTTGTAAATGACTATCTTCTTCCCTTGTCTTCACATGGTCTTCTTCTATGTAAATCTGTGTCTTAATCTCCTCTTCTTATGAGGACACCAGTTGTGTGGGATTCGAGTCCATTCTGATGACCTTACTTTGCCTTAATTCTCTCTTTGAAAAGTTTATCTCCAAATACAGTCACATTTTGAAGTACTAGGGGTTAGGACTTCCACGTATAAATTTGAGGGGAACATAGTTCAGTTCATAACAATGATCCTTGGAAAAACTTTGCTCCAATCAAAGAAATTATCTGTGGACATAAACCATCTTGAGTAACTATTGCTGCCATCTTTAGTTCAACTTTCTGCACTAAAAAGACAAAATCCACTGTAGGAGAGGAGAAAACAATTTCTCCTTTACTATTCAGAGTCCTTAGCTGGAACTCCTACAACAAAAGACAGATTAACAAGAGAAAAACAAACAAGTTTACTAACATGTATATTTCATACATACGTGAGAGAAAACTAAAGGAAATAGTAACTCTCAAAAAGATGGCTTAGAACTTCAGCTTATATAGTATCTTCAAAAAAGTACAATACAATTTCAAAGAAGTGTCTAGATGTGGCATATTGTGGAAAGACAGTTATTTGGGAAACCAATAGTAGGTAGAACAGTTGGTAAAGTTTGCTATATAGATTTCTCTTGTGCCATCTCCAGGCTGATAAGGGTCTAAAGTCATCTCCACTGAACAAACTTTGTCCTTCCTGTTACAGAGGTAAAGAGGTACATCTTTGTATATTTATTTCCTGATTTTAAGCAAATAGGGAGAGGGCAGACAGCCTTTCTTGTTCGTGCTTCTTCCCAATTCCCTTCAGCTCAAGATAATCCTTATGCCAAAGTAGCATTCTGGGGGTAGCATATTCTTCTGCTTTCACTACCAAGGTTTTCACAAGGAAAATCTCTGAAAGAAACAAAATAGGTGAATTTAACAAGCAAACCCTAATTTGTTCTCCTCAAGTTTTATCTTCTATTTATGACTTTCTCACATTAATTCTGATGCTTCTATCATGATATACACTAAGTAGACATTTGTACCCCTATTTTATTTCTGTGTGTTTGTTTCTTTAAAGTTTTCTTAATTTATTATCTTTCATAAAAAAAGGTTGTTAAACATTGAATAATGTATAAATGATAGCTATAAACTCAGGAGAGTTCTTAAAAAGCCTAGCCAATGGATTATCAAAACTAATTGTTATAATTTGAACAGTTGCCCCCTCCAACCCTCATTTTGAAATATAATCCCTAATGTGGTAATGTTGATGGGTGGGGCCTTTAAGAGGTAACTAGTTCATCAGGGCTTGGTCATCATGAATAGAATAATCCATTCCTGGATTAATTAACTTTAGAAGAAAAAGGAGAGAGACTTGAGCCAGCAAAGTTAGCCCTCTCACCATGTGATACCCTATACTGCCTCAGGAATCTTCAGAGTCCCCACCAGCAAGAAGGCCCTCACCAGATGCAGCTCCTCAACATTGTACTTCTTAGCCTCCAAAGCTGTAAATAAATTCCTTTTGTTTATAAGTTACTCTCTTTCAGGTATTCTGTTATAAGCAACAGAAAATAGACTGAGACACTAGTGTTTAAATTCTACCTTGGCCACTCACAAAATGTTATGTTGCCTACTATTTATTTCATCCTATGAAGTAAATGTGTTCTATCTGATGAGTTTGAACATATGCAAATACCTATGATGTCATCCTACAATCAAGGTGACAGACAAATCTAACACCTCTCGAAGTTTCCTTGTGTCCCTCTGTTTTCATTTTTGTTGTTTTTGTTTCTGAGGTAAGAACAATTAACATGAGATCTACCCACTTAATACATTTTGAAGTGCCCAATACCATATTGTTAACTATAGGCACCATATTATACAACAGATCTCTAGAACTTATTTTCCCACATAACTGAAACTTTATATCAATTGAACTCTCCCTTTCCCCAACCCAGCCCCTGGCATCCACTATTGTAATCTCTGCTTTAATGAATTTGACTATTATAAATACCTCATATACGTGGAATCATGTCATATCTGTCTTTCTGTGTCTGGCTTATTTCACTTAGCATGTCCTCTAGGTTCATCCATGTTGTCACAAATGGCAGGATTCCCTTCTTGTTTTAGGGCTGAATTACCTCCCACTGTATATATAGACCACATTTTCTTTATCCATTCTTTTGTCTATGAACACTTGGGTCGTTTCCATATCTTGACTGTTGTGAATAGTGCTGCAGTTAATTAACATGGAGGTGCAGATATCTCTTCAAGATCTACATTTTAATTCTTTTGGATATGTACTCAGAAGTAGGATTGCTAGATCATATGCCACTTTTATTTTTAATGTTTTCAGGAATCTTGATACTGTTTTCCATAGCTGCTGTGCCATTTTACATTCCTACCGACAGTGTAGAAGTGCTGTTTTATGTGAGGTTTTTTTGTTTGGATAATAGTCATCCTAATATGTATGAGATGACATCTTTAATATTGTTAAAATGTCCACACTTCCCAAAGCATTCTACAAATTCAGTGCTGTCCCCATAGAAATCCCAATTTTTTTTTTACAAAAGTAGATGAAAGCAATTCTAAAATTCATATGGAATCACAAAAGATCTAGAATAGCCAACACAATTCTGAGAGAAGAAGAACAAAGATGGAGGCATTACACTTCCTGATTTTAAATTACATGACAAGTACGTACAGTAGTTAAAACTGTACGGAACTGGCATAAAGACAGATGTATGTACCAAGAGAACAAAATAGCCCACAAATAATCCACACTAATAGAGTCAATTACCTCCCACAAGGATTCCAAGAGCATTCAATGGGAATAGGATAGACTCTTCAACAGATGGTGTTGGGAAAATTAGATATCCACATGCAAAAGCATGAAATTGAACTCTTATCTTACACTATACACAAAAATCAACTCAAAGTGGATTAAGGATTTAAACACAGCCTGAAACTCTAAAACGACTAAAAGAAAACATAGGGAGAAAGCTTCTTGACATTGGACTTGGCAATGATTTCCTGGAAATGACCCCAAAAGCATAGGCAACAAAAATAAAAATAGACTAGTGAGACTACATCAAACTAAAAAACTTCTCCAAAGCAAATGACGCAATCAACAGAATGAAACCAACCTATGAATGAAGGCAAGCTGTGGAATGGGAGAAAATACTTACAATCCACATATCTTTTAAAGGGTTACTCTCCAAAGTATATAAGGAGTTCCTACAACTCAATAGTAAAAAAAGCCAAACAACCCAATTAAAAAATGAGCAAAGGGGCAGGGCACGGTGACTGATGCCTGTAATCCCAGCACTTTGGGAGGCCAAGGTGGGCAGATCAACTGAAGTCAGCCTGGCCAACATGGTGAAACCCCATCTCTACTTAAAAAAATAAAAATAAATAGCTGGTGTGTGCCTATAATCCCAGCTACTCGGGAGGCTGAGGCAGGAGAATCGCTTGAACCCAGGAGGCAGAGGTTGCACTGAGCTGAAATCGTGCCACTGCATACCAGTCTGGGTGACAGAGTGAGACTCTGTCTCAAAAAAAAAAAAAAAGCAAAGGACTTTTGAACAGATATTTCTCCAAAAACACACAGATGGCCAGTGGAAATATGAAAAGATGCTCAACATCATTAATTATTAAGAAAATGTGCCTTCATCTCTTATTCTGTATAAGAAGAACAAAGGAACAATAATTCCTCTGTGAGGAAGTTGAATGGAAACCCCAAACCCGGCTGGTTCAGGCACCTGACTTTGGCACACTCCTGCCCCCTAGTGGCAATTTTTAGACATATGCTGGCAGTGGCAAGGGCGAAAACAAAATGTGAAAACTGTAAAGCAAAAGCCATGAGATGCCCTCCTTGTAACACACACTGACTTTTTAATTGTTCATTTTCACGCCTTCTGAGGGCATTTTTTTCACTCCTACTAGTATCAATAGTCCGAAACGAACGATACAGGAAATTTCAGGAGTCATCCAATTACCCTAGAAAAATGATAGTACATTTGTTTTCATTTTTATTTTTTCTTCTTCTCTATTTTAAAAAGATTCGTGGAGAATATCTATGGTTTTGTGATATTAATGTGTCCTTTTTTCTAAGTTGCGGTAAATACTCCATAACGTAGAATTTACCATCGTAACCATTTTTAAGAGCATAGTTCAATGGTATTAAGTACATTCACATCATTGTGCTACTTTAAAGAAAGATCGTGTTTTTCTATTTTTAAAAATAATTATGATTATTGTAAATAGTTCAGAAGGGTATTAAAAACAGAAGTGAAAAACTACCCGAAATTCTGCCACCAGAAAAAAAAATTATTTTTTATTTTGTTGAACAATGTCCATGAATATCTAACCCAAACATTAGCTAAAGTCCTTGTGCCTGTAAAAATCAAGCATATTTTGGCTCTGACCCTAAATGCTCTGCTTCTCCACCTTCATTCTGTGTTTCACCAGCTCTGCATAGGGACCCAGCTGGCCACTGCCCTGTCACTTCACTATGAAGGAGAGTATTTCCTAATGAAGGTTGTCTGGTAGCATAAACGACTAATGCTTAAGACAGCAGTGTGGGCCGCAGAGAAAAGCAATCTATGGAAAATTCCATCTTATACATCCTGTCCTTCAAAAATTTCCTAAGCCTTTTCTACTCCAAGGAAATTTTCACTGTACTGTATCTTCCACTTACTCCCTGCTGCTGGGCAACCCCCTTCCAACTTCTCTGGCTGGCATCTAGTCCCAAAATTCCTTTTAGTTTCTTATGAAGGAGAATTCTATCCCTTCCCCACCCATCACAGCTACACTAAAAGGAGGCATATCTTTATAACCAAGCACACCCATCTAGCACAATCGTTTCAGAGAATTCTGAGGCCATCACTTAAAGAAACAATTAGTTCTCTCTCTGCATATGCATAGAATTAGTTCTCTCTCTACATATGCGTAGAATTAGTTCTCTCTCTATGTATGCATGGAATTAGTTCTCGCTTTGCATATGCATAGATTTTTTTATTTAAAAAAGCATCAAACTATCAGGGATACCACACTGTAAAATTCTGGGAGCACTGTTCACATCCCAGTTGTCACAAATGACAGGATTTCCACTAGGATGTGAATGGGACCCACTGAGGTCATGCATCTCTGAGTCTCTGTATGAAGAGATCTCTAATACTACACTTGTTACTTTATGACTCCACTGTATCATGGATATTTTTCCCTGTCACTAAAAATGGCTATATATCATTTCTTTAGTAGCAGTTTTAGGAGACCAGAATATGCCACTAAAAATATGACAGTAGAAGACCAGAATGTGGCACTCCAAAGTATACCTTTTTAGCATAAAGATTATTTTGGGCTGATTATTCTGAGAAATAGCAGACACACACAGGAGGAGCTCTGAAAACTGAGTAGAGGTTACCCTTTTGTAAGGGAAATTTACATTTAAAAAAGAAATCTCCATTTGCAGAGGTGTCTCCCTCTCTGTACCAGTAAAGGAAGTAAAATCGCAGTAAAATTTTATGCAGGGAGAAGACCCTCACTTAAATCTGCATAATATACCTTTCATTTTTTTGAGACAGGGTCTGGCTGTCACTCAGGCTGGTCTCAAACTCCTAGGCTCAAGAGACCCTCCCACATTGGCTTGTCAAAGTGCTGGAATTATAGGTATGAGCCACCATGCCTAACTTCTTTTTTACCATACTTTTCCTGATCACCTCCCCATAACTGGCCTCCTCCACATCCTTTTGTATTTAGCTAAAGATAGTAATTAAGCTTGCATTTTAAGTCATCTTTCCCTGGGTATGTCCCGTGTAACATGAGTTGCACAGGTATACACATGAAGACATTGTTAATAAACTTCTATTTGTTTTTCTCTTGTTGATCTGTCTTTTGTTACAGGTGGTCCAAGCCAGGAACTTAAGATAGATGGAAGATTATGTTTTGTTCCTTTACACTGTGAAGTATTCTGTACTATATAATGCCTCATTGTCTGTAACCAACATATCTAACTCTTTATAATAGATAATTAAGTTATTTCCAATTTCTCATTATTATAAGTAGTGCTATTGCTAGCTCCTCAAATGTATGCCTTTGTGAGGATATCAGATTATAACCTTAGAATACATTTGTAGATGTAAAATAAAGGATATACACATTATACATTTTGCCACATACTCCCAACTGCCCTCTTAAGAAGTGCCAGATTTTACTACATGGAGTCCTTTTCCTATACTCGATTTCCAATGTAGACATTATAATATTTTTCCCCTTTTTCAATAAAATGGGTAAAAAAGTGACATCTTGATAAATGTGTGTTTTCTTTTCTGTGGTTACAAGCAAAGTGGAACCTCTGTTTTATGTATTTATTGGCCTTTTGCACTTCTCCATTTGTAAATAACACCTTTATCTTTTGGTCCATTTTTCTATTGGCAGGTTTATCTTTTTCTTGTCAATTTGCAAGAGCTATTTAAAACTTAGCAACATACTTAAACAATGTTGGTTTTTATTTTACATTTTGGAAATTGCCTTTACCTCAAGGGCTGCCCACTGTTAAAACTAGACCATGAGAATAAAACTTACTGTTTCATTGAAGTGGTTAATAGGAAGAAGAAACGAAAATCAAATTCCTGACTTGGAGTTCCAAAATAGGCACTTGATATTGTTACCGGTGGGCGAGATCTGAGTTACTAGTGGCAAATCCGTAGACGTATGCAGCAACCTCAATTCTTACCTCCTCAGAAGAAAGGATTCAACTGAGGGACATAAGGCGGAAAAAGAGACCAAGGCAAGTTTCAGAGCAGGAATGGAAGTTTATTTTAAAAGGCTTCAGAACAGGAAAGAAAGAAAGGTATGCTTGCAAGAGACTCCAATAGACACTGCAGACTACTGTGGGGGAGAGAGGGAGGTGAACAAGGGTTGAAAAACTACCTGTTGGATGTTATGCTCACTACCTTGGTGACAGGTTCAATCATACCCTAAACCTCAGCATCACGCAATATACCTTAGTAACAAACCTGCACATGTACCCCCTGATTCTAAAATAAAAGTTGAAAAAGAAAATAAAAGGAGTCTAAGACAGTTCCTCAAGTTTTGTATAGCTAAAGGAATAGCTGAGGCCAGGTGCGGTGGTTCACACCTGTAATCCCAGCACTTTGGGAGGCCAAGGCAGGTGGATCGCGAGGTCAAGAGCTCGAGACCATCCTGGCCAACATGGTGAAACCTCCTCTCTACTAAGAATACAAAAATTAGCTGGGCATCATGGCATGCACCTGTAGTCCCAGCTACTCGGGAGGCTGAGGCAGGAGAATCACTGGAACCTGGGAGGCAGAGGTTGCAGAGAGCCGAGATCATGCCACTGCACTCCAGCCTGGCGACAGAGAAAAAAAAAAAAAGAAAAAGGGAATAGTTGAGAGAGTTTCAACAGACAAGATGCCATATTAGGTCAGAAATGTTCCTTCACCAGATAGGATATTGATTATATAAGCCACATGTCATGGCAGAAGCAAAAATATCAGAGGCAAAAACGTGAACAGCAACTACAGTGAGGATAGAGGCTATAAACCAAGTACATATTATTAGACCCCAGCAGATGACAACTGGACCAGTTTCCCCCTTGTACCAATGCCAAGGCACCATGTTAACCACCTGGAATACAACTGCCAGTTAGGGAGAGGGGGCACAAGAAGGGACGTATATAGATTAGACAAAAAATTACCAGTATCAAAATGGAGTCACTATGTGAAGCCCTAATAAAAGAGAGCTGGAGGCCATGAAAAAGGGGTCCTCATACATGCATACCTATGCTGGGAACTCTGCAAGGAATTCCTTAAAACTGCAGTATTCCAGATGAGCTGCTTGCCCAAAGACACTTGCCTAACAATGACTGTCTCTGCCAATGAGCTAATGCCAGCTCTTGCAACAAGCTCCAATAGCCTTGTTCCAAAACAGCTTCTATGGACTTCACCTTTCTGTCTTTAAAAGCTTTCCCCTACGCCAACTCCCTTGGATGCACCTATGAGCCATCATAGCATGCATGTTCTGGATTGCAGTCTCCTGCTACTGTGGAATAAACTCTTTGCTCTGGAAGATCAGTCTCTCTGTTGCTCACTTTAGGTTGACACAGAAAACCCTGAACCCTGAAAAATCACTACATTTAACTAAGTTTACTGGGAAATGACTAGATTAAATGTTTCATTGAAGAAGAAAGTTAAAAATTGTGCTAATATTGAATTTCAAATAGAGAAAGTTATACTTTTAAACACTAAAGTTTCAAAGATAAAATTATTTCCTGGTCTATATCTAGTATATATGTTGCCATTATTTTTACTAGATTTTAATTTATCTTTTAACCTTTTGGGGGTTTTGATGGTGTTTTTTGTTTGGTTGGTTTTTGCCTTACAGAGCATCTTTGAATGTATTCCTTTATGCTTTCTGGATTGGGTATGATGCTTTGAGAGGTTTCCTTAGTTCCCAAATCATAAAAATATCCAACTATATTTTCTTCACTACTCTTAAGGCTTCAATTTTTGTAAGTAACACTTTGATGCATCTAAATTCAACAGTGCAAAAACAATCTATAATTTGATGCATCTAAATTCATTTAAGTACAGAGACTAAAAAAAGAAATCTAGCTTTTTTCCAAGTGATCATCGGCTTTCCTAACGTAATTCATTAGTTTTATCTTTTCCTTAGTAGAATTAATAACATCTTCATCATAAATTATCTTTCTTTATATATAAAGAATTCAGTCTTTATCTGAAACCTGCTTCTTTATCCCATATAGCTACATATTTTAACTGTTAAAGATTCATAATATATTTCAATATGCGATACCTTTATTAAAATTTATTTTAAGAAATTTCCTGGATATTTTCACATATTTCTTATTTCAGATAAAATTTAGTTTTGTTACATTTCCCCAAAAACATATTTCAAGCTTTGTATTTAATGAAATTATATATTATTTTTACACTATTGAATATTTCTATTCAAAATGTTACTAATTAATGATGTGGACAGGAGTCAGGGAAATACTGGGTAGAAGAGGGCAGTTCCCTGGCAAAGGCCCCACCCTCAAGCCTGGAAAACCGCAGCCCTAAATGGAAACAGGCATTCCTGTTCTCATGCCCAAATGTTGCCTTTTGGCCCACCATCCCCCACATCCTGTACCCCTATAAACCCCAGGCTCCATGAGCACACGAGCAGAAGAGCAGAGGAACAGAAGAGTGGCACCGCAGAGAAGGAGAGAAGAAAAGGAGTGTCTGAACGTGCAGAAGAGTTCGGCTGGGGACGGTCAGAGAGGAGACTGGCCAGGGGACAACTGAACTCCGGGGGAAGATCATCTTCCCACTCCATTCCCTTTCCAGCTCCACATTCATACTCCTAAGAGCCACCTCCATCCAGCAATAAAATCCCTCACATTTACCATTCTTCAATTTGTCTGTGTGACTTGATTCTTCCTGGACACCAGACAAGAACCTGAGTCCCAATATGGCACAGAGCTGGTAACACTGAAGCCATCCACAGACAGCAAAGCTAAAAGAACACTGTAGCATGCCTACTGGGGCTTCAGAGCTACAGGCACATACCCCTAGACACTACCGTGGGGCTGGAGCCCAAAAACACTTGCCCCAGCTCCTGCCCCTGCCTGTCTGCATGCTCCCCCACCTGTAAGAGGTTTGAGAGCACAGAAGCTGAACAGACGAGTCACACTTCTATCATACATCCTGCAAGGGGGATCAGGTAACTCTCCCACTTCAATAACATATGGAAATTAATAGCTTTCATATGTATAATCAATAATCAGTTAGAGGATATAAGAATAGAGAAAAGGTGGCCAGGCACAGTGGCTCATGCTTGTAATCCCAGCACTTTGGGAGGTCGAGGTGGGTGGATCACTCGAACCCAGGATTTTGAGATCAGCCTGGCCAACATGGTAAAACCCCATCTCTACTAAAAATATAAAAATTAGCCTGGTGTGGTGGTGGATGCCTGTAATCCCTGCTACTCAGGAGGCTGAGGCAGGAGAATCACTTAAACCCAGGAGGCAGAGGTTGCAGTGAGCCAATATCATGCCACTGCACTCCAGCCTGGGCAACAGAGCAAGACTCTGTCTCAAAGAAAAAAAAGAGAAAAGCTCATTTATAATATGAACCAAGAAGTTAATATACTTGGAGAAATTTACTGAGAAATATGCAAAACCTACATTAGAAAAACTTTAAAACACTTCTGAAGATATAAAATATAGGTGAATAAATGGAAAAATATGATGACTCAACATCTTGAAATGTCAGTCGTCCCTAGGTTGATTAATAAATTTAATGTGATCTCAATAAAAATACCAACAAGCTTTCCATGTAACTATTGATAGACTATACAATGCAATATTGAACTTCATGTAGAAAAATGAACATACAGAATACACAGAACAACACAAAAAATAAAAACTGATGGAGGAAGGGATGACTAACCCTACCAGGCATTGAAACACTATAGAACTACTATAATTAAAATAATAGGCAGACTAGTCAAACAGAATAGAAATTTTAAAAATAGACTCAAATACATATTAAACTTCAGTACATAATGGCATCGCAAGTCACAACTACAAAAATTGACTTCTTCATAAATGGAGTGAGAACAACTGTTTAATCATCTGAGAAAACTCAAAATTGAATTTGTACCTCACAACACACACACATGCACACACACACACACACACACACCCCTCCAAATGGATTAGAGACCTAAATATAAAAAAAGAAACGATACAAGTACTAGAAAACATGGTTGAATTCTTCATTAACCTGTAAGGGATAATTTCCAACCATAACTAAAAACACAGAAGTAGTTTTTAAAAGATTGATACATTTGACTACATTAAAAATCAACAGCTACTCATAGCAAAAAAAAAAAAATCAACTGACAAACTGAGAAAAAAATATCTGTGTCATATATGTCACAGATAAAGAGCTAATGTCCTTACTATATAAGTAACTCTTAAAAGTTAAGAGATAAAATAACAAAAACATGACAGAAAAATGGGCAAAAGACATGAACGGATGATTCACACACACCAGAAAAAAGATACAAAAATAGCCCTTAAATATATGACAATATTTTCGTCCTTGTTCATGATAGAAGAAATGCAAATTAAAGCAACCACTCTCTTGGCAAGGCTTAGGGAAATAATTATTCTCATACACTGCTGGTGGGAAAGCAAATACAACAGTTAAAACACAATAAATGGAGGACATCACCTAGTGCTGAGCTTTCATGATAAAAATAAATAAGACACACTCACTCCCTGGCCTTATATGCACAGTCTTTCTCCCCTGTCTCTGTAAAGCAAACAGTGCAGGAGAGGGCTGGGCACATACAGTCTAATTTCAACGTACTGTGCTAAGTGCCAGAATGTCATGAGAGCAAAGAGGAGAGCATTTAGAGTAGTAGGAGAGAGTTTCCTGGAGGAAGTGATGCCTAAACCAGTACAAGTGAGTCAGAAGGAAGGAAAGGGGAAGGGAAATGCAAAGAGCCTGCGCTTCATCACATCATCAAGGTGGAGTCACTGCAGTATCTCATAAAAAGTGGTAGCAATCAATTCTACAGCAGATATAATCTTGCCAATGGGACAAGAATACCTGGTCATCTCTCCTCAACAGTACCAGAGTTGCCCACTTTCACTATCCTTTTTCTAGTTTTCATGAACAACGAGGACTCTCTAAGTGAATGGATGCATCCACAATCAGGTGAGAGTGACATCTGGTTTACCTACTTGGCCTCTTATGATCTGATCTTTTTGTGCTAATATTGAAGTTGTGCTCCCAAAGTGTAATCTGATTCAAGGATCTTGGGGAACACCTCACTGAAGAACCCATCTATAAATCATCAGGTGATCATTTCAAATATACTGTACATAACAAATTGCAGAGAACAATGGCTGTTCAACATGAAAACCAGGTAGTAAATTACAGAAACGGTTTAGCAGACAAATGATGAGGGTGCAACTAGAATAATCATGATGCATGCAGAGAGGAGAAACCAAAGTTAGCTGACATCACACCTTTCTTCCACATACAGAACAATTACTTCTCTTCATTATAAGGTTTAAGCCTGAAAATATCTTACTCCAACATTAAGTATGATGATCAAAATCAAGTATCACAGATACAATAGAAGGGCTTTATAATTCCCTTTATTTTTATTTGTCCATTCAGAATTCATTCACTTGTTTAGTATTGTTCTATTTTTTTTTTAAAGTGGCATTAATGGTAATGTTCACTGAGGTAGAATTTACCCGGTACCATACCTGTACAGATTTCATATCAGCCTAACTGTAATAATGAAAACACAAACACAAAAGTGGCAGAATTTTTTTTTCTTTTTTTTTTTTTTTTAGATGGAGTCTCACTCTGTCACCCAGGCTGGAATGCAATGTTGCAATCTCGGCTCACTGCAACCTACACCTCCCGGGTTGAAGCGATTCTCTTGCCTCAGCCTCCCGAGTAGCTGGGATCACAGGTGCCCACCACCATGTCCACCTAATTTTTGTATTTTTAGTAGAGATGGGGTTTCACCATGTTGGTAAGTCCTATCTTGAACTCCTGACCTCAGGCGATCCATCCACCAGCCTCGGCCTCCCAAAGTGCTGGGATTACAGGTACAGAATTTGTTTAAGTGATCAGACTGTAGGCCGGGCGAGGTGGCTCAAGCCTGTAATCCCAGCACTTTGGGAGGCCGAGACGGGTGGATCACGAGGTCAGGAGATCGAGACCATCCTGGCTAACACGGTGAAACCCCGTCTCTACTAAAAAATACAAAAAACTAGCCGGGCGAGGTGGCGGGCGCCTGTAGTCCCAGCTACTCGGGAGGCTGAGGCAGGAGAATGGCGTGAACCCGGGAGGCAGAGCTTGCTGTGAGCTGAGATCCAGCCACTGCACTCTAGCCTGAGCGACCGAGCGAGACTCCGTCTCAAAAAAAAAAAAAAAAGTGATCAGATTGTTCATTATGAATGAACCTCGTGAAATGAAGTTAGCCACATCTCCAGAAATGGCACTCAGTATTTGTTGCCGAGGAACTGGCAGAGCACTACAAATGTTACAAAACATTACAGAGAAAATGGAGGCCAGGTGTGGTGGCTAACAACTGTAATCCCAGCACTTTGGGAGGCTAAAGCAGGTGAATCACCTTAGGTCACGAGTTTGAGACCAGCCTGGCCAACATGGCAAAACATCCCCTCTACTAAAAATACAAAAAAAAAAATTAGCCAGGTGTGATGGCGGGCACCTGTAATCCCAGCTACTCGGGAGGCTGAGGCACAAGAATCGCTTGAACCCAGGTGGTGGAGGTTGCAGTGAGCCAAGATCACGCCACTGCACTCCAGCCTGGGCGACAGAGTGAGACTCCATCTCAATAAAAAAGAAAAAAAGAAAATGGAGCTTTTCTATGTTTGTTTTCTGTCAATTATGCTGTTTCAGAAAGGCACTTTTTTCTTTTTTCTTATTCATTCTCCTTGACTGTAATCAATCAACATCTCAAAAAAATTACTTATAATAAACTTTAGTAGCTTTATGTTTATAGACAGCTTAAATTTGTTCCTTCTTTTTAGGTGAGATTCTTCTCTTCCACATTTATGCTGTTTTCAACTTAACTTCACCACTTCAACTGGTGATGTTAAGTTGAAAACAGAATATATACATGTTCAGGCATACATATATATGTGTCTGGATCTGTGTATGCGTGTATATACATATACATTATACACTACATGCTTTGCACCGCATCTTCAGTTATTACATAATGTAAAAAAAATCACAAAACCAAGCCCCTTTTTCCTATGTTTGTCTAACAGCTTAGGAAAATGATCTTCACAAACTTTATCACTTACCATTCAAGTTATAGAATCAATAGTAGGTTTGAGATTGCAGTAGCATTTCCTAACTTCAACAGCACAAAAGCTGTCTCACACATGTGAGAAGAGAATTTGATTAAGCTTGCAAAAGTTTTCCTTTTAGAAATGATGTAGATTTTAAAATTTACGTAACTAGTATTTTACAACTTGCTTGAGAATTGCTTCAAATCCTACACCACACAAGCCTTTAACTTTAACAGTATTTGTCTCTTACCTAATGCCATCTGGTGTAGATCAACATATTATATATAGCATCATCTCCAAAGAATTCTCTGTATTATTTATAAATATTATAATATGGATTGTAATAAGTTATGGAAAAAATGCAAACACATCTGGAGATCATTTAACAAAAATCAATAAAACCTTTATAAAGTGAACCATTATTCATATGTTAACCTGATTGGCTTACTAAACATTTCCATTGTTTCATTAAACTTTGCCAGTTTGTCCAAATATGCCTCGGAGTCTAACAAAAGAATCAGTGGCTACATAAAACACTAATTAAGTTTTTCATAACACTATTCCTTAGAAAGCTACAATCCTCTCACATTGGTGAATCTTTAGGCAATAGAAATGTGAGCACTTCAGCTACACAGGCAAAAGGAAATAGAAAATTATCACTATCCATCTTCCAAGCAATCTATGTAATACAAACTACCCATTAAAGATTACTTTGCCTAAGTTTTCTAACTCATTCTTCAAAGCATTCCTTTGTCTGTGCCAATATAACTATCAGACATTCCTATTAAAGAGCTTCCTCACACATTTTCAAACCACCAAAACCACAGTCACACATATTTTTTATCCCAACGGACTTTCCCTTACAAATTCCTGTTGATTTTAGCAGGACATACCCATTCCCCAGAGTATAGTCAGCTCTTCTCATCTACTCCAATGAGAGAAAACATTCTGTTAATAAAGCAGGTGGAAACCATTATAAATGTCTTATTAAATATTAAATAGTAGGGATTTTTCTGAGCCAAGGAGCAGTAATAGGCAATATCCAAACTTATGCACTATATTGGCAAAGGAGCTTTTTTATATACTCTTTCCAGAATTAAGTGGTTTGACATCTCACCCTAAAAGACAGGAAGATCACTATTTCTGACAGCCCACTTGTGCCAAGTACTGTACTAGACATGTTATATACATTACTTTACAGACAAGTAACTAAAGTTCTTATAGGATAAATAAGTTACCTATTAAAGGACACATAATTTTAATGCATCAGCCTAACTCCAAACCCCAAGCCCCTCCAACTTTTCCACACTGTACACATACCCAACCTTGGGGTATATAACACAAAAATGTAAAGGCATTGCAAATTAATCCACATCTCAGGCCAAGTTTACAGAGAGAATGTATCTCCTTCACTTTGCCTGTAGTTATATGGTTTTCCCCTGGGTGGGAGAAGGAAAGATTACCAAACATAAAAATCTGGTTTAAACTCTAGTCCAATTCAGTAATTTGAACTGTCTGCACAGGTGGTATCTAGTGGTTCCTCTATACCATAATATTCCCTGCCATAGAGAAGAAAGACTCATGTCTTAGATGGCAATGCAAATGGTACCTCCTCTGCCCTCAGAAGTGAGTGCTCCAAATTTGCTTCTTGATTTGCAAAAGTGGGAGAATAAAGGATTTCAGAAAACTCTCTCTATATATACGCAGGCTTACAAGAATATAATCTTGGAACAAATTTGAACTGAGGAGCTACATTCCTTCCATAACCTTTTCTCCTTCCTTACTTTAAGTAAATGAATTCATAGATCAAATAGACCTAAGGTTATGTATTCAGAAAAGTGAAAGGGAAAAGTATATTAATAAATTTCAGGCTATTTTTGGCAATCATAAAAGCATGAGTGGATGCAGCTGGTAAAATACAATGCCAATTTTGTGGAATAATTTTTCATTTGAAAATAAAATCTTTTTAATGTGAGTGTATTGTGTACACTATGAGAATAAACAATGAATTATAAATTGTCACAAAATCTTTAAAGAGGGTTTTCCTATTTAATTATCTTTTTATAATTTTTTAACTATTAAATTAAGAAGTAGTTCTCAAAATACAACAAATACATATATAAAATTATAATAATTTCCCTTGAATATCATCTTCTCTCCCAAAGTAACAGGACTGATGTTAACTCTCTTGTATGTATTTTCCACGCTTACATTCGCACTCACACAAACATACATACTTGCAGACATATGAATAAATATTTTTTGCATGATTGTTGAAATGGTTTGGCTGTGTCCCCACCCAAATGTCATCTTGAATTGTAGTTCCCATAATCCCCACGTGTTGTGGGAGGGAACCGGTGAGAGGTAATTGAATCATAGAGGCAGTTACCACCATGCTGTTGTTCTCATGATAGTAAGTTCATTCTCATGAGATCTGATGGTTTCCTCCTTTTGCTCAGCACTTTTTCTTTCTGCTGCCATGTGAAAAAGGATGTGTTTGCTTCTCCTTCCAACATGATTGTAAGTTTCCTGAGGCCTCTCCAGCCATACTAAATTGTGAGTTAATTAAACCTCTTTCCTTTATAAACTGCCCAGTCTCGGGTATGTCTTTATTAACAACATGAGAATGAACTAATACAGTAAATTGGTACCCATAGAGTGGGGTGCTGCTGTAAAGATACTCAAAAACGTGGAAGAAACTTTGAAACTGTGTAACAGGCAGTGGTTGGAACAGTTTTGATGGCTCAGAAAAAGACAAGAAAATGTGGGAAAGTTTGGAACTTCCTAGAGACTTGTTGAATGGCTTTGACCAAAATGCTGATAGTGATACAGACAATGAAGTCCAGGCTAAGGTGGTCTCAGATAGAGATGAGGAACTTGTTGGGAACTGGAGCAAAGGTGACTCTTGCTATGTTTTAGCAAAGAGACTGGCAGCATTTTGCCTCTGCCCTAGAGATCTGTGGAACTTTGAACTTGAGAGAGATGATTTAAGGTATCTGGTGGAAGAAATTTCTAAGTGGTAAAGTGTTCAAGAGGAAGCAAAGCATAAAAGTTTGAAAATTTTGTATCCTGAAGATGTGATAGAAAAGAAAACCCCATTTTCTGGGGAGAAATTCAAGCCTGCTGCAGAAATTTGCATAAGTAATGAAGAGGTGCATGTTAATCATCAAGACAATGGGGAAAATGTCTCCAGGGCATGCCAGATACCTTTGCAGCAACCTCTGTCATCACAGGCCCAGAGGCCTAGGAGGGAAAATGGTTTCCTGGGCTGGGCCCAGAACCCCCCTGCTGCATGCAGCCTCAGGACTTGGTGTCCTGCATCCCAGCCACTCCAGCCATGGCTAAAAAGGACTGAGGTACAGCTCAGGTCATTGCTTCAGAGGGTACAAGCCCCAAGCCTTTGCAGCTTCCACCTGGTGTTGAGCCTGTGGGTGCATAGAAGCCAAGGATTAGGGTTTGGGAACCTCCACCTAGATTTCAGAGAATATATGGAAACAACTGGATGTCCAGGCAGAAGTTTGCCGCAGGGGCAGAGCCTTCATAGAGAACCTCTGCTAGGGCAGTGCAGAAGGGAAATGTGGGGTCTAGAGCCCCCACAGAGTCCCCACTGGGGCACTGCCTAATGGAGCTGTGAGAAGAGGGTCACCATCGTCCAGACCCCAGAATGGTAGATCCACTGACAGCTTGAACCATGTACCTGGAAAAGCCTCAGGCACTCAATGCCAGCCCATGAAAGCAGCTGGGAGAGGGGCTACACTCTGCAAAGCCACAGGGGTGCAGCTTCCCAATGCCATGGGGGCCCATCTCTTGTATCAGCATGACCTGAATATAAGACAAGGAATCAAAAGAGATCATTTTGGAACTTTAAGGTTTAACAACTGCCCTATTAGATTTCAGACTTGCATGGAGCCTGCACCTGGTTTGTTTTGGCCAATTTCTCCCATTTGGGATGCGTGTATTTACCCAATGCCTGCACCCTCATTGTATCTAGGAAGTAACTAACTTGCTTTTGATTTTACAGGCTCACAGGCATAAGAGACTTGCCTTGTCTCAGATGAAACTTTGGACTTTGACTTTTGAGTTAATGCTGAAATGAATTAAGACTTTGGGCAACTATTGGGAAGGCATGATTGGTTTTGAAATGTGAGGCCATGAGATTCGGGAGGGGCCAAATGATATGGTTTAGCTGTGTCCCCATCCAAATCTCATCTTGAATTGTAGTTCCCATAATCCCTACTTGTTGTGGGAGGAACCTGGTGGGAGGAACACGATTCAATTCATAATTGAATCATGGGGACATTACTTCCATGCTGCAGTTCTTGTGATAGTGAGTAAGTTCTCATGAGATCTGATGTTTTTATGAGGGGCTTTTCCTCCTTTTGCACAGCACTTTTCCTTCCTGTCGCCATGTAAAGAAGGACGTGTTTGCTTTCCCTTCTGCCATGCTCATAAGTTTCCTGAGGCCTCCTCAGTCATGCTGAGCTGTGAGTCAATTTAACCCTTTATAAATTACCCAGTCTTAGGTACATCTTTATTAGCAGCATGTGTACAGATTAATACAATTGTATAAACAATCTATACACATTATTCTGCAATTTGCTTTTCTCATTTAATAATCATTGAAACTTAATTCTCATATTGGTAAATAATAATAATAAAGTCCCACACAAATAGTAATGGGCACATATCAAAAATTCTATTTGACTCACTAATGAGGAAACTAGCAGAAGGATGTTGATTCAATTTGAGTGAGGAACTTGAATTTATATTCATATTAACAATGAAAAAAAAAACCTTAAATAAAACTGTTAGATTAAATATAAAATTGGCCACTGTCCTACAGGGGAATAAAATCATAACAATTTTTACTATACAAAAAAAATGCACTTTATTAGATTTCTGCAAGTTAACCTCTAACTTTACCAAGTTTTAAAATTTAAGTGAGACCATCTCTTTTCCCACAGAGAAAGCTAGATGACCTTCAGGGTGGCTTATTCGAAAGTGGTATAGCAGGATATTAAGATCATCTTTTTTGCTTTATTTTTAGTTTTGGAGAATTTTCTAAAACATAATAGATCATACATATCCTTCTGGATTAGCAGATTTACCTCAAGTGTATTTTTAATAACTGCATAATCAATGCACAGTATAACTCTTCTATAAATAATCCAACAATCACCCTATTTGTGAATATACAGTTGTTTTCCAACATTTTGGCCACTACAAATAATGCTGCTTTAATATCTTTGTATATATGCGCTGCTACTGGCACTTCTATCCTATAAGATAAAGTCCCCAAAATAGGGATATCTAAATCAAATAAAATAGATGTTCCAATTTAATAACTATTGCCTCACTCTTTTATGAGTTTTCATAGTTTTGGATGTGGTCCTGTGTATACTTTTAACCTAGTTAAGTCAAAATAATCCCAACAAGATTGAAAATACTGGTAGCCTACAAGCTGTGGCCATCCCATGAAAAGATAACGATAGGTTTCATGCCAAGAACTTAATGGCAATGACTACTCAAACTCTGAATCAAAAATAAATAAATAAAATATGTATCTTTGTTGGTTAAAAATAAAATGTTAACATTTTTCTGTTATTTCTTTCTCCTTATTATTCTCAATTATTATAGTTATTGATTTTCTTACCACATTTGGTACTATTCATGTGCAAATAAATAGTTTAACTTTTATTAATATACAATAACTGCTTTGTTTCTTCTGTAGTTCAAGAAAATGCTAACTTAATCAGGCTGCACGAACATTGTTCTCAAAACACTTGACTTCATGAACATCTAATGAGAGGAAAAATATCATGTTCTTAACTAGGCTTTTAAAGTCTTACACAAAGTATTTGTTAACAGAGAAAATGTAGAAACAACTTACATGTCCCTCAGTAAGGAACTGATGAAATATATTATGGTATATCCACACTATGTAATATTATGCAGTTGTTCCTTCAACAGTCATTTGTACCAGGACTGTATCGGGTACTGAGGATAAAAGATGCTCAAAAACAGAAACAATTATAGTTGGAAGGACTCAAATCAGCACACTAATAAATTTATAACTACAAACAAACTAAAAGTCTAAAGGAAACACTATTGTATAAGGGCCTATAACACAAAGGAACCCAACCTAGACTTACTGTGAGAAGGTAATTACTGATCTAGGGTCAATTGGTAAAAGAAAGAAGAACATTCCAGGCAGAAAGAGCAGCATATGCAAGTCCCTTTGGCCAGAAGGTGACAGGTGTGGCTGAAGTCCAGGAGCCGAGAGAGTGCCAGGAGATGAAGCGAGGGAGGTAAGTAGAGCAAGACTAAAAACTGTGAGTCATGGGAAACCTCTGAAAGGCAATAAGTAGAAAAGTAACACAATCTAGCTTAAATTTTAGAAGATAATTCTGGCTGCTCTGAGGAGGAGGATTTGGTTAGGAGCCCAAGTGGATGTGTGGAGAGCAGTTAGGAAACTGAACAGGTAAAAGACTGGCACCATGTCTGTGAAAATGGAGAGAAACTGGCAGGTTTGAGAGATAGTAAGGAGATAAATAGAATTTGGATTTAATCAACTGGATTGAACATGGGAGGTTAAAGAGAAGAATTGCCAGGATCAATGGGTGTCTGGTTTGTAAAATTAAATAGATGTGTAACTGGATTCTCTGAAGTAAGAGCACAAATGGAGGACAGATTTGTGAGGGGAGAATATGATGGAACTGAAATGGAAATATCAAGTGAGAAGCTGGATACTCAAACCTGAAATGTAAAAGGGAGATCTGGACTAAAAATAAAAATTTGTAAGTCATAAAATAAAAGGGCAATTGAAACTCTGAGAGCGAATGACATCTTCTAAGGAGAAAATATCGCATGAGAAAAGAAAAAAGAGAAAGAGAGAGAATAAAAGGGGAAAAGGAGAAGAGGGAAGAGGTGAGAGGAGACGAGGATTGAACCTGAAAGTACTCCCATATGTAAGGGTTGCAAAGAAGACAGAGAAGGAGTGGTCAGAAAGGTAGCAGAGAAACCGGGAAAGAGGTAGATTTCTAAGAATTAACAGGTACATAGATTTAAGTGAGAAAACTTTTGAACATTATATAAAACCAGATTTTATTACTATAAAAAATTCAAATGGGTTGATATACATAGACATAGATACTCATATATGTGTGTTAATACATAGATAAAAACTGGGATAAAAGAAACACAAAAAACTGTAATAGTGGTTATCACTGGAGATTAAAGAGGAAGTTTAAGAGGCATGTTTACATTGTACTTTTTGCATTTCTATTTGTGATTAATCAATTAAATTACATATATAATTTAAGATATATATATATATCTTGTGATATTTCCTTTAAAGAAAATGAAAAATATGAAGAGAATTACCAAAACATCCAAAGAAAAAAAAAGCAAAAACATGGATATCCTAAATAGTAGGCAAATAGAGCTAAAATTTTGAAAACTGTGTCTATCAAAAGAAATATCTGATAAACATTGAGTTACTATATGACCCAACAATTCCACTCCATTGTATGAAAACATGTTCATATAAAAACTTGTACATAAATATTGATAGCAGCATTATCCACAATAGCCAAAAAGTGGAAACAATCAAATGTTCATCAACTGAAGAGTGAATAAACTAAATATGATATTCCACACAATGGAACACTATTCAGTAATAAAAAGGAATGAAGTACTGATAAATGCTGAAAGATGGAGCAACCTTGAAAACATGATGCCACATGAAAGAAGCCAGATACAAAAGGCCACATATTGTGTGATCCCATTTATAGGTAATGTCCAGAATACGGAACCACAGAGACAGAAAGCAGATTGGTGGTTGCTAGGAGCTCAAGAATGGAGGAATAGAGAATGACTGCTTAATGAGTATTAAGTTTCTTTGGGGGATGATTAAAATAGTCTGGAATTAGATAGTGGTGATAGTTGCACAACTTTATGAAGAAAACTAAAAAAAACCACTGAATTGTACACATTAAAATGGTAAATTTTGCAGGACATGGATTATATTTCAATTTTTTTAATGAAGGTGAGAGATACTTTGTGAAGTGAAGAAGGGCATGACTCCTCTCTGAATGGTGAGACATTGGAACAGAGCTAATCTAACTTTACTACAAGCCTCCAGTAAACATCTTTTTATAGCCTGGAAAAGAAAAAAAGTACCTGAAAATTCAAGTATATAAATATGATAGCACATTATATTTCAATGTACGCTGGCCAGGTAGATCCTTTTCTTACGTCTAACAAAGAATAAAGTAAGGATGAAACTCCATGAAGTTATAAGAAAACTGTATCTGAGATCTCGGCATTCCCCTCTACACACCCAAGCTCTATCAGTACAGCCCAGAGTCCTTTCCTTGTATGGACTATGCCCTTTCTTAATTATTGTTTCTCAGCTCCAAAACTACTCCCTCTTTATTCTGACTTGTGATGCTGGGGCTGGAACTCTGCAAACCACAGTCTGCTTTGCCAGTTGACTCCTGTCAGGCTTTTCTAACACTGGGGCAGACTGTAGGGCTGCAGTAGGGAGAATGATCCTTCCTGTCCACTTCCTGTTAGTTCTTCTGGCTGTCTTCGTACTCCCTCAGTTCAGCAGCAGCAGCAGTACCTTCCCACAGCAGTGGTTGAATCCAGTTTGTGGTTCTTCCAACACTTTCAAAACCAATGGATAATATTCCATTATATGTATGCACCCCAATTTTTTCCTATCCATCCATTAATGGATATTTGGGCTGTTTCCACCTGTTGGCTATTATGAATAGTGTTTCTAGAAAGCAAAAGAAGCTGACAGAAAAGGCCACGTATTGTATGATTCCATTTACTTGAAAGATCCAGAATAGGCAAAACCATAGACATGGAACGCTGATTGGTGGCTTCCAGGGGCTAAAGAGAGGAATGAATGCAGAGCAACTGCTTAATAAGTGTGGGGTTTTCTTTTGGGGTGATGAAAATATTCTGAAACTGGAAAAAAGTGGTAGTTGCACAACATTTGTAAATATACTAAATGCCACTGAGTTATTGATTCTAGAATGATTAGTTTTATATTATGTCAGTTTTGCCTCAGCAAAAATAAATAAGTAACTGGGACTGGGGCCAGACTGATACACGGACCTTCATTACACCCACAGCAGCCTTCAAGTTTGCCTTTGCCACCTAAGCTGCATGGCCTCTCGCCAGCTATTGTTCTTGTCTTGTCTGTTCCTCCAGTTTTTACTGTTTGGGAAGTGGTTAATTCTAAATAGAAATTATTGTCTTAACTTGTGCTGCCCAAGATACTAGTCACCAGCCACATGTGGCTATTTAAATTTAAATGTAATTAAATAAAAAATTCAGTTCCACAGTTGCACTAGCACTAGCCACATTTCAAGTGCTCACTACCCACATGTGGCTATGATGGCAGTGGCAGGCTGTCAGGAGTGGCTGCTGCCACCATGCCAGCTGCAGTGGGAGGTGTGAACAGTGGTGGCAGGAGGAGCTGTGGGATCAGCAATGGCGGCATAGGTCCCCTGTGCCTCACATGCCCAAAGCAGCTGACTGTGCCACTCCTACCCTCATGTGGCAGGGCAGGACCTACCCTCAGGCCCAGAGCCTCCTCCACTCTGGACGCACACCACTCTTGCCTACAGCCACTGTGGGGAGGGTGCCGGGATAAGGTGGAGGGGGGCCTGGGGTGGTGTCACACTCTGTAGAACCAGCAGGAGCCAGGGACAAGCAGGAGTCCCCTTGGAGCCCGCCACCCTGGGAGCTGCCACAATGGGGCTGGGCAGAGCTGCCTGCCAGCAGGGGAGCAGCATGGTTTGGCACAAAGGGGTAGGCAGAGAGGGGCCCAGCGACGACCTGGAGACCCCACCCCAGGTTGAGAGGAAGTGCAGCTGAGGCTGACTGCATGCTTCATAGAGCAGGTGGGAGCCCTGCCCTCCCAGGTGCTATATGTGGGCATCTCTGTACTCTGCATCCTGGGGGGCCTGGGAAGACCCCTCCTGCCCCTGCAGGCTTGGGGGTGTCTGCTCCCTCCACCTGGCCTCTCTCTGCTCCTGGCACCCTCTCCAGTCCTGAAGTGGGGTTGGGGCCAAGCTCAGGCACTTCACAGTCTATCAAGGTGTGCACACACTCAGGGCAGCACGCTCGAAATATGCCAGTTCCCTGCTGCCTCAGCCCACTCCTGACTTTGGGCAACAAAGAGCATAGGGTAGGGGGAAAGCCAAGGGGAGGCACTGAGGGCAGGTCGGTGCTGGCCTGCAGCTGCCTGTTAGTATAAGCAGCCTGGGCACTATGGGTGGTGGCAGGAGGCAGACAGGCACCCGGGTGGAAGGGGGCAGTCCCGGTGAAGCCCCACCTTCAAGCCAGGGAGGACCTGAAGGCTGAGGACTCGGCTAACAGTCCCACAGACTGGAATGGGAACTTGTGATGCCTTTTTCAGGCCCACCCATAGCAGCCCATAGACCAATCATCAGACACTTCTTTCCCTCTGAGGTACATAAAAGCCCCAAGCTCAGGCAAAGCTGGACAGACAACGGGATGACCAGCTGCAGAGAGGAACTACTCTCTCTGCTGGAAGCTAAACACTTGTTGGGACAACCTGCCTGCAGAGAAGAGCTACCCTCTCGGCTGGGAGTTGAACATTCGACAGGACACCCTGGCTGCAGAAAGCAGCTGCCCGCTGTGAATCTCCTCTGAGCTGTTACATCACTCAGTAAAGCTCCTCTTCGTAGTGCTCGCCCTTTTCTTGTCTGCATACCTCATTCTTCCCGGTTGCAGGACAAGAACTCAGGACCTGCCAAATGGCAAGGCTGAAAGACAACCTGCAACACAAACAGGACTGAAACACATCCCTTGCTTGCCACATGTGGGCAAAGAGAACGAGAGGTGAACTGCAGCCCTTCAGGAAGCCCAGACCTGGGAGCTCCCCAAGCCAGGGCTGTGACTCCTTCTTTGGGGCCCTGCAGTTTCTGGCATCTCCAAGCTTCTAGGCATCACTGCGTTCTCCAGTGTCAGCCATGGAAGCTGCTTGCAGTGCACCTGGTCTGGCCACAGACACTCTGAAAGCCGGCGCCCATGCCAGCACCTGGAGCTGCCCACCCCTCTGCAGCAGCCCGCATGACTGTGCAGTGGCCAAATCCCACATTCGTTCACACACCACTCACCACTCCAGGCCTGACTCACCCTTGGCAGGTGGTAGGATCCAGGCCAGTAGCATGAGCTGAGCACAGCCTGCCAGGCCAAGTGGGCAAAATGAGCCCAGCGGGTCTGAGCAAACCTCAGGCAAAGGTGCCACCAGCTACAGAGGTTTCCAGCCAGAAAAGCGACACCCCAGTGATCCCATAACAGCTGGTGGCTACGGATTTGGACTACAAAGAATATTTCCAACATCACAGAAGGTCCCATTGAATAGCACTGGTCTGCACTTCACCCAGAATCTTTCAATCATAAAGCCTCCAAAATATCCTGTCCATCAACCTGTAGTCATAGTCTTCCTTAGAGCTTAAATAAGAAAAAATCTGGGAAAAAGAGGTTAAGTCAAGAACAAGTGTCTGCAATTTTCACCACTTCACTCCAGTCTTTCTTCAACCCAGTAGCTTGGTTCTTATCCATCCTTCTCCCTAAATACACATCAGTAATTACTGCATTTACAACTATACATTTATTTTGATGATGCATTAGTTTGACCTATAAAACTACAAACTTCTCCAGGCCAGAGTTTTTGGGTTTTTCATACACGCTCCTCACATTCAGTGGTAGATTCCTTGAACACTCATCAAGTACTTGCTGATCTGATGAGGCTAGCTCTGGTTTCAGGGGATTGGTTCCAAACTGAAAAAATAAAACCTCTGCCAGCACAGTGGTAACACACTGCCTAAATAAACAGAAGTAATTTGCAATGCTTTACTCTTATTATTTCTTCTGGTTTTTATTTTTTAATGAGCATACCACTTCAAAAACATTCCTAGTGTGGCTCAGCCCAAATAACTCCAGTAGGAGATGGAAGCCTCCTTTTATGAAAACCAGCCCCGCACTAAATCTTTTTTGTTCCTCAGTAACAGATCAGATCCAAGATCAACCCAGAGTAATACAAGCCAAATGCTGTGCCTTTCCCTCAAGACTTTTCTGAGCGTGCTTCCTACCTTTGTTGTGTGGCTTTCAGAGAAGGCTCCAGAGAAACTGAATGGCATGTTCGAATCACAGGGTAACTGATCAGTAGTCGTGAATGACTTTTTGCAAGCTTAGATCAGATTTTAAAGTACTATAGTTTGTAATTACAACAACTTCCTCAATATTTATGAATACAGTTTAAGGCAAATCTGTGCTTTGTACAGTTTGCAGACTGTTATTGTAGGCATAAATATGTGTCAGGCCGGTAAAGGAGTAATTCTCCTCCTACTTACTGCATGTACGATATTGTCATTTTGCATTTATAGTGGAAATGATCACGATTCATGTAGGCTATGATAAGTAGCTCAGCCTTGCTAAATGGAGGGAAAATAAAAGGACATATTAGGAAGAAAGTAGATAAATACAGAAAGTCAAAGTCATGAGAGGTCTTGAAAATGCAAAAAAAGATCCATGTGGGCATATAAGTCAATTATCATTGGCTCCTCTACATGCTCATTTCTTACTTCTACTTCCTCTATTACT
Organism: Mandrillus leucophaeus; assembly: GCF_000951045.1. NCBI lineage: Eukaryota > Metazoa > Chordata > Mammalia > Primates > Cercopithecidae > Mandrillus > Mandrillus leucophaeus. Next base: position 519,266 of record NW_012101932.1, on the reverse strand, counting down.
TCTTTCTCCCTCTGAGCTCACACTATATTTGGCCAATTTTCAAGTGGCAAGCCCAGAAGAAGAACCCAGTTCACAGTCCCTGGAAGATGAATAATACGGTCTGTGGAATCCATCACTGCCCTTGCTAGGTGCCCTCGGGCCTTATCATTTCTGTGCCCATGGCCTGATCTCCACCTGCTAGCCTCTACATCTTGTCTGAAGACTTTTTCACACAGCACAAAAAGAAGTATCAGGGAATTAACACATGCTGGAGAGAGTCCTTCTCCAATGATGGGTGACAGTACCCAGTTTCCCTGCCCCTTGGGCAAACTCCCTGTGAAATGTATGTTCTACACTGGCTCTCAGGTTCTCTGGTGGATTAAGCTCTAGTTTCCCATGCTCATAACTTGTCCTTTATTGGCTGCCTTCCCCTCTCTGTTTTATATCCTCACTTCCCTATAGTGTTTTCTGGGATCGCCTCCCAAATAAACTACCCGCACTCAGATATTTGTTTTAGAAGGTGCTTCTGCATGATCTCAAATCAAGATATATACTAATCACAATAGTTATCATTTGTTAAGGATATGCCATGTGACAGACATTGTTCTAAGAGCTTTATACCTATTAAGCCACTTAAATGTCATGCAGTGGATAAGATAGATACTATCATCATTCTCAGTGCACAGATGAGGGAGCCACAGTACAGAGAGGTTAAATATCTATCTTTTGAACCTAGTCAGATGGCTCCAGAGCCTGTGCACCTATATTAAGCTCTGCTGCTCACTGCCTCAAATGGGCCTTTGAGACATGAACAAATAAATAAATAAAAACAGGAAAGGAATAAAATCAGAAATCCAGAAGTCAAACTAATCAATTCATAAATTCTAAGGGCCTGACAGAGGAAGAACCAGCAGACTTGAATACTTATTGGATAAGAGGTAAAAGAGAGAGAGGAGTGAACATAAATGCCAAGATAATAGGAGATATAATCCCTGAATAAAAATGTACATTACCTCTGGAAGGTTAAAGATGGCTACAAATGTTTTGCTGCTCCTCCTATTGAGAGGTGGAGGCTATAATTTCCCTCACATTTAAATCTGGGCTGATCTTAGTGATTTGTTTGACCAGTTATATTAGTCAGGTTCTTTAGAGGGACAGAACTAACAGGATAGATGTACATATAAATGGGAGTTTATTAAGGAGTATTGACTCACACGATCACAAGGTGAGGTCTCACAATAGGCCGTCGGCAAGCTCAGGAGCAAGGAAGCCAGTCCAAGTCCCAAAGCTGAAGAACTTGTAGTCTGATATTTGAGGGCAGAAAGCATCCAGCACAGGAGAAAGATGTAGGCTGGGAGGCTAAGCCAGCCTAGTGTTTCCACGTTCTTCCACCTGGTTTTATTCTGGCCGCACTGGCAGTTGATTAGATTGTGCCCACTCAGACTGAGGGTGAGTCTGCCTTTACTGACTCAAATGTTAATCTCCTTTGGCAACACCCTCACAGACACACTCAGGAACAATACTTTGCATCCCTCAAGCCAATCAACTTGACACTCAGGATTAACCATCACACCAGCAGAGTGCACAGGAAGTAATAGTCTGACTTCCAAGACTAGGTCAAAGAAGTCTCGCAGCTTCTGCCCAGGTCTTTTAGGATAGTACCTCAGGGAACCTTGTACTACCATGTGAGAAGCCTTCCATGCTACAGAGGCCACAAGCAGGTGTGCCAACTGACGGTCTTCGCTGGGCATAAGTTGCCAACAACTCCTGCACAGGCCCTAAACAGCTTGGATCTTCCAAAACTGGACTGCACCAACCTGTTTCAGAAGCAGCCAATAAATGGGTTCACTGTATGTAGAGACTTTTAAAACAATAATAAAATGGACAAAAAGTTAGGCTGCTTTTTGTTATTACTATGAGCTGGCAATTCTAAACAATGTCAGGATAAACTACTATTACCTGAAAAAAATCTTTCGTTGGTCTAATTTCTAAACAACCACTGTAGTCATTGTTAAGTTTCAATCAGATGCATGTGCACTTCATATTAGCACATTTTTGTTGCTTATTCTTTAAAAAACATTATATTCTGCATGGAAGTTAATTCGGAGAACTCCTAGTTATACCCCCAACACATCCAGCCTCAGCAACATGCTTATTTCAAGCTCTCTGTGGGAACATTGTGGACAGCTGTGGACAGCACATTCTCCAACCCCTGTAAGCACATATTCCTGCATTGCGATAAGAGAGGCAAACAGTGATAGCACAGTAGTTGCAAAAACAAAGAAACAGACCTTGAGTGTCTTCAATACTCTGATTCTACTTGACCACTTAAAGTTTTTATTTGTATTTAACATCTAAAACAGTGAAACAATGTGTAATATTGATATTTTGTAAGTGCAAATTTTAGTTTATACATTAAATAGTTTGCTGAGTTTAAATAATATTTATAAAAGTTAAAATGTATTCTTCCATTTTAATTAATTATTTTAAATCTAAATAATAAAGCAAGAAAATGAAATATTACATAAGTAGTACAATTTAGCAGTTCCCTAAATTAAATCTTTTATAGACTTTTCAGCTTTCCTAAAACTAACTAGTTACTGCACAATTATTATCTAAAATATTACTATATTAGACTGGACCAAAAAGGATCAAAATTCAAACTATGCAGATTAAATAGAACAACTAGTTAATACATAGTTGTGTATTTTTCCTTTACTTGGTACTGTCCTATTTTGCTTTCTTTTTCTTTTTCTTTTTCTAACAGACAGGGTCTCACTCTATCATCCAGGCTAGAGTGCAGTGCAGTGTGTTTTGCTTTCTTTTTGTAAACAGGTATGATTATGTGTACAAAGTTCAATAAAAAAGAATTTTTCACTTTTTCTATTTCTCCTGTGGGCATTATTGTTATTAATTTCATTTCATGTTATTACTGAAAATAACTATCTTCTAGAAGAAAAGAGTGTTAAAAAATTTGCCCTGTTCTTACACCATATACACAACTCATCCACCAGCCGAATACCACCAAGTGGTCAACATTAATTCCACGTGGAAAAGAAGAACCACCTAGTCATGCCCTGACTGAATTCCAAAAGTCATGAAATATAATAAAATTGTCACTGTTTTAAGCCACTAAGCTTTGGGGAGGCTTAAGATTACAGCAAAAGAAAACTGAAATATTTACAAAGTTGAAAAACTAGGAGGTTTATAATATTTTTCCTTTGCTTTGTGAAATGATTTAACACGGATTTGTGAAACTGGAGAGTTTTTCCCAAGTTTATTTTTTCACTCGATATATTTTTTAAAGTCTAATATAATTCTAATAAGCAGTCATTCTTAGCTAACAAAGTTTCTTGGGTGATTCTGATAAACTCATTCCCAAACCACCACATTCCAACATTCTTGAGAGCTGCTAAGATAAAGAAAAGCACTCATTAAAGATAACTGGAAATGTGGAATAATATCTGCGAGGGTTTTTTGTTTTGGTTTGGTTTGGTTTTTTTCAGACAAGATCTTGCCCTGTCACCCAGACTGGAGTGCAGTAGCGCAATCTCAGCTCACTGCAACCTTAACTTCCCAGGTTCAAGTGATCCTCCTGCCTCAGTCTCCCAAGTAGCTGGGACTACAAGCGCACACCACCACACCCAGATAATTTTTTTGTCTTTTTACTAGAGACAGGGTTCCACCACATTGCCAAGGCTGGTCGCAAACTCCTGAGCTCAAGTGATTTACCACCTCAGCCTCCCGAAGTGCTGGGATTATAGTTGTGAGCCACCATGACTGGCCTCTGAGAGCTCTTAATTAGTTGTTCGACAATATTTTTGAGCTCCTACTATGTACCAGGCACTGTTGTGGGCACTGTGACATAAGAGTGAACGAGACAGGGTTCCTGACCTTATGGAGCTTATATTCTGGTAAATTATGATAATCTGTTTACTTCTGGGCACATTTCATTTTAGAGATTATTGGTACATTCAAGTGACTGTGAACAATAGATATCCAGGAAAAAAGTAAGTGCTAGCCAATAGAACTGAAGATTCAGATTTTAAAATGATTAGGATTTGGCACGTGTATTACTCCGTGACAAAGTCTGAGTGAAAATTGTAATTATGGCTGGGCGTGGTGGTTCACACCTGTAATCCCAGCACTTCAGGAGGCTGAGGTGGGCGGATCACTTGAGGTCAGGAGTTAGAGACCAGCCTGGTCAACATGGTGAAACCCCATCTCCACTAAAAATACAAAAAAATTAGCAGGGTGTGATGGTGCATGCCTGTAATCCCAGCTACTCAGGAGGCTGAGGTGGGAGAATTGTTTGAACCTGGGAGGCAGAGGTTGCAGTGAAGCGAGATTGCGCCATCGTACTCCAGCCTGTGCAATATAGCGAGACTCCGTCTCAAAAAAAATAATAATAATGATTATGTGGCTTCTCCTTAACTGTGAGTCCAATATATGCTTCAGGCTCACCTGGATTCATCTGCTCAAAGAAGGTCTTGAGGATTGTTATGGTTTTTTATCCCTTGGAGCCACTCTTCCTTGTGTTAGCTTCATCCTCAGGCAGGCCCTCTCCTCTCCCTGTGGCAGCAAACACGGCCATGGACAGCTCCTGATTCATGTCATTCAGAGTTCCCCACAGTGCTTGATACAGAGCAAACACTCAGTAAGTATTTGTTGAATGGCTGAATCTCAGTTTATCATCCCAGCCTAAAAGATGACCCTGTCTTCCCCAGCATTGATATAAAAACTTCAAGTGGACTCTGATTAGCCCTGCTTTGACAATGTGTCCATTCCTAGACTGAACACTGTGTTTAAAAACAGGAATTTTTCTTTCTGCTTTTTTTTCTTTTTTGAGACGAAGTCTCGCTCTTCTCCCCCAGGCTGGAGTGCAATGGCGCGATCTTGGCTTAGTGCAGCCTCTGCCTCTCAGGTTCAAGAGATTCTCCTGCCTTGGCCCCCCTGAGTAGCTGGGATTACAGGTGCCTGCCACCATGCCCAGCTAATTTTTGTATTTTTAGTTGAGACAGGGTTTCACCATGTTGGCCAGGCTGGTCTAGAACTCCTGACCTCAGGAGATCCACCCACCTCAGCCTCCCAAAGTGCTGGGATTACAGGCGTGAGCCACGGTGCCTGGTCAAAAATAGGAATTTTTTAAATTGGCCAGCCTGGTTTGGAATGAGAGCCACATCACAATCCTATGGCATGGGAGAGAGGCAATTCTTGAAAGGAAAAGATGCTTCATAGGCAAAGTGATGAAATATATACCCTACAGTGTGAAAGGGAGCAAAATGGAGTACTCCAAAGAATAGAGTTAAAAGAATATTCACAATAAAAGGCTAATAAAAGAAAAGGTCAAAAAGTAAGATAAACCAGGAGGGTATGAAATTTTAGGAAGTGAGGGATAGAGATGGTTTTAAATAACACAGGGAACTTAACAAAATCTAATCCAGCTTATAAAAGAGAAAAAGAACCAAAAATGAAGCTCAAAATAGTGTGACTTGCTAGATACCTTAAAAAAAGTGTAATGACCATCTACTTATGTGCCAAACCATGTGCCAAGGACTGGAAATATACTGGTATTTGATGTGGTTTCCAGTCTCTTTGGGGATACATAGCAGCAAACTGGCAAACACAGGACAAGAGCTTTGTCTCTGGTAAGCACCTGGGGCAGGAAACATAGGATTCCTGCCATGATGCTTGCAGTGTATTCTTTCAGACATTCACTCTTGGCTCCAAGGTTCGTATAAATCAATCAACCAAATAATGAATGAAAAGCTAAATTTTAAAAACTTTTATATCATACTTCTACTAATATAAGTGCTATTGACAACCATTATTATATACCCATATGCCACATACATGGAAAATGGTTTGCAAACTGCTTTGATCAATTTCATAGACCTTGATAAGGTCATAGATGTTTTGACTTGCATTTTATCCCATAATGTGATGGGACTGCCCAAAAGAAGTACTATAATATTCTAATTCCAATCAGTGTGAGGTACTCTGAGCACTAGAATTAACTTAGAATTATCAGTAAAAATACCTCTAAGAAATCAAAGAAGACCTATTTAATTGGAGATTAATATCCAATATTAAGATTTACTATAGAGCTATGGTAATCAAGACAATATAGTATTGGCAGAGAGTTAGACATGTAGATCAATGAAACAGAATAGAAGAAAGTGGAAATAGACCAACACAAATATGCACAGCAGGTTTTTGAGAAAGGTGCAAAATTAATTCAATGATGCTGGAGCAATAGGACATCCACCTGGGCAAGAAAGTGAGCCTAGATCTAACTTCATACTTTACACAAAAGTTAATTCAAAATGGATCAAACACTTAAATGTAAGACCTAAAACTATGAAAAATCATATAAAAAACAAGAGAAAATCTTTGTGATCTAGGACTAGACAAGGAGTTTTTAACTTGATACCAAAAGCACAATCCATGAAAGGAAAAACTGATCAATTAGATTCTTTATGAAAACTAAAAACTTTAGCTCTGCCAAAGACTACTGAAGAAGGTGAAAAGACACATTACAGACTAGGAGAAAGTATTCTCAAACCACATGTCTGAGAAAAGACTAGTATCTAGAATATACAAGCAACTCTCGAAACTCAATACTTTTAAAAATCCAGTTAGGAAATAGGTAAAAGACATTTCACCACAGGGGATATGCAGATGGCTAATAAACACGTGATAAGATGTTCAACATCATTAACTAGTAGTGAAATGCTAACTAAAATCACAATAAGATAATTCTATATGCCCACCAAAATCACTGAAATTTCAATAAAATAGTGACAACACCAAACACTATCAATGATCAATAGAAACTGGATCACTCCTACATTCCTGGTGGGAATGAACGTGGTACAGCCACTCTGGAAGACAGTTTGGCAGTTTCTCATAAACTAAACATGCAATCACATAAAAACCAGCAATTGTACTCTTGGGCATTTATCTTAGAGAAATGACAACTTACATTCACTGAAAAATTTTTTCATTCATGTTTATAAATGCTTTGCTCATAATGGCCAAAAACTGGAAGACACCCAGATGTCTTTCAATGGACGAATGTTTAAACCAACACTGGTACATCCGTACCATAGAATACTTTGCAGCAACAAAAAGGAATGAACCTTTGATACATCCAACAATGGACAGATCTCCAGGGAATTATGCTTAGAAAAAAAGTCAATCTCCAAAGATTACAAAGTGTATGATTCAATTTATATAACATTCTTGAGATGACAAAATTATAGAAATGGAAAACAGATCTATGGTTGCCAAAGATTAGAATGAGGGAGAAGGGTGTTATAAATGGGCAACACACTTGAGGAGGCCGTGGCGGGTGGATCACAAGGTCAGGAGTTTGAAAGCAGCCTGGCCAATGTGGTGAAACCCCATCTCTACTAAAAATACAAAAATTAGCCGGGCATGGTGGCACATGCCTATAGTCCCAGCTACTTGGGAGGCTGAGGTAGAAGAATCGCTTGAATTCGGAAGGTGGAAGTTGCAGTGAGCCAAGATCATGCCACTGCACTCCAGCCTGTTCAACCGAGTGAGACTCTATCTCAAAAAAAAAAAACAAAAAAAAAAACAGGGCAACACAAGGGATCCTTGTAGAGATAGAACTATTTTTTATCTTTACTGTGGTGTGGATATATAAACCTACACATGTGATAATAAATTGCACAGAACTAAATATGCACACACACACAAGTACAAGTAAATCTGAGTAAGACAGGCTGGATTGGTTGTGATCTTGTACTAGGTAAAGGCTACAAAGGCTTCTCTGTACCATTTCTTAAAATGCATATACGTCTACAATTATCTCAAAATAAGCAGCTTAATTTTTTATATGCCTCTAGATTTAATCATCAAAATAATGCAATCTACTAATACTAGCCCTTAACACATAAAAGCCCTAATGAAATTGGAACAAGCCTTGTTAACTTTACCGGCTCTAGGTTCCTGCATTAGGCAACATGATAATACATGTTACAGTCAAAAGCACTAGTAATCACCGTGATTGGATTGTTTGCTGTTTTGTAGGGAACTTGAGGTGCAGAAAGGCAAAAAAGAAGGAAGCAGTTTCTCTTAAGAGAAGCATGTGTTCACCGCCTCACAAATGGTCCACAAGCAACTCAAAACTTCAAAGGCAGAATAGGTGGCCGGGCGCCGTGGCTCACACCTGTAATCCCAGCACTTTGGGAGGCCGAGGCGGAGGGAGGGGGGGATCATGAGGTCAGGAGATAGAGACCATCCTGGCTAACACGGTGAAACCCCGTCTCTACTAAAAATACAAAAAATTAGCCGGGCGTAGTGGCAGGCACCTGTAGTCCCAGATATTCGGGAGGCTGAGGCAGGAAAATGGTGTGAACCTGGGAGGCAGAGCTTGCAGGGAGCCGAAATAGCACCAGTGCACTCCAGCCTGGGTGACAGAGCGAGACTCCATCTCAAAAAACAAAAAAAAACAAAAACAAAAAAAACAGGCAGAATAGGTTATTGTCTGCAAATGGACTGACAATACAGAAGAAAACAATCAGGTTGGTTGTGCTCACCATAATGAAAACCTACCCCTACCTTGACTGACCCGGGTAAGAAAACCGGGCTGCTGCTGCTTCTCATGCACCCTGTGTAGAAACAAAGAATGAAGGGGAGCCCTGCCATCTCTTAAGGAAATATTTCAGCCTGGGTAACATAGCAAGACCCCATCTCTACAAAGTATAAGAAAACTAGTCCAGCATGGTGGCACACATCTGTAATCCTAGCTATTTGAGAGGCTGAGGCAGGAGGATCTCTTGAGCACAAGAGTTCAAGGCTGCAGTGAGCTATGATCATGCCACTGCACTCTAGCCTAGGTGACAGGGAGACCCTGTCTCTAGAGAAAAAGAAAAGAGAAGAGAAGAGAAGAAAAAAGAAAAGAAAAGATTGCAATCCCCCCTTTAGAACAATGGCAATAAAACTTCCATTTTACAGATACAACAACCAAAGAGCATAGGTAGGAAGCAAACTGCCAACATCTCAGTTAGTAAGTGACAAAGCCAAGGGTCAAAGCTAAGTTTTCTAACTCCAAGGCCAATACTCTTTCCAAGGCCAGCTACATCATGGCTGCTAACAGCTTTAGACAGTCTTTGGCTAATAACTATACAGAACACTGTAACTGGAAGAAGAAACGCTGCATGATTAAATTAATCATCCTCATCTTTCATCATGTGGGTTTTAAGTTTGGAGTTTGATAAATATTTAAGTTTGGAGAGATAAACCTTTGAATTCACATGTGGGAAAACTGTTGCATATGAATATCTCATTTCATTAATAACATGTAAAATGCTTTAAAGTACATTTGATCCTTGCACAATCCTATAAAATAGGTAAGGCTGGATTTGTTATAACCATTTATTAAAACAAGAAAAATGAGGCTCAGTGAGGCTAAGTGACTTGCCAAAGATGACACAGTTTTTATAGTAGAGATGGTGCTGGAACAAGAACTCACATTCACTATCCGAAAGTTTTTTAAACTTCTTTTTCTATTTTGTTAATTATTTTACTTACAAAAGGGCATATATTATAATCAACCACACAGCTTAAAAACCTGAACATTGCCATTTTTGCTAAAGTCCCTGGATCCCCTCCCAAAAGCCACCGTGTTTCCTAACTCCAAGGCTCATCATTCGTATATCCTATAGTGGTAAGAGTGCCCTGGAGTTGTGCCTCTGGTAGTCCTGCCCCATCTCACCTCTCTCCCCTCAATCTTAAAATGTGTTTATCATTACCTTGCTTTTCTTAATATTTCACCACATATTTTCATTACTCTAAAAACATACTATTTAATTTTGGCTGTTTTTTATATTTTTTCATTCTGTTTCTACTCTTTTACGACTTGTTTTTTCACTCCATGTTTTGTTTGTGAGCTTCATCCATGTTGATATGAGTAGCTGTAGTTCATTCATTTTCGACTGCAGTGTGGTCTTCCACAGTATGAATTCCCCAATGTGTTTGTCTGGTCTCCTGCCATTGAACATTTGGGTTGCTTCTAGATTGGGGCTATCATAAGCAATGCAACCATGAATATTTTTAGGTGTGTCTTCTGATCCACAAGAGCAAGAGTTTTTCTTAAGTATGAAAGTAGAAGTGTAATTGCTAGGTTGTAAGATTTACACATCTTCAGCAATATCAGATAATTCCAAATTTTCCAAAGTTTTGTACCAATTGATATTATGATCATCAATGTATAAGAGTTTCTGCTTTATCTACATTCTCAGCAACCACTGGTATTATACATTTTACTTTTTGCCACTATGCGTATAAACCTCATTGTACCTCATTGTAGTTCTAATATGAATTTTCCTGATTACAAATATGGTCGAGTATCCTTTCATAATTTTGTATTCATTCTGTTTCCTTTTCTGTGCAGTGATTGGTCATATGATTGGCCCATTTTTCTGTTGGATTGCCTGACTTCCTCTAATTGATTTTTTAAAAATAATTCATATATTAAGTTAAAATCTTTGTCAATTACATGTGCTGAAAATTTCTTCTCTCAAATTGAATCCTGTGTTTCACTTTGTTTAAGGTATCTTTTGACAAGCAGATCTTAATTTTAATATAAGCATATTTATCAATACTTTCATTTTTGGGTTAATATTTTCATCTGTGATGTGGTAAAACATATTTAAAGATAACACAATGCACTCCTGGAATAAACTCAACTTGATAACTATGCAATCTACTTTTCTGTGCACTGTTGAATTTGATTCTATTTAGAATTTTTCTATTTATATTTATGAATGATATTGGTCTGCACTTTTCCTTTTCTTACTCTATTTGGTTTTGATATCAAGATTATACCATTCTTACAATATGAAATAGAGAGTATCCGAAATAATTTTCTTAAGACTGATATTATGTCTTCCTGGAATGTTTTCCAGAATTCAGCAGAAGAGGTCTCTGATCTGGTATTTTCTTTGTGAAAAGATATAAAACTACTGATTCAGTTTCTTTAGTGGTTATAGGACATTCAGGTTTTTAAACCCTTCTTAAGTCAATTAGGGTAAACATTTTTCTAGTTTTTCCACTTTGTTTTTAAATTTACTGGTATAAATTATTTGTAATTTTATCCTTTTAATGTCTGCTGCATCAGTATTTATGTCCTCTTTTTCATTCCTCATTTTGTTTATTTGTGGCTTTTCTCTTTTTAATACAAATCTTGCCATCTATTTGGTAATTTTACTGGTATTTCAGAGTCAACTTTTGACTTATTTTCTTTATTGTATTTTATTTTAATTTTATTTATTTCTCTCTTATCTTTATTATTTCCTTCCTTTTACTTTGTTTATGTTTATTCTACTGTGCTCATTCTAATTCTAAAAGGACTGGATTAAGCCAATTATATTTAAATTTCTTCTTTTATAATACAAGTCTTCAAGACAATAAGTTTCCCACAGATTCTCTTTTTTTTCTTTTTTAAACATTTCAATTAACAAATAATAATTGCATACATTTATAGGGTACAGTGTGATGTTTTATGTATTATATGCTATAGAATGATTAGATCAAGTTAATTAACATGTCTATCGCCTCACATACTTAACCACAAATTCTCTTATTCCCTATCAAATCTTTCTCATTTTCAGTGTGATTTCTTCTTTTACCAATGAATTTCTTTATTTTCTTTATTATATCTTACTTTTTATTCTCTTTATTATGGTCTTATTTTTTATTCTCTTTATTATATCTTCTTTTACTAATGAACTTCTTTATTCTCTTTATTATATCTTACTTCTTCTGTTTATTATATCTCATTTTTAATTTTATTAATTCCTTTCTTATCTTTATTATTTCCTTCTTTTTGCTTTATTATGCTTATTCTACTGTGCTTGTTCAAATTTCTGAAGACATTGAATTAGGTCAAAATGTTTAAATTTCTTCTTTTATAATACAAGTGTTTGAGGCTTGGGGGTTTTTTAATTTCCAAATATAGGGAATTTATTTTATCTTGTATCATCTTATTGATCGCTAACATAACTGTCTTGAGAGAAACAAAAACATGATCTATAGCTTATTAATTATTTGAATTATTGCTCTATGGCCTGGAATTTAGTCAGTTTTTGTAAATGATTCACATGAAGTTGAAAAGGATGGATCTATATCAGTTGTAGGGTTCCACTTTCTATATAAGTTAATTAGATTTAGCTTGCTAATTACGTTGTTGAACTCTTCCATATTGTTATGATTTTTTGTTGGTTTAATCTATAAATTCCTGAGAAGATCATTAAAATTTTCCAAGGTGATATTTACCAGTTCAATACACAGTGTATACATAGTAACTATATCAATTTCTATTTGCAGTTCTATTAATTTTTGCTTTTTGTATGTAAAGCTATGTTACTATTCTAGGAAGGATAAATTCATTCTTTTTAAATTAACTATGTACTGGTTTTCTTTTACCCTGTTTAAAGTCTATTTTGTCCAACAGTAATACGGCTATACCTGCTTTCATTTCACACATATTTACCTATCTTTTCCTATCCTTTTACTTTCACCTTTTTGGTATCGTTATGGGGTGTGTGTGGGTGTGTGTGTGGGTGTGTGTGGGGGGATGTGTGATCCAGTCTGACAGTGTTTTGCTTTTAAATGGATAATTTAGCTAATTTATATTTATTATAAACATTTATTTATTTATTTATTTTGTGCTTTCATTTTATCCTGCTTTTTCTACATTTCTTTCTTTTTCCTTGACTTCTTTTGGATTAACTGATATTTTTACCCTTCTTTGCTTTATTCTCCTCTAAAAGCTTGAAAAATATATATAATCCATTTCTATTTTTCTTATGACTTCACAGAAACTTAACATACATAATTAACAAAATCTGAAGTTTATCAACCTCTTTATTGTCAACCAAACAATTCATGGAATTTGGAGTGTTTTTAATACAATGATCATCATTAGACTCCCTACTGAAGTAATACTATATTGTCCAGTAGAAAAAAACTCAACCAGAACAAGAAAGATCAGGAGTACTGAGAAAAATGGGCAAGTTGCCATTTTAAGTGGTTCAGGCCTCATTAAGAACACATTTGAGCAAAGATTGAAAGAGATAGTGTTAGGCAGAATCTGGGGGGACAGCATTCCAGGCAAAGGGATCCACAAGTGCAAAAGTCGTAGGAAAGAAACAAGCCTAGAGAGTTCTAGGGACAGCAGTGGGTGTGGCTGGAGCAGAGTGAACTGAAGGAAAGTACTAGACGCAGGCAGACAAGCAATGAAGGGTCAGCTCACGTAGGACTTTCTTGGTCGTTTTAAAGATCTGTAGCTTTAACATGTGGAGCTTTTGGGGAATTTTGAGCAGAGAAGTGGCATAATTACTCTTGTTCTTAAAGGTCTCTCCCTTAATTTAAATACTAAGATACCAGAGAATTTTCTCAGAAACAATGTTTTATTTATACACATACATGCACATACAAACACATCTTATTTGTATAAAAGGAAGTGAGAAAATCTTACGGGAGACACTTTTAAATATGTGTGTTTCATGTTGATTAAACTTTTTATAGTCCTAGTTTTTCTATAGAAAAAGTTAAAATCATAGGTGATCAGAAAGAAAAACTAATTGTCAAAAGAATACCACAATTGAATTCTATTTTAAATATATAATATGTAAAATATCTGATTTGTCCCTTAACAATATACTATGAAATTTCTTCATCCAAGCAAATATATATCTACATTAGTTTTTCATAGTTAAATAATATTCCATTCAATAAATGAACCATATATTAATTTTCTCTTTTTTGAGACAGGGTTTCACTACCGTCGCCCAGGCTAGAGTGCAGTGGCGCAATCTCAGCTCACTGCAACCTCCACCTCCCAGGTTCAAGCGATTCTGCTGCCTCAGTCTCTCAAGTAGCTGGGACTACAGGCATGCGCCACCATGCCCAGCTAATTTTTGTATTTTTAGTAGAGACAGGGTTCTACTATGTTGGCTAGGCCAGTCTCAAATTCCTAAGATCAAGTAATCCCCTCACCTCAGCCTTCCAAAGTTCTGGGATTACAGGCATGAGCCACCATGCCCAGCCCCCATAATTAATTTTTTAAACTTTTAAAATTTCCCCGTACATTTAAGTTGCTTCCTAGTTTTACTATTCTCAATAACTCTTCAACGGACAACTTTGCATTTGCAACTTTGTTTACTTGTTCCACTGCTTCCTGGATATAAATTTCTGGATGTGGTTTTGCTAAGTCAATTTTCAAATTTTTAAGATTCCTAAGTCTTTGGAATCCTCCTGCTCATTTAGCTTTCTGAAAAATGATTGAATGTATTCCTTTGACATAGTCACCCCCAGCCTATTGGTCAATAAATCCAAATCTTACCCAAGCTGTATAGTGCCAAAGAGTATTTAGCCAGGTGTGGAGAGAGAACAGAACAAGCCAACTCTCCAAAATCCTTTGGGATATGTGCATAATGGCCTTCTCCCACAAGGAAAACAAAACAAAGATACGGCAAAAATTCAAAGAAAACCGTGGAACTCAATAACCTGCTATTCTTTGGTTTCAGCATTTCTTGATGATTATTATGTCATTTGCAAATGATGGTTCAGGTTATTCTCAGATAACACATATTTATCTTCTCCAAAGATGTTAGCCCTTTATGTCTTCCTTCTGAATGTTCTATAAAACGCTGTCTCTGGAGAGATGAAAAGAATTAAAAACAAGGAAGAATTTCTGGCAGAACAGTATGGTCTACACCATTAAATATGCTTTGTCTTTCCTCCTCATTTCTCCCCTAGTTCATAACTCTTTAGAAAAAAAAAAAAAATGCTGATAGAATTATTCTCCTTAATCTCTGCGTAGTTTAATTTGGAAGCATTCCTAGACCAACATGGCAAAATAATTTAGGGCATGTAAAAATGGTGAAGTAGACCTTGACCAAAATTCAAGCAATCACTGAAGGCTGGCTCTGTGAGAGGACCTGGGGACCTGAAGACAGGGCTATGGCAGTAGGAACACCTAACAGAGACGGCTTTAACACCCCTTTACCTCCCTGTATGATCCAGTGCTTGCTCAAAGAGTTAGGGAGAGGAGATATCCTGAAGACACCACCAAACTGGGAATATAAAGGGTTTGTTTAGAGGCTTGAGACCCAACTATCCCAATTATCAACTTAGAACATTATCGCTTAGAAGCAATACAGCACAGTAGTCAACAACCTGGGCTTTGGAGTCAAGCAAAGGAAATACAAAAGGCTTTGTCCCAAAACTGAAGCAGCCTAGATAATGGAATTTTTTCACGTCTAAAAATAAACCATGAATCTTCAGAGAGCCTCTCTTAAAAACAGCCATACAGTTAGCAGAGAGGAAGGTTGCCGCTGCCTTTGAACATCTCTGCCACTTATTAGGGCACACCCCATGGGGACAATAATGCTCACCCCATGTGGCTGCTGTGAGGATCAAGTGTGTAAAGCACTCAGCATAGTGCTTGACATAGAATGCTATAGCTGTGATTATGCTATTAATATGATTACTTACCCTTTCTAGATCACAATTGACTCATCTATGAAATAAAAAGATGGTACTTGATGATTACTACAGCTTCTTTTAATTCAATTCTAATTAAAGTATCTTAAATATAAAATACTGTGCAAGCACAAAATTTGCACCTCATTAAAGACTTAATCAAAGCACTTGAAATTAAAACATATACTTTATTCACTTGTGAACTATTCTCAGATAAATATAATCATCACAGTTAAACGCATGTCACCATATCTAAAAACTGAGCCCTCAACTTTCATTTAACCCAGTGAGGTACAGAAATACACATTCAAATCTCATCTCATATCGCCACCTCTGTAAGCTCATTTTCTTCCGTACTGTCTCTCCTCAATCCTCTCCAGCCTCAATACTGTCCTTGATATTCCACAGGCCGTGCACAATCTCAACTCAGGGTCTTTGCACTTGTTCTCTCTTCCTAGAATGCCTTTCCAATACATATTTACATAGCTTTCCCCGACACTTCACTCACATCTCCTATCAGAAAGGCTTTCCCTGACCACAATGATATCATTCTCTATCCCCATACCTTTAATATTTATTGTGTTAATCCATTTTGCATTGCTCTAAAGGAATACCTGAGACTGGGTAATTTATAAAGAAAAGAGATTTATTTGGCTCACAATTCTGCAGGCTGTACAAACAAGGCACCAGCATCCATTTAGTCTCTGGTGAGGCCTCAGGAACCCTACAATCACGGTGGAAGGCAAAGGGGGAGCTGATGTTTCACAAGGCAAGAGTAGGAGCAAGAGAAGGATGTCAGGCTCCTTTAAATAACCGGTACTTATGTGAGCTAACAGCAAGAATTCATTCATTACAGTGGGGAGGTCACTAAGTCATTAATGAGGGATCCACCCCCATGACAACACTTGCTTAAACTATTAGAGCAAAATAAACTCAATTCAGTATGAGATTTGGAGGGGACAAATATCCAAATCATATCACCCATGTATTACATACATGTTTGTTCTTGTCCATGGCCCTCACTATGAATTATGTTCCATGATGAGAAAGATGTTGTTCCTATTACTACCTGGATCCCCAGAGTCTAGATGTATGCCTGGCACACAGTAGAAGCTCAGTAAATATTTGTCATTTGAATGAATGAATGAGTGAAATATTCCTGAAGAGTGGATCAAGGAATAAAAGGAAATCTATTAATCCCTTTCTAAGAAACGTGTCTAATAAAGACGTTAATTAGGAGCCTTAGCTACTTCAACTGATAGTAACATTTTAAATTCAGGTGTGTGTTTGGAAATACAGGAAATACAGGCATGTGTTTGGAAAGAGATCCTGGAAAGAAAAGGAGGAGAGAAGATTTTAGTCTGGGCCAGAAATCTACTCGGCCAACTTTGTAAAGACTCTCAACTCTGAAGATTCTGTGTCCAGCTATAAAGTTAAAAACAGAAAAATGTGAGCTGAGCGTCTTTAAGAAGAAATAGAATCCTGTCTCCTCTTGGCCTGCGTGGAGGGAGTCCTGCTGGCTTCTCCCCTTAAAGTACTGCTTGCTCCCCTTTGAAAAGAAAAAGGGGGGAAATGGGTTTTGACATTTCTTCTTAGTCTTCTTCACCTTGAGCTAAATGAAGATAGTGACTAATCCATAACATAGGAATACAACCATTTTTCCCTTTATACATAATAAAAATGTCTTATTTCTCTTCCTAAATTTTTAGGTTGACAAAGAAGTATTAAGTTTATATTGCTGTAATAGTTCAGGCAAGTGTTATAAATTTAATTCCAACTCCAAGGAAAATTTGGAGAGAGAACTCTTTTCAGATATGCCTCTCAAATTGAAAAACTACCTTATTATGTACCCTACTAGCAAGAAGATAGGTCAGCATCTGGCAGAAAGACTCCTTTTCCAAGAATTCCGGGAGGGTGGGCAAGATGGCCGACTAGATGCAGGCGGGAAGTGCTGCTCCCACGGAGAGACAACAGTATTTCAACTAAATCAACGTATTTGAACAGATATTTGGAGAGAAAATACCAAATGTGGACGAAGAAAAGATACAGATGCTGAAGCTGAAGAGGCAGGAAGCTGGGAACGGCATGTGGAATGCCTGAATGCTAGGGCTGGGTTTGACTCCTGGGGAATGAGTCAGTGAAGGAACTGAGGGAATGTCCACTCTCACCATGGACCTCTGGGATCCTAGCTGCAGGGGACCCCACAGTCCTCACAGATGTTTGAGCTGGTAGGCGGATCTTCCTGGAGATTAAATGAAAACAGACATGTAGCAGGCATGGAGCCAGGGACCTTTGTGCACAGGACAGCTCCAACAGAGCCGGGCCATAAGTGTCCATCCCCCAGGGCTCTCCGTCTCCGTCTGAGAAGCTCTGGTCTCAGCTAACCACCGTGGAGAAAGCAGTGCTGGCTTCCCTGTGGGACTAGGGCATGTGTGTCCTGCAAGCCCACCTGTCAGCCAGCCCCTCCCAGGGCTTCTGCCTGGCTGCCCCAAAGGAGTGTGTCCACAGTGCAGCCTCTGCTGCCCAGCATGGGTGCTTTGCTCCAGGTGAGTGCGTTCTGGTAGCTTGGGAGCCCTTTGGATTCCCCAACACACCTGGAACTCAACACCGAGGGTCTGAAGGAGGGGCCCGAGAGTAAGTCCTATTCTCCCAGGTCTGCCACCCTTGCTTAGGCAGGGTCAAGCTGGGATCTATGCCCAGCACTGGAAGTTGGAGAGGAGGAGGCCACACTCTCAGAAAACTGAGAGGGCTGAGTCACACAGGTTTGAGGGCTGGTTTGGGACCTAGGCGTGCCTCCCTCCACAGGGCTGGTCCTGTAAGGGCATGGCCTATCTCTCTGCCGCACCCCTGCCGAAGGGAGCCCCACAGGCCCCAAAGATCTAATAAAAATAGTTGCAGCCGGGCACAGTGGCTCACGCTTGTAATTCCAACACTTTCAAAACTTTGAGGCTGAGGCGGGCAGATCATGTGGAGTCAAGAGTTCAAGACCAGCCTGGTCAACATGGCAAAAACCCCGTCTCTACTAAAAATACAAAAAAGTAGCCAGGCGTGGTGGCGCATGCCTGTAATCCTAGCTACTCAGGAGGCTGAGGCATGAGAATCACTTGAACTCAGGAGGTTGAGGTTGCAGTGAGCAGAGATTGCGCGTTGCACTCCAGCCTGGGCAACAGAGCAAGACTCCTTCTCAAAAACAAAGCAAAACAAAACAAAACTGTTGCAACAATTTTGTGTTTAAAAGTGTGTGGCAACTCCTCCCCACTCTCTCTCTTGCTCCCACTCTTGCCATGTGATAGATACATCAACTTCCCCTTTGCCTTCTGCCATGCTTGTAAGTTCCCTAATGCCTTTCCAGGAGCCAAGCAGATCCTGGCACTATGCTTCCTGTACAGCCTGTAGAACTGTGAGCCAGTTAAACCTCTTTTCTTTATAACTTACCCAGTCTTAGGTATTTTTAATGGCAGTGCAAGAATGACCTAACACAAATTCTTTTTCTGGTATTTAATATATTTTCTTATTGCTGGAGTCTGTTATTGCAGAATTATTCTGTTCCTATGAAGGTGACATGTTTTCTTCCTTTTTCATGTTTGATATGTGCCTATTTTTTTATTTTTTATTTTTTTGCATCTGTTGAGAAAGAGTCACCTCTTCCAATTTTATTTAATAAATTTTGTAGAGAAAGACTTATTCCTATAGGTGACTCTTGATGTGTCAACTGTGTGGAGTGCGCTGGCTTTGGTTCTACGTGGACAAAGTAATATAGTATCTCTGTGCAGTTTCTTCAGCTATAAACCATACTGGTGATGTTTGCAAGTGTTTCAGTGACTGCACACATTTGTGGAGGCAGTGTGGTACAGTTTGTCTACCAGTAGCAGGCCCACTGGGCTGTTTCTTAGGCTCTGGACTCAGGCACATGATTACCTGGCCAGCCTAGGAGTGGGTCTATCAGGAGTGGACTTCCAGGATGTTTCTCAGGTCCTGGGCACAGGTGCAGGGCTGCTGGGCAGGCCTAGGAGTGTGTCAGCTGGGGGCTGACCAGTGAGGGAGTGGTCAGCCTATGTCCACGCACGAGTGAGTGGTCATGTGCCAATGTCCAGAGCCCAAGAAACAGCTTTGTGGGCCCATCCCTGGCACACACACCTCTAGGCTGGCTGAACAGCCATGTGCCCTAACCACAGGCCAGAGTAACAGCCCTGTGACCCCAACCCCAGTGAGCCAGAGCTCAAGTTTGCCAACCCATTGTATGCATAGGTTGTATGCAGGCCTGGGAGTGTATCAGCTCGGGGCAGACCTACTGAAGTGTTTCTCACGTCTTGATCACAGAAACACAGCTACTCTACTAGCTGGGAGTGGGGGGCATTTTAGCTGCTAGGCAGCTCAGAGGCCACTCCTGCTTGAGGGAGGGTTCATGGCAGTTTGGCCAGCCGAAGGGTGGGTTTGCCCTGGGCAGGTCTACCAGACTGTTTCTTTTGCTGGGACTACAGGTGCACACCACCATGCCCAGTTAATTTTTGTATTTTTTGTAGAGACAGAGTTTCACCATGTTACCCAGGCTGGTCTTGAACTCCTGAGCTCAAGCAATTTGCCCACCTCAACCTCCCAAAGTGCTGGGATTATAGTCGTGAGCCACCACATCCAACAGAGGTTGGTTTCTTAAAGTTTGTTTGCATGATCACAATGGTAACATTAGAAAATGTTTGGAAAATACAGAAAAAAATAAAAATAATTTCACCACACATACGTAATCTCTGTTAACGATATGTTGTATTACACACACATACATACACACATACACACATACAGTTCATGCATAGTTGGGATAATACAGAGTATATGGTTTTATTTTGTCTATTTCTACTTACAAATGAAACATAGGCAGGACGTGGTGGCTCACACCTATAATCCCAACACTTTGGGAGGCCAAGGTGGGCAAATTGCTTGAGCTCAGGAGTTCGAGACCAGCCTGGGCAACATGGTGAAATCTTTTCTCTACAAAAAATACAAAAATTAGCTGGGCATGATAGTGTGCACCTGTAGTCCCAGCTACTTGGGAGGCTGAGGTGGGAGGATCTCTTGAGCCTGGGAGGCGGAGGTTGCAGTGAGCCATGATCAAGACACTGCACTCCAACCTGAGCAACAGAGCCAGACCCTGTCTCAAAAAAAAAAAAAAGGGAAAAGAAAAGAAACACAACTATCCCAAAGGAGTATACACAACCTTTCTATGTGATCATGTTTGCAATAACATAATCTGTTTCAAGAAGTTCTTTGAAATTCTAATAAATAAGAATATGCTTAACAATTCATCAAACTTTGAACTTTTATTAAAGTTTTATTCTTATTAAAGTCTGTTAAAACTAGAAAACATTTTTACAAATAAGTTAGCCAGAGAATTTTTTACTTGTAATAAAGAATTCCTATAAATTTGAGACCTATATTTTTTCTTCCTTTCTTAAAAGGGCACAAGGCAAGTGGTGTATTCCTGCCCTAATTTATGATAGTGACATGGCATACAAGTTTAAACATCTTTAATAACAACCTTACAAGTTTATTGGCAAAAAAATTTTAAAATCAACTGACTTAATGGAAATGAAAATGTCCTTAGCATGATATTTTGAAAATTCGTAACACTCATTTTTAGAAAAGTAATTGTCTTATTATAAAAGTAATAGATGCTTCTTTGAACTTGAAAAATGTAAATGTAGAAAGGAAAAAAATCAGTAATCGTGATTTTTGGTACCCAAAGATACTCTTTCTGACATTTTGCTGAATATTCATTTTTTCTATTAAAATGATTAAAGCAATAATCACACATTTGTGTCCTGAATTTTTAACTAACATTATAAAACTTTAAAAATCTTCTATATAATTAAAAAACATTATTTTAATAACATCTCTCTCATATAAATGTGTCATAATTTAACTACTTGCCTATTACTCAATATTTTACAATTTCCAGGTTTTTAGCAAAAGTGAATAGATTTGCGCAGAAAGCTTTTTCTATATTTATGCTTATTTCTTTAGGTTAGTGTAACGGTCTTTTGATATGTCAACTTGGCTAGGCTACAGTCCCCAGTTATTCAAACACTAATCCACGTGTTGCTGGAAGGCATTTTGTAGATGTGACTGTGAAGTCCATAATCAATGGACTTTGATAACGAAAACTATCCGAGATAATCTGGTGGGCCTGATTGAATCAGTTGAAAGGCCTTAAAAAGCAGAATTGAGGCTTCCCTAGAAAGGAAATTCCACCTGTGGACAGCCTGGCCCTACAGATTTCAGGCTTGTATAGACAGCTCCCACCCAACCCATAAGCCAATTCCTTACAATAAATCTCTTAATACATACCTCCCACTGGTTCTGCTTCTTTGGTTGAAGCCTGACTGATACAGTTATATTTTCAGAAGGATACACACTAGGTTAAAATGCTTACCCAATTAAAAAGGCCACAATAGTATTACCATTGGGTTTTTGTTATAACTTTCTCCATGATGCTTAAAATATTTAGTTGATGTCCTGCTTGCCAACTGATTTCACATAGTCTAAAATTGAGCAAATTGCTAAAATCATGTTTGACTAAAGACCTGTTTTATGGCTAAGTTAAGAAAAATTACACTCGGAATAAGCAAAATTGGTGGCATTTGTTCCCTTTGTATGCTAAACAACGTATACCAAGACTTGGTCCAAATTCTGCCCCAACAGTGTTGGCATTTGTGCAAATTGTCTCAACTAACACTTTATTTTCCAGGCAATCTAAAGACTTCTATGATACCATTCTCTTCCTGGACTGATTTTTTGAAAAGACTGAGTTCCATTTATAATGTAATATAAAACACGTTCGAGAAAAAAAATTTCACCCACACCTATGTGCATATATACATATATACCACCCTCAACAGGCACTACCTTTTAAGTGTTCCTTCCTTCCTTCCGTTTAAATAAATAAGACTCATTTTGTCTTATATGATCCCTTATGGTTTATCAACTATTCTTTATCATCTCTCTTCACATTTTATCTAATTTCATATATAAAGAATTATTTAAATGACTTTAGATTGATAAGAAAATGCTATAATAATTAAATAACAATTGCACACTGATGAAGCATATGTAAACTGATATTTAAAATGTCACACGTATTGTTCTTATTCTGGAAAATTTAATAGGATACTACCATCAGAGCAAGACCTAATGAGTTTACTGTCTTTCCACAGAGTGTACACAATTGGCTACATATTTAGGTCACATATGCTACTGCATCTCCACTACGCTGCATGAGAACAATCACAGATTTGGGGATAAAGTTTTTAAAAGTCTAACTATAAAACCAACCTCAAACAAAAGCATTAAACTATTATTGGGTGCCTTCTCTCTTCTAAGGTTAATGCTTCTGTGCATCTGAAATTATTATGAAATGAGTAAGTTTCTCCATCTACATAAGATAATGAGAAAGATTTTTAAATGACGTGCCACAAGATGATTTATAAATGTGATTCTTCCAGAGTCGGAACTTAGGTAGCCAATGGGAAGACACAGTTAAGGGAGTCTAAGTATCTCACCACATTGGAGATGCCCATGTTACCCACGAACAGGTATGTAACTGGGTTAGAAATTTAGAGCTGGAATGCAAAAGTGAGCTCAACAGAACTATAATTACTTAAAACACGTCCACGCAAAGTAAAGTGGACATGTTTTAGCGTTTGATGTGCCCAAAGTCATGATCTGCAGACAACACTAAATGTGCTGAATGAACAAAGCTTTTTCTATACATAAAAATCCTCTGAATAAGAACAAAAAGAACTAAAGAAAAATATATAGGCATACCTTGAAGATATATGCCAGTTTGGTTCCAGACCACCACCATAATAAAGGAAATATTGTAATAAAGTCAGTCACACAAATGTTTTGTTTCCCAGTGCATATAAGTTACCTTTATACTATTCTGTAGTCTATTAAGTGAGCAACAGCATTATGTCTAGAAAAACAATGCACATTCCTTAATTTTAAAATACTTTATTACTAAGAATTGCTAACAATCATCTGAACTTTAGCAAGTCATAATCTTCTTGCTAGTGGAGGGTCTTGCCTGGATGTTGAGGACTGCTAAATGATCGAAGTGGTGGTGGATGAAGGTTGGGGTGGCTGTGGCAATTTCTTAAAATAAGACAACAATGGGGGCCAGGCACAGTGGCTCACACCTGTAATCCCGGCACTTTAGGAGGCCAAGGCGGGTGGATCACCTGAGGTCAGGAGTTTGAGACTACCCTGGCCAACAATGGTGAAACCCCATCTCTACTAAAAAATACAAAAATTAGCTGGGCGTGGTGGCGGGCACCTGTAATCCCAACTGCTTGGGAGGCTGAGGCAGGAGAATCACTTGAACCCAGGAGGTGGAGGTTACAGTGAGCCGAGATCGCACCATTGCACTCCAGCCTGGGCAACAAAAGCGAAACTCCATCTCAAAAAAAAAAAAAAAAAAAAAATTACAACAGTGGAGAGTCTCAGAACCTACTCTAGCTCAAGAGGCTGCCTGATACATGAATCATTCATTGCTAAATTAAATTCCTTTAAATTAAAAAAATAACAATGAAGTTTGCTGTATGAGTTGACACTGCCTTTCATGAAAGATTTTTCTATTACCAGTAATGATATTTGATAGCATTTTACCCACAATAGAACTTCTTTCAAAATTTTAGGCAACCCTCTCAAACCCTGCTATCACATTATGAACTATGTTTACGAAATATTCTAAATCCTTTGCTGGCACTTCAACAATGTTCAGAGACTCTTTACCAGGAGTAAATTCCATCTCAATAAACTACTTTGGCCCTCACACCCTCAGAGTTGAGCAAGAAGCTTAGACTACTGTGCATTCCACAAACCAGCCCATTGTCTTAGATAACAGAGAGCATCTCCCAGTAAACAAGGACCAGGTATATACCCAGCAGCATTGGCTGCAGCCAGTTCTTACCTACAAACACCATCTACTGGCTTGTAGGTTGAACTGCACAGCCCAACATAAAAGCTGCCAAAAGAAGTGCATGAGGCTACAAAGTCAAAAGACCCTACCCTGCATTCTTTACATCACACCCTTTAGGAAGCAAGGAGAAAGGGAAAAGGAAAGAACAAAAAGTATCATAGGGAAAGAAGAAAAAATTCTACTTGCACTGAAATAATTACAAAATTTTGAAGTGCCAGCATATCCAAATGGGAAGGAACCAACACAAGAATTCTGGCACCATTAAAAATCTGAATGTAGTGGCACCACCAAAAAATCACACTAGCTCTCCAGTAATGGTCCCTGAACAAGATGGAAACTCAGAAATGACATATAAATAATTCAAAGCATGGATTGTAAGGAAGCTCAATGAGATTGAAGCCAAGGTTGAAAACAACACAAAGAAACTTCTAAAGCAATACAGGAAATGATGGAAGAAATCAACAGTTTCAAAAAAAATCAATCAGAGCTCTAGAACTGAAAAACTCACTTGAGGAATTTCAAAACACAATTGATAGTTTTATTGATAGACTAGACCAAGCAGAAGAAAGAATTTCAGAGCTTGAAGACTGATCTTTTTAACTAACCCAATCATGCAACTATAAATAAAAAAGAACTTTAAAAAATGAACAAAGTCTTCAAGAAACATAGAATTATGTAAAGTGACCAAACCTATATATTATTGGCATTCCTGAAAGAAATAAAGGGAATAACCTGGAAAACACATTTGGGGGAATAATTCAAGAAAATTTCCTTAATCTTGCTAGAGAGGTAGACATTCAGATATAAACAATCCAGAGAATACACATAAGATACTTTACAAAAGGAATATCACCAAGGCATGCATTCACCAGATTGTCCAAAGTCAATACTAAAGAAAAAATCTTACAGGCAGCTAGAAACAAATGGTCTGATCAGATACAAAGGGAACCCCATCAGGCTAACAACAAATTTCTCAGTGGGAAGTTTACAAGCCAGGAGAGATTGAGGGCCTATTTTCAGCATTCTTAAAGAAAAGATATTCCAGCTGGGCATGGTGATTCACCCCTGTAATCCCTGAACTTTGGGAGGCAGAGGTAAGGGGATCACTTGAGGTCAGGAGTTGAGACCAGCCTGGCCAACCTGGTGAAACCCCATTTCTACCAAAAATACAAAATACAAAAACCAGCCAGGTGTGGAGGCATGTGCCTGTAGTCCCAGCTATTCAGGAGGCTGAAGTGGGAGAATTGCTTGAACCCTGGAAGCAGAGGTTGCAGTGAGCCAAGATTGTGCCTCTGCACTCCAGCCTGGGTGACAGAGTGAGACTCTGTCTCAAAAAACACTAAGATAATAAAAGAAATTCCAACCAAGAATTTTATATCTCACCAAACTAAGCTACTTAAGCAAAAGAGAAATAAAATATTTTCTGGAGAAGGAAAAACTAAGAGAATTTGTTACCACTATACCAGCGTTACAAGAGATCCTTAAGGGAGTGCTAAACATGGAAACTAAAAAAAAAAAAAAAAACCTCCAACCACAAAACATACCTCAGTGCATAGCCCATAGACCCTGTAGTGCAACCACACAATAGAAACAGCAAAGCAACCAGCTAACAATTTCATGATGGAATCAAAATGTCACATATCAATATTAACCATGAATGTAAACAGTCTAAATGCCCCACTTAGAAGGCACAAACTAGCAAGCTGGATAAAAAATTAAGATTCATTGCTCTACTGTTTTCAAGAGATTCCATCTCACATGTAACAATACTCACAGGCTCAAACTAAAGGATTAGAGAGGGGTCTATCACAAAAATGGAAAAGAAAAAAAAGAAGTAGCTATTCTTACATCAGAAAAAACATTTTAAACCAGTAAGAATAAAAAGTGACAAAGAAGGGCATTACATAAAGTGTTCAATTCAACAAGAAGCCTTAACTATCCTAAATATATACACATCCAACATTAGACCATGCAGACTCATAAAACAAGTACTTCTAGACCTATGAAAAGACTTGGGTAGCCACGCAATAATAATAGGGGACTTCGATCCCAGACTGACAGCACTGGACAAATCATCAAGGCAGAAAACTAACAAAAAAAAATTCTGAACTTAAATTCAACACTTTGCCTGTATGATCTAATAGGTATCTACAGAATACTCCATTCAACAACTATAGAATATACATTCTTTTCATTTGCACACAGAACATGTGCCAAGATTGATCATATGCTTAGTCATAAAGCAAGTCTCAATTAGTTCAAAAAAACTTAATATCATACCAACCACAATGTCAGACCACAGTAGAATAAAAATAGAAATCAATACCAAGAAGATATGTAAAAACCACACAATTACATGTATAATTAAACAACTTGCTCCTAAATTACATTTGGGTAAACAATGAAATTAAGGCAGAAATCTAAAAATTCTTTTTTTTTTTAATTATTATTATTATACTTTAAGATCTAGGGTACATGTGCATAACATGCAGGTTTGTAACATATGTGTACTTGTGCCATGTTGGTGTGCTGCACCCATCAACTCGTCAGCACCCATCAATTCATCATTTACATCAGGTATAACTCCCAATGCAATCCCTCCCCCCTCCCCCCTCCCCATGATAGGCCCTGGTGTGTGATGTTCCCCTTCCCGAGTCCAAGTG
>NW_012101932.1:491791-492013 GCF_000951045.1 Mandrillus leucophaeus | reverse complement strand
TTGGGTTGATTCCAAGTCCTTGCTATTGTGAATAGTGCCGCAATGAAAATACGTGTGCATGTGTCTTTATAGCAGCATGATTTATAATCCTTTGGGTATATAACCAGTAATGGGATGGTTGGGTCATATGGTACTTCTAGTTCTAGATCCCTGAGGAATCGCCATACTGTTTTCCATAATGGTTGAACTAGTTTACAATCCCAGCAACAGTGTAAAAGTGTT
>NW_012101932.1:477752-491274 GCF_000951045.1 Mandrillus leucophaeus | reverse complement strand
CACCCTGTGAGGTGTGGGGTGTCAGACTGCCCCTAGTGGGGGATGTCTCCCAGTTAGGCTACTCAGGGGTCAGGGACCCACTTGAGCAGGCAGTCTGTCCGTTCTCAGATCTCAACCTCCATGTTGGGAGATCCACTGCTCTCTTCAAAGCTGTCAGACAGAGTCGTTTGCATTCGCAGAGGTTTCTGCTGCTTTTTTTTGTTGTTGCTGTTGTTTTTGTTTAGCTGTGCCCTGTCCCCTGAGGTGGAGTCTACAGAGACAGGCAGGCCTCCTTGAGCTGCTGTGAGCTCCACCCAGTTCCAAAAATTCTTTGAAATAAATGAAAACAGAGACACATATACCAAAATCTCTGGAATGCAGCAAAAGTAGTGCTAATAGGAAAGTTTATAGCGCTAAACACCTACCTCAAAAAGTTAGAAAGATCTCAAATTAACAATCTAATATCATACACAGAGAAGCCAGGAAAATAAGAACAAACCAACCTCAAAGCTAGCAGAAGAAAAAGAAATAACTAAAATCAACGCAGAACTGAAATAGAATGCCAAAACTTTTTTCAAAGCATCAGTGAAATCAAAACTTTGTTCTTTTAAAGGATAAGCATGATTTTGATAGTCAGCTAGCTAGATTAACAAAGAGAGAAGATCCAAATAAGTACAATCAGAAATGACAAAGGACATTTCAACCAATCCCAGAGAAGCACAAAAGATCCTCAGAAACTATTATGAACACCTCTATTCACACAATCTTGAAAATATGGAGGAAATAGATAAATTTCTGGAAACACACAACCTCTTAAGATTGAATCAGGAAGAAACTGAAGCCCTGAACAGACCAATATCAAGTTCCAAAATTGAATCAGTAATAATAATAATAATAATAAAACTACTCAGGAAGCTTAGGCAGGAGGATTGCTTGAGCCCAGGAGGTTGAGATTTCAGTGAGCCATGATGGGTCCACTGCACTCCAGCCTGGCTGACAGAGTGAGACACTGTCTCAAAAAACAAAATAAAATAATACCTACCAACCAAAAAAGCCACAAACCTGATGGATTCACAGTCAAATTCTACCAGATACAAGGAAGAGCTGGCACCAATTCTACTGAAACCATTCTGAAATATGAAGGAGGAGCGACTCCTTCCTAACTCATTCTACAAAGTCAGCATCACCCTGATACCAAAACCTGCCAAAGACAACTAAAAAAGAAATCTATAATCAAATAATCTTGATGAACATCAGCACAAAAATTCTCCACAAAATATTAGCAAATCAAATTCAACAGCACATCAAAAAGTAGGTGTCAGGCCAGGTATGGGAGCTCATGTCTGTAATTCCAGCACTTTGGGAAATTGAAGCAAGCAGATTGCTTGAGTCCAGGAGGTCTAGATCAGTCTGGGAAACATGGTGAAACCCTGTCTTTACAAAAAAAAAAAAATCAACCAGATGTGGTGGTGCATGCCTATAGTCCCAGCTATTCAGGAGACTGAGGAGAAAGGATCACTTAAGCCCAGGAGGCAGAGGTTGCAGTGAGCCAAGATCATGCCACTGCACTCCAACCTGGATGACAAAGTAAGACCCCATCTCAAATAAATAAATAAATAAATAAATAAACGTAGGCTTTACTCCTGAGATGCAAGATTGACTCAACATATGCAAATCAATAAATATGATTCACCACTTAAACAGAATTAAAAGCAAAAATCATATGAGCATCTTAATAGATGCAGAAAAAGCTTTCAATAAAATCCGACATTGCTTCACGATAAAAATTCTCAAGAAACTAGGCATCAAAGAGTCATACCACAAAATAATAAGAGCCATCTATGACAAACCCACAGCCAACATCACATTGAACAGGCAAAAACTGGAAGCATTCCCCTTGAGAACTAGAACAAGACAAGGATGCCCACTCTTACTCCTATTCAACATAGTACTGGAAGTCCTAGCCAGAGGAATTAGGCAAGAGAAAGAAATAAAAGGCATCCAAATAGGAAAAGAAGTCAAACTAACTCTCTTCACTGATTATATAAATCTATATGTACAAAACCTGAAGATTTCACCAAAAGGCTCCTGAAACTGATAAATGAATTCAGTACAGTTTCAGGATACAAAATCAATGTACAAAAATCAGCAGCAATTCTACACACCAATAACATTCAAGCTGAGAACCAAAGCAAACCATTTATAGTAGCCACAAAAGAAAATATCAAAGAATACCTCTAAGGAGATGAAAGATCTCTAAGAGGAGAACTACAAAACACTGCTCAAAGACGACATATACAAATGGAAAACATCCATGCTCATGGCTTGAAAGATTCAATATTGTTAAAATGGACGTATTGCCAAAAGCAGCCTATAAATTCAATGCTATTCTTATCAAACTACCAACATAATTTTTCACAGAACTAAAAAAGACTACTTTAAAATTCACATGGAAGCAAAAAAGAGCCTGAATAGCCAAAGCAATCCTCAGTAAAAAGAAGAAAACCAGAGGTATCACATTAACCAACTTCCAATTACACTATAAAGCTACAGATACCAAAACAGACACACAGCCAATGGAACAGAATAGAGATCCAGAAATAAAGCTGCACACCTACACCCATCTGATCTTAACAAAGTCAACAAAAATAGGCAATGGAGAAAAGACTTCTATTCAATAAATGAAGCTGAAATATTTGGCTAGCCATATGCAGAAGAATGAAACTGGACCCCTACCTTTTACCATATACTAAAATTAATTCAAGATGGATTAAAGATTTAAATGTAGTACTTCAAACTATAAGAATCATAGAAGAAAACCTAGGAAACACCATTCTGGACATTGGCCTTGGGAAATAATTTATGAGTAAGTTAGCAAAAGCAATTGCAACAAAAACAAAAATTGACAAGTAGGACTTAATTAAATTAAAGCACTTCTGCCCAGCAAAAGAAACTATCAACGGAGTAAACAGATAACCTACAGAATGGGAGAAAGTATTAATAAAGTACACATCCAATAAAAGTAAAATATCCAGAATCTATAAGTAACTTAAACAATTGAACAAGTAAAAAACAAATAACTCCATTAAACATCAGGGAAAAGACATGAACAGACACTTCTCAAAAGAAGACATGCAAGCAGCCAGTGACATATGAAAAAATGTTCAACATCACTAATCATCAGAGAAATGCACATTAAAACCACAATGAGATACCATCTCACATCAGTCAGAATGGCTATTAATAAAAAGTCAAAAAACAACAGATGCTAGTGAGACTGTGGAGAAAAGGAATGCTTATACATTGTTGATGGGAATGTAAATTAGTTCAGCCACTGTGGAAAGCAGTTTGAAGATTTCTCAAAGAACTTAAAACAGAACTACCATTCAACCCTGCAATCCCATTACTGGGTATATATCCAAAAGAAAACAAATCTTTCTACCCAAAAGACACATGCACCCATATGTTCATCAGAGCACTATTCACAATAGCAAAGACATGGAATCAATCTAGGTGACCATCAAGAGTAGATTGAATAAAGAAAATTTGGTCCATATATACCATGGAATACTACGCAGCCATAAAAAAAGAATGAAATCATGTCCTTTGCAGCAACATGGATGCAGCTGCAGGCCATTATCCTAAGTAAATTAACATGGGAACAGAAAAGCACATACTGCATGTTCTCATTACAAATGGGAGCTGAACACTGGATATTCATGAACGTAGGGATGGCAACAATGGAAACTAGGGACTACTGGGAGCAGGGAGGTAGGGTAGGGTGAAGGGTTGAGGGTCTAACTATTGGATGCTGTGCTCAGTACCTGGATGATGGCATCATTTGTACCTCAGACCTCAGCATCACACAATATTCCCTAGAAAACAGACCTGTGTATGTACCCCTAAATCTAAAAGAACAGCTGAAAATATAAATGTAAATAAAGAAAACCGTAAAAAAAAAAACTGTAAAAACAAGCTGTTCATCCTTAAGAAGCAACTCCTCCTCTGTTAAAGTTATATCAGCAGTTTAGTCCCATCTTCAGGCTTCACTTCTAATTCTAGGCCTCTTGATATTCCCACCACATCTGCATTTATGTCTTCCACTCAAGTCTGAACCTCTCAAAGTCATTCACGAAGGTTGGAATCAACTTCTTTCAAATTCCTGTTAATGTTGATATTGTGACCTCCTCCCATGAATCATGAATGTTCTTAATGACATGTAGAATGGTGACTCATTTCCAGAAGATTTCAACTTACTTTGCTCAGATCCATCAGAGGACTCATTATCTATAGCAGCAATAACTTTATAGAACGTGTTTCTTAAATAATAACACTTGAAAGTCAAATTGACTCCTTGATCCATGGGCCACAGAATAGATGTTGTGTTATCAGGTATGAAAACAACATTAATCTTCCTTCTACATCTCCTTCAGAAGTCTCAGGGGACTAGGTGTATTGTCAATGAGCAGTAATATTTTGAAAGGAATCTTGTTTTCTGAACAGTAAATCTCAATAGTGGACTTAAAATATTCAGTGAACCATACTGTAAACAGATGTGTTGTCATCCAGGCTTTGTTGTTCCATTTATACAGCACATGCAATGCAGATGAAGCATAATTTTAACGGTCCTAGGATTTGGGGAATGATAAATAAGCACTGGCTTCAACTGAAAGTAACCAATTGCATTAGCACGTAATACGAGAGTCATCCTGTCCTTTGAAGCTTTGAACCCAGGCATTGACTTCTCTCTAGCTATGAAAGTCCTAATGACATCTTCCAACAGGAGGTTCTTTTGTCTACATTCAAAGTCTATTGTTTAGTGTAGACACCGTCATCAATGATCTTAGCCAGATCTTCTGGATAATTTGTTGCAGCTTCTCCATCAGCACTTGCTGCTTCACCTTGCACTTTTATGTTATGGAGCTGTCTTCTTTCCTTAAACCTCATGAGCCAAACTCTGCTAGCTTCCAACTTTTCTTCTATAGCTTCCTCCCCTCTCTAAGCTTAGAACTGAAGACAGTTAGGACCTTGTTCTGGATTAGGCTTTGGCTTGAGGGAATGTTGTGGCTAGTTTGATCTATCCAGGCCACTCAAACTTTCTGCATATCAGCAACAAGGCTGTTCATTTTCTTCTCATTCATGTGTTCACTAGAGTAGCACTTTTAATTTCCTTCAAGAATTTTCTTTTCACAACTAAGCTGTTTGGTGCATGAGGCCTAGCTTTTTGGCCTATCTTGGCTTTCAGCATGCCTTCCTCAATAAGATTAATCAACTCTAGCTTTTGAGTTAAAGTGAGAGATTTGCTACCATGCCTCTCACTTGAACATTTATTGGAGAGTTAGTATTGGCCCTATTTCCATATTGCTATGTCTCAGGGAATAGGGATGCCTAAGGAGAAGGTGAAAGATGAAGGAATGGCCAATAGATGGTACAGTCAGAATACCCACAATATTTATCGCTTAAGTTCACTGTTGTTTACGGGTGTGATTCATAGTGCCTCAAAGCAATTATAATAGTAACATCAAAGATCACTGATTACAGATAACCACGACAGATATGATCGTAATCAAAAAGCTAAAATATTGCGAGAATCGCCAAAATATGGCACAGAGACATGAAGTAAGCACATGCTGTTGGAAAAACGGTCCCCATAGGGTTGCCACAAACCTTCAATTTATAAAAAACAAACTATCTGCGAAATGCAATGAAGCAAAACACAATAAAATAAAATATGCCTGTAGTGTACAAATATTTTCAAAACCTAAAAGTGATATATTAAGAGCACTTGTAACACTTCAATGCCAGTTGAAGTTTGAGAGTAATAGCAGTATGAGTCTCAAATGACAGCATTTTGTTCTTTGAATATTTCTCAAAAATCCCCCTATAGAAGCTTCCTAAATGTAATTTTTTATTCCCTAGATGGCAAGATATTTGCTACAGATACTAGCTTCGAAGCATTCCTAGTTTTAGGCTAAATTAAGATTTATATATGTTTTTAATCCTGGCTCTGCTACTTACTCACTATTTGACTTTGGAATAGTCAAATCCTCATTTTTCTCCTTTGTAAGATGGAAATAATATTGATAATACTTACCTCAAAGCATAGTTGTGAGGATTTGAAGAGATCAACTTCATAATGCGTAGCACAGAGCATGGCCCATTGAAAGCACCAATATGTGGCAGCTGCGGTGGTGGAGGTGGAGAGGGCAGCTGTGGTGGCCGTTAATTGCCTGCACAATAAAACACAGAAAGTGTTTCCTGGGCTTGATTGTGGTAGTAGAGTTTAAGGAGTGGTGTGCTACCCTGGCTAGTTCTGGCTTCGAGGGCTAATTATTAACTGTTAATTAATTTTTCAAGTGTGGCATTGGTGGAAACATTTACACTGCAGAAATCAGCAAATGCTACAAATCAGGGTTTCCTCCCACCCTAACTACTGCCCGAGCAAGTTACCAACACACTGCCGGCTTTAAGCCTTGTTTTGTGGAGTTTATTTTTTAAAGAAACTTGTCTAACTTCCAATTCTTCTGGCTACAGACTTCAATAAATCCAATATTGGATATGATTTAAGCTTAATTTATACATTGTCTCATTTAAAACCTAAAAATAAAATGCTGCTATTCGGTATTCTGCTCTGCTTCTTCAAACTAATAATAAGCTGTATTTCATTTCTCAAATTCTTTACTCATTATTCTATTGTTTTCTATACCAGAAATCTAAAGATACTCACTTAGCAAGTGTACTAGTCTGTTCTCACTTTGCCATAAAGAAAGTGAGACTGGGTAATTTATGACTAAAAGAGGTTTAATTTACTCACAGTTGTGCAGGCTGTACAGGACGCATGGTTGGGGAGGCCTCAGGAAACTCACAATCATGGCAGAAGGGTGAAGCAAAAGCAAGCACCTTCCTCACAGGCAGAACAGGAGGAAGAATGGGAAGGGGAAAGGCCACACACTTTCAAACAACCAGATCCCTTGAGAACTCACTCACTATCACAAGAACAGCAAGGGGGAAATCCGTCCCCATGATCCAGTCACCTCCCACCAGGCCTCTCCTCCACCACTGGGAATTACAATTCGATATGAGATTTGGGTGGGGACACAGAGCCGAGCCATATCAATGAGGCAATAGGAAAGAATAAAAATTAATTAAATAAATAAATAATCTGCAATTATTTTTAAAGCCTGTATCTCTTTATCTCTGTATATTGCTGTGTATCTATGTATCTATCTCTATCTATCTATATGCTATCGCAAGAACAATATTTTGTATGCATCAAATTATTTGCATTTTCCTTCTGGACACACAGGTAGGCTCATGTGACTAGCTCTGGACTAAGGAATGTAAGTAAAAACAAAGTAGAAAGACGTATATCACTTCCAAATCTAATCGTACAAAAAGTTCTCACACAATCTCTCATTCTCTCCCTCTCTCTCTCTCTCTCTGTTTCAGTCTCTCCCTCTCCCATCTCTGTCTCTGTCAACCTCTCTTTCAAATCTGTCTGTCAATCTCTCTTCCTCTTCTTTCTCTGTCACTGTCTCTTTTCTCTTTTCACTGTCTATGGTGCCGGACATAAGAACTCCAAGATGGCAGAACCACGCTGAGGAAACAGCTCAGATGCCTAAAGCACCACTGAGAAGAGAGTTGACCAGAAAAGCTTCCCGACCTGCTGTAAACTGTGACATGAGCGGAAAAAAAAGCCTACATTGCACTTAGCCACTGAGAGTCCAACGATGTCTTGTTACAACAAATAGAAACTACAAATATTATCACTCTTCCCTGTTTCTACACCAAGTCTTCAAGAAAAAAAGAGAGGGCAAGATGCCTAGATTTCGGGAGGCCTAGATTCATGATAGTTCCGTTCTCCATAGTTGCATTTTTTTAAAGATTGTTCAGTGGAATGAGTTTAATGCATAGTTTACTATAGAAAATCTGGGAAATGACGCTTTGCAGATGCTGCCGCCGCCGCCAGGAGCCCCGTACTATCAACCATGGTCAACCCCCACCATGTTCTTCCACATCGCTGTGGACAGTGAGCCCTCGGGCCGCGTCTCCTTCCAGCTGTTTGCAGACAAGGTTCTGAAGACAAAAGAAAACTTTCATCCTCAGAGCACTGGAGAGAAAGGATTTGGTTATAAGGGTCCCTGCTTTCCCAGAATTATTCCAGGGTTTATGTGTCAGGGTGGTGATGTCACACGCCATAATGGCACTGGCAGCAAGTCCGTTGACAGAGAGAAAGTTGATGACAAGAACTTCATCCTAAAGTGTACAGGTCCTGGCATCTTGTCCATGGCAAATGCTGTACCCAACACAAACGGTTCCCAGTTCTTCATCTGCACTGCCAAGAGTGGTTGGATGGCAAGCCTGTGGTCTTTAGCAAGGTGAAAGATGGCATGAATATTACAGAGGCCATGGAGCGCTTTGGGTCCAGGCCTAGGCTAATGTGTGTGTTTTTGTCTTCATTTTTAACAAAAAAGTTTAGAAGGTAAAAATTTAAAAATGTTAATAGAAAAAAAATGGAATAAGAATATAAAGAAAAAATATTTTCACAGCTGTACAATTTGTGTTTTAAGCTAAGTGTTATTACAAAAGAGACCATAAATTTAAAAAAATTTAAAAGCATATAAAGTTAAAAAACATTACAGTAAGCGAAGGTTAATTCATTCTGAAGAAAGAAAAATATGTTTTATACATCAAGTGTAGCCAAAGCGTACAGTGTTTATAAAGTCCTCAGGCCTCACATTCATTCACCACTGTCTCACTGTCTCACTCAGAACAATTTCCAGTCCTACAAGCTCCATTCATAGTGAATGCCCTATACAGGCGTACCATTTTTACTTTTTATACCATATTTTTACTGTACCTTTTTTATGTTTACTTACACAATGGTTGTAATTGCCTAAAGCATTCAATACAGTAATATGCTTTACAGGTATGTAGCCAAAGGGCAATAGACTATACCATATAGCCTAGGTATGTCATAGGCTATATATACCATCTAGGTTTGTGTACATACACTCCATGATGTTCATGCAATGATAAATTCACTTAGAGCATCTCTCAGAATGCATTCCTATTGTTAAGCAATACACAACTGTATTAAACTAAAATAACATTTAGATAAGAAAAATACAACTTAAGTGTCTTAGTCCATTCATACTGCTATAAAAAATATCAACTGGATGGCTCATAAACAACAGAAGTTTATTTCTCATAGTACTGGAGGCTAGGAAGTCCAAGATCATGGTTACAGCATGACTGGGTTCTGGTAAATGCCCTCTTCCAGTTTCTCACTGTGTTATATGGTGGAGGAGGCAAGGCAGGTTTCTGGGGTCTCTTTTACAAGGGCACTCATCCAATCACCTCTAAAAAGCTTCACTTCCTAATACCAGCACTTTGGTAATTACGTTTCAACATATGAATTCTGAGGAGACACATTCAGAGACCATAGGAATAGGTTCATAGGAATATTTTATGAGCTATATTTACACTCGAAGAAAATTGTCATAGACCCTCATATAATGAATAGGTAAAGTACCTTTAAACTCATATTGTGAATTTTATTAAAAAGATACAACAAAGTCCTGAAGAAGGTATTTAACTGAGATTAGAAAACTTGGGTCTTAATCACTGTTCTGCCACTAATCTGCTGTACAACCTTGAGCAGTCATTTAACCTCTTTGTCATCTCATAAACTGAGGAAGTTTGGAAAAGGTGATTCTGTGTGATTCTGCCCACTTTCAAAATACTATATAATCAACACTATACTCACAGTCTGAGAAAATGACTATTGAGAGTTATTGAATTTAAAGACTTGCCTTTTTTTTTTTTTTTTTTTTGAGACGGAGTTTCGCTCTTGTCACCCAGACTGGATGGCCGTGATCACGCAGTGGTGTGATCTCTGCTCACTGCAACTTCTGCCTCTCAGGTTCAAGTGATTCTCTTGCCTCAGCCTCCTGAGTAGCTAGGATTACAGGTGCATGCCACCATGCCCAGCTAATTTTTGTATTTTTAGTAGAGACGGGGTTTTGCTATGTTGGCCAGGTTGGTCTCGAACTCCTGACCTCAGGTGATTGGCCCCCCTCGGCCTCCCAAAGTGCTGTGATTACAGGCGTGAGCCACCATGCCCGGCCAAGTCTTGCTTTTTAAAACATGTTGTTGGTAATATTATGCCAAAATTGATGATCAGGCACATATCAAGCCCCTGAGAATTTTATCATTCCAATACAAAAAACATAAGCTACTTTATAACAATCTATTTTATAATATGGTTTCCAGACCTGTGCTGTGTTGAAAATCAATCTTTATACTCACCCCACATTATCAAAAAATAATGCAAAAAATATTTTTCTTTTTTTTTGTATGTTTTTATTTTTGTTTTGAGACAGGGTCTCACTCTGTCACCTAGGCCAAAGGCACGATCAGGGCTCACTGCAACCTCTGCTTCCCACGCTGAAGAGATTCTCCCACCTCAATCTCCCGAATAACTGGGACTGCAGATGTTGCAGGTGTGCACCACAATGTCAGGCTAATTTTTTTTTTTTTTTTGAGACAGGGTTTCACTGTGTTGCCCAGGACAGCCTGAACAAATATTTGTCGATCACTCACTGTGAGTCAAACTTTGTTTTAGACGTTGTATGAAAAAATAAAACTACACTCTCAAAAAAACAAGACAAAACTTGGATTCAGATACCCTTCTGTCCTCAAGAACAGAATTCAGGAAAAATATAAAATAGCTTGAATATAAGGTAGGTCTTAATATAAGACCTCGTAAAGGCATAAGCCGAATGCATAACTCAGGGGGGAAAGGGATGTGACATCCAAATGAGAACAGGGAGGGCTTAACCAAGAACTTGGCATCTAGATGCATCTTGAAGATGGCTTGAATTTTTACAGATGAAAATGAAAAAAAAGTATTACTGGTGAGTAGAACAGCAAGAGAAAATGTGAAAAGTTGAGAAAATGTAGCACATTTTCAAGAAAAAAAAAAAGCAAATTGATGAGTTTGACTTGAGGGTAGAGAATAAAATAACTCATGAGAGGTTATACAGAGATAGCCAATTATAGAGGGTCCTAAATACCAGGCTGAAGGATACATACTCAGTTTGAAACATGCAAGTGGGTCTCTGAAGATTTTGGTCAGGGGATTAAAAGATACAATATTTTGAGGGAAAAAAGGAGAAAGCTATGAAACCGTGTGTAGCAAGGCCTCTTGACAGTGAAGTCAGGCAGGCAGGCTGAGGGTGAGGCAGGTTCCAGATAATGTCGATAGCTTAAGGGGAAGACAGAATACTGGAGCAGTCAAATGTCAGTGGAAGCAATTGGACATGCACTGTAGAATTACGAGGAGTGTGGTGACATGAAAGTTTCTTTCACTTTTTCAGGGTCCCAGAGACACTCAGGCTTCTGTGAGAGAAACTCCCCTGTAAGTGGATGCTGCCCTTAATTCCTCACTTTCTCTGGTAGTTATCAGAACTAGGAGTTGCTCAGCATATTAGCAAGATTAAACGGGAAAAAATGGTTCTAGACATGCCCCATTTCCAAAGTAAATATAGTCCCCCCAAAATGTGGGTAAATAAATTTTTTAAAGATCAAACTATGTGCTATATACCCAGGAATCTTGCAGTACAAGATTTCCTTTTGCAAAACAGAGGATCATTTTGTGCCAAAAGTAACTGCCCAATAATTTGTCTTTCAACCTTCTTTTAAACCTATAGCCCCTTTCTAATAAATCTAAAAATCTCAGGCCCTTTTAAATGTTAGTCAAAATTTCAATGTAAAATGATAATCAAGAACACATTAAAGCAATTATACAATGAAATGTGCTTCTTTTTACCATTACTACGCCCTAAGTTCTAGGGTACATGTGCACAACGTGCAGGTTTGTTACATATGTATACATGTGCCATGTTAGTGTGCTGCACCCATTAACTCATCATTTACACAACTATGTCTCCTAATGCTATCCCTCCTCCCACCCTCACCCCATGACAGGCCCCGGTGTGTGATGTTCCCCATCCTGTGTCCAACTGTTCTCATTGTTGAAAGCTGAAACGTGCTTCTTAAAACAATATATGCTCCTGATTCTAATGTCACCACCAGCTAACTCCCAGAATACACCCTTATCCCACACCAAAACACCTCTGCAATATTTGAACAAAAGCACTGACTCTAAACAGAGTCATTGCTTGCAAAAAAAAAAAAAAAAAGATACACCATTTGTACTTTGCTGCCTCAGAGCCAGTTGCACAATTATACTTTGCTGCATCAGAGCTAATTGCACAATCAAAAGAGAGCAAGTTTATTAGTGAAACTTCCTAATTATCTTTACACTAAAGAAGGTAACTACAAACAGAAAAAAAAGAATACTCCAAAAGTCATATTGTGTCCAGAACTGGTGGGTTCTTGGTCTCACTGACTTCAAGAAAGAAGCCACAGACCCTCATGGTGAGTGTTAACAGTTCTTAAAGATGGTGTGTCCGGAGTTTACGCCTTCAGACTTTCACATGTGTTTGGAGCTTCTTCCTTCTGGTGAGTTCCTGGTCTGTCAGAAGTGAAGCTGTAGACCTTGGTGGTAAGCATTACAGCTCAATACGGCACCATGTCTGGAGTTGGTCTTCCCCATGGGTTCGT
Organism: Mandrillus leucophaeus; assembly: GCF_000951045.1. NCBI lineage: Eukaryota > Metazoa > Chordata > Mammalia > Primates > Cercopithecidae > Mandrillus > Mandrillus leucophaeus. Next base: position 478,665 of record NW_012101932.1, on the reverse strand, counting down.
GGTCTCACTGGCTTCAGAAGCAAAGCTGCAAACCTTCACCATGTTACACCTCATAGCAGTGCAGACCCAAAACGTTAGCAACAGCAAGATTTATTGCAAACAGCGAAAGAACAAAGCTTCCACACTGTGAGAAAAAACCCAAGCAGGTTGCCACTGGCAAGCTGGGGCAGCCTGCTTTTATTTCCTTATCTGGCCCCACCCACATTCTGCTGATTGGTCCATTTTACAGAGAGCTGATTGGTCCACTTTACAGAGAGCTGATTGGTACGTTTACAATCCTTGAGCTAGATGCAGAGTCAGAGTGCTAGTTAGCTACATACAGAGCACCAATTGGTGTGTTTACAAACCTTGAACTAGACACAGAGTGCTGATTGGTGCATTTATAATCCTTGAGCTAGACACAGAGTCACAGAGTGCTAGTCCTCCAAGTCTCCACTAGGTTAGCTAGATACAGAGTGCCAATTGGTGTATTCACAAACCCTGAGCTAGACACAGAATGCTGATTGGTGCACATACAATCCTCTCGCTAGATATAAAAGTCTCCAAGTCCCCATCCAGTTCGGGAGCCCAGTTGGCTTTACCCAGTGGATCCGGCACCAGGGCTGCAGACAGAGCTGCCTGCCAGTCCCCAGCCGCGCCTGCAGTCTTCAACCCTTGGGCTGTCAATGGGACCCGGTGGCACGGGGCACGGGGCAGCACCCGTCGGGGAGGCTTAGGCCGCGCCGGAGCCCACCGTAGGGAGAGGAGCTCAGACATGGAGGGCTGCAGGTCCCAAGCCCTGCCCCGCTGGGAGGCAGCCAAAGCCGGTGAGAATTTGAGTGCAGCGCTCCCGGCAGGACAGCACTGCTGGGGGACCCAGCACAACCGCCGCAGCTGCTGGCCCGGGTGCTAAGCCCCACACTGCCCTGGGCCG
>NW_012101932.1:455641-477687 GCF_000951045.1 Mandrillus leucophaeus | reverse complement strand
TCACACCGGCCCGTCAGCGCAGCGTGCAGCCCAGGTTCCTGCCCGCGCCTCTCCCTCCACACCTCCTGGCAAGCAGAGGGAGGGGGCTCCGGCCTCAGCCAGCCCAGAGAGGGGCTCCCACGGTGCTGTGGCGGGCTGAGCGGCCCTTCAAGTGCTGCCAGAGTGGACGCTGAGGCCAAGGAGACACTGCAGGTGAGGGCTGCTAGCACTTTGTCACCTATCAATATATTTTTTGGAATGCTAACAGATTTGCTTTTCTAATTATGTTTAATATAATTTATTATTGCATTTCCTAATCCCACATGACATAACATAGAAGACAGATCACAAACAGTGCAGATTAGAAGAAGCCAGTGAAAGTTTTAAAATGCGTTGGAAAAACCCATAAAACAGAAAACTCACACAGGAATTTGAGAACCAAGATACTGTAAGGGTAGTGACTTAAAAGACATGCAAATAGTCCTTTACAACTATTTTTGTCATCTTTTTAGGTTGGTAGTGGTACATTACAATTGAAAAACTCATTCCTATAGTTCTATAGTTTTTTTAAATTTCATGTCGTTTTTTCCTTACTTTTTTCTTTCTTGCTCCTCATGTGGTTCCCCACCTTCTGCAGTATCTAGACACGATCCATCAGCTAGACTCATTTCTCAGGAAAGTACTGACGCAAAAAGGGAGGAAAGTCATCAAATGAGTCGTCGTTTTCATTTTTACAGATTAAAACACTGAGCTGATAAAATACCAAAGTCAAAATTTAAACCCCAAAATGACAGCTTCTTATATTTATACAGCACTTACACTTTTTAAAGGATTTCACACACCTAGTTTAAATTTACTTAACTTTTTTTTTTTTTTTTTTTTGACAGTCTCACTCTGTCAGCCAGGCTAGAGTGCAGTGGTGTGATCTTGACTCACTGCTACCTCTGCCTCCTGGGTTCAAGCGAGTCTCCTGCCTCAGCCTCCCAAGTTGCTGAGATTACAGGTGCACGCCACCACACCCGGCTAATTTTTGTATTTTTAGTAGAGACGGGGTTTCACCATGTTGATCAGCCTGGTCTCAAACTCCTGACCTCGTGATCCTCCCGCCTCAGCCTCCCAAAGTGCTGGGATTACAGGCATCAGCCACTGCACAGGGCCAAAATTTACTTAACTTTTATTAGATTATTGTATCTAAAAATGGGTTCCTGAAGGCAGGGGAGAAACATGCTAAGATTCATATTTGTGATACTTGCATTTTTTAAAATTCCACATATAAATATAAAAATTAGGGATAAAAATGTTAAGAAAACACTTGCTTTTTTAAGTTTTTGTTAAGCCATGTGGTACTACAAAATTATCTGTAAAACTGTTCAGATTATTTTACATATTTTGTTCTAAACTTAAGCCAATAAATACTTAGTCAGATGTCCAGTCTAAAATAAACCTATCAGCAGGGCACAGTTGCTCCTGTAGTCCCAGCACCTTGAGAGGTCGAGGCAGGCAGATTGCTTGAGCCTAAGAGTTCAAGACCAGCCTGGGTAACATGACAACACCCTGTTTTTACTAAAAATACAGTTAGGCAGGTGTGGTGGTGCACGCCTGTAGCCCCAGCTACTCAGGCGGTTGAGGTGGAAGGATTGCTTGAGCCCAGGAGGCAGAGATTGCAGCAGGCTGAGATCCTGCCACTGCACTGCAGTTTGGGCGACAGAGTGAGACCCTGTCTCAAAAAAAACCAATAATAATAATAAATAAAATATAAAATAAACCTATCAAAAAAGAAACTGAGGCTAAAAACACTGCTTGTTCTTTCTGTCATCTATATAGTTCTTGAGGATTTGGATTTGTTCTTACTCAAATTATTTGAGAATATTTTGTTGTAGCATACACACATTATTTTGAGAATTACAAACTCAAAACTAATACATAGAGAATGTGCCCAATAAAATAATTGAATGCATAAATAAGTTAAATTGAACAGAGAGCAAAAGGATAGGTAAGTGTAATAAGAAAACTTGAGAATGGAAATAGAAACAGGATAATTTCAGTGATATGATAAAATGACAATTGGAAATGATTGATTTAACTCATTGATGCTTCTACATAATTTATTTGCATTTTTAAATTCCAGGTGTGTTTAAAATAAAAGTAAGTCTAAAATTATATCAATCTTTTTTTCTGTGCTAGAAGTGCTAAAAACTTGATATTTTGTATTATTTTTTGACTTATTTTAAGAGAAATTAAGTCACATTAAAGATTATTTAAAGATTTGTTTCCAATACGAAGAATTAGATATTCTTGTGCCCTGTGACCTACTTATCCACTTTTTGGTTTCTGTTGTTTCAGCATTCAATAATATGCTGAGATATTTTAGAAAATGAAAATTTTCATATTTAATTTCTCAAGCATATTAACACATTGCATCACATATGAGCAACTGCATATGAAGTGGACCAATGTCTTTGAACAAAGCAGTGAATGCCCTCTAGTGTTTCTTGCTAGAATATCTGTTTTAATAACAGAAAGATAAATTATATATTTAAATGATATTTTATAACTATTTAAAAAGTAAATTATAAACAACAGAATCTGAATATGTAAAATATTTCAAATGTAATAAAAAATAGAGTAGCAACACATATTGTCCAATCTAAATAATAGATATTATTGTAATGTATACATAATGGTGATAGAAATCAGAGATGTTCTGAGAGTTTTTCAGATGTGAAACATGTATCATGCTCATTTCTAGTACTGCTTTTCTAGCTAACTCTAAACTAAAGTAGTTATAGAAGTCTTTTTTTTTTTTTTTCTTTTTTTGAGACAGGATCTCGCTCTGTCATCCAGGCTAGAGTGCAGCAGTGCGGTAATAGCTCACTGCAGCCTTGAACTCCTGGGTTCAAAGGATCTTCCCGTCTCAGCTTCCCAAATAGCTGGAATTACAGGTGCACACCACCATGTCCAGCTCATTTTTTATTTTTTGTGAAGACAGAGTCTTGCTATGTTTCCCAGGCCGGGTCAAACTCCTGGATCAAGCAATCCTCCCAAATTGGACTCCCAATGAAGAAATCATTCTCAAAGCAGCAAATACACATATTTTGGCCCAAAAGCCATACCTGCGCCCTGTCCATAAGCATGCATACACAGAGCTTCTATCTCTAGAAGATAAAACACTATTTCCATGGGCATCTGCTGCCTCTGCTCAAGTCATCCTGTTAACAATGTCCATGGGGAAGCAGTAAAGAAAACCATTTACCTGGACACTCGCCAAGCTTGCAATTTTCCTGTGTGCCTTGCCTTAACTTTACACGGCAGCAATCATTTCAAGAATATACAATCCCAAGAACAAAAAAATACCAATACATCAGTGATAAGCACCAGTGCCTGATCTATCTAGTGCAACATTTGCTTAGAGAGAAGAAACAGGAACATCAAAAAGCATGTTGAATATCTGAGCTTGTCATGACTTAACAGATAGTGCATGTCATCTTAGAAACTAAGGAAAGTGATTATAACTGTCACAAATGAAAAAGTCATTGGAAAATATTTGAGTTGAATACATCAAGTAGTGAGTATCTGTTATTTTTCTTGCCCAGCATCCTTTCACTTTCTTTTGGGGACGACCTCTCTTGCCTTTCACAAAACTGGCTTTGCATGGAAGGTATTTTATTTTCTTCAGGACCAACGAATGGGTTCAGAGTGCAACCTTACCCAGACTTTAACTTAAGGAGTATCTTAGGCAGAGCAAAGAGGGAATGAAAAGTTTCTCCCCAGACCTCAGAGCCTCCTGTTAACTTTTCCTCGGAATCTGTGTGAAATATCAGTAGCTCATTTTTTCCTCTTTTTGCTTAAGTTAACCAGAATCAGGATGCCTAATTAAACTACTTCATAATATCGGTGTTATACTTATCACAGTTAAATGGTTGCATAAAGCATGAAGAACAAAATTAAGTGGAATAATTATTTTGTATTTTAACTACACATGAATAATTTATGGACAATATTTTACCATGTAAGAACATTATCAGCTATAGTTTTAAAACAGAATTTGTGGAGATGTTACATTATTAATTTACTTTCATGAAAACCTACAAAAGAGCACAATAAAAAAATTAAAACAAAAATATTATTCATTGCTCATGTTTACAGATAAACAAGGATGTCTTCTTTCATTCTGTGCTTCAATTGTCAGGTGCTATAAAAATGTGTTTCCTCCACCACTGCCTCAAAAATTGAAGGGAGAGAATTAACCTCTCTATCTCTCCAGATCTTTCATGCAATTCAAATTTACACTTACTTTTGTTTCCATTTTTAACCTACCAAAAAGTAGCCCAGTTATAATCTTTGTCTTTATTAGTAAATAATCCATGTATTTTACATGAAAGAAGCAAAGCAAAATAAGGTCTATTTTAAAACATATTTGTTTATTTAAATAGTTGTTTCAGAAAATTTTTACTTAAATGTCTTTACATGTACTATAAATTTCAAAATTCCTATAAAAGATCAGAATACCTACTTACATTTTTGGCAGATAATTTTATTAGAAGTACAATTAAACTATGATTATATAACCTTAAAAATGCAATGTGCTTTAGTTTACCGAGTGTTCTCAAGTGGGTTATTTCATTTAAGCCTTATGACCATGTGAATGGGAGTCAGAGAATTATAGCCGCATCTTACAGATAAGGAAAGGGAAGCTTAAAGAAGGTAAGTGGCTTACCCAAGGTAAGTAAAGCCAAGACTCAAATGCAGATATTCTACCTCCCGGGGTATGGTTTCTTTCTACTCTCTTATACTACAAAGTAATCTGAAGTTTTATTTTCCTAGAGTTGCATTAACCTCATAGTGTAAATATCAGTGAGATAGAAGCAAACCAAGCACATGGAATGACACAAGATCCCTGGACAGTTTCCAGAAATTGCAAGTTACTGGTGCTTATTATTGCTTTTCTATCAGGAACTGAAGTGTCTTTCACTTCACATAGTTGATTATTCTCTAGGATACTCCAGTAATGTATATCCCGTTTCAATGAGAGCCAACAAATCTGAATATGTATTTCCATCATGACCAGCACTTAATAATGAAAAATAACACTAAATATGATTTGTTGTGTCAGTAAAAAGTGACATTAAAGTCCTACCCTTCACCAGTAAAAAAAAAAAAAAAAAAAAATTTTTTTGAGATGCAGTTTTGCTCTTGTTGCCCAGGCTGGAGTGCAATGGCATAATCTCGGCTCACCGCAACCTCCGCCTCCCAGGTTCAAGCGATTCTTCTGCCTCAGTCTCCCAAGTATCTGGGATTACAGGCATGCACCACCACACCCGGCTAATTTGTATTTTTAGTAGAGACGAGGTTTCTCCATGTTGGTCAGGCTAGTCTCGAACTCCCAACCTCAGGTGATCCACCCACCTCAGCCTTCCAAAGTGCTGGGATTACAGGCATGAGAAGGCATTTTTCTAGAAGCGATGTTGGATTTGCATTGATTTATCATCACTCTTGTCCAAAAGCCCTTGTGACTGGTGCAAACAATACCATGCTGGCTAAATTAAGTGATTATATTATTTTAACATACTTTTGTCAACTCTATCAGTTAAAAATTGGGGGCTTTTGACCCTATCGTTAATATTTTTATTACATAAATTTATTTATATTTATTAATCCTGTCTTTGCATCTGTTTCTCTGAGATCCTGGAGAATTAAAGGATCACAGAGAGCCCTTATACCTTATATGGTATATAGTTATATCATGTAAATAGTATAATTATTTTGAATTTTAACTATAACATCCTTTGATATCTTGTAGTTAAAATACAAAATAATTTTACCATTTTATTTCATTCTTCATGCTTTGATGCTATGGAGCATCAAAATATCAAGTGGTTCCATAGGACACATGAACTTTTCCACACCATGCACTAATTAGCAAAGCTCAAAGAGACCTGGACCTGACTTTAAGATTTCAAAATCTAATTTAATGCATAAGAACCAAATAGTAGATCACCCAGATATTAGAAAATAAGACCAATGTCTCCACTTGCTCCTTTTTCATAAAACTTCCAGAAGGGAAATTGTGTTAGCCCAGAACCTCAGAGAAACAGATACAAAGACAGGGTTAAATATGTCAGGATTTTAACAGTGGGAAATGCCTGTGTAAAAAGAGATAAAGAAGGAACTAGGAAAGTCTGGGAGAGCTCTCGGACTGCATCCAAGTCTGACCCCAGGATGATGGAGAGAAGGTTGAATGGAAGAATCCTACGCTGCTCTGCAGTCTGAGAATTGTTTGTCAAAGCCATGGGGAAGTACTCCAGCCTAAGCGGTGGACAAAGGAGCCCCACTTGTCTTTCAGGACCAAGACGGCCTCAGTATCGCCACAGCACTCAGTCCATTGGTAAGAGCAATGAATGGGAGGTATGGCTGACTTCAAAGCACAGCAGCTGGGTGCTTTGTCTGTGAGGTGCATTTTCATGCCTGCCAAAGGTAGGATGAAGGGAAGGTGCATGAGAGAAGTTTCTCTAAAATCTTTAATGTTAAAGGAAACATTTTCTATCAGACATACATTAATTACTTCATAAAAGAACTAAGTCCATGTAATTTTGAAATAATATCAATAGCATTACTATAAATAGAAAACTGAGAAAAGCATTTTGAATTACAATTTTCAGAAAATGTAAAATCATCAAATCATTTTTAAAAATCTATAGTTTCATTCAACACCAGGTGGAGCCCTTTTGCTTTTCAAAACTGAAAGAGGAAATTTTTCTTAATTTAATACAGGTTTACGTTGATTATTTCATAACTCTTAAGTCATCATTTTAAATCATTTTAAGACTTTCTCATTATATTTATCACCATTGTAAACCTGGTTTCTTTCCAAATACCATGGACTAGCTAAAACTGCAAGGTTAATATAAAGCCACCAATTCTAAAAGGTATTGTTAAATATCTAAAATAAAGTTTTTAATAATACTGTTTTAAAAATCTGTATACTTTTAAAGGAAAGACTTAAAACGTGATTTAAATTTCATATTCAATCTTAAACAAATCAAACTACTTAAAGTACTCTCCCAAATCTCCAACTTGCTACATCATCATTCTTTTTATCCAAAATACCTTCTCTGTAGAAAATTTATTCCTTTAAAACAGATTTCAGTTAGCAAGCAATGAGTTTCTGAAAATATATATATTTAAAAAGCAAAAAAAATTATTAAGTTTTAAAAAACAGATTTCAGGTTATAAAGTATAATATTTTTAATATCTGCCCTGTGCCAATCAGAAAGTATAGGATAAAAATAACAATGTTTATAAAGTAGACATGCTTTTTCCAAGTAAATTGTAATAGCAAGGAGGCATTATTTATTCTGTGTCTATGCCTCAGAATTCTGTCATTCTCATTGCAGGGAAATAGAAACAGATAAATAGAAATATATTTTCGTAATAAAAATGTTAATGATAAGGTTAAAAGCCCCCAATTTTTAACTGATGGAGTTGACAAAAGTATATTAAAAGTGTATATTTAATGGCATAGTTTGTATCCATTTTTACTTATTCATCCATCCAAGAAATACAGAGATATATGCTGAAGAGACAGGAATAAATAAGACAATCATAGTACCTGTCCTTGAAAATTCAGAAGGCATTCAATGAAGCAAGCATTATAATAAAGGCTATTGTAATTAAGGAAATACACAGTACTCTGGAAGCACCTAGCAAGGGAACCTAAGGGCTAACCTAATCTGGGGGACAGGGAAGACCTTCCAAAGAACTGAAATTTAAGCTGACACTCCTCAGTAGGAGAGAATGAGGCAAAGAACAAAAGGCAGGGTTGGGGTTTTTATGTTTATTTTATTTTTATTGACATATAATAATTTTACATAGTTATAGGGTACAACATGATATTTAGATACACGTATATATTGTGTAACCATCAAATCAAGATAAAAGGTAGAGTGTTTAATGTGAGCAAACAGGTTTTAAAAGGCCTTTAGGTGAGATAAAGTAGGTCAAATTCTAGAAGGTAAAAGCATTTCAACATAGCTAAAACACAGAGCTCTAGAGGAAGGGTGAAAATAAAAGACTTGGAGAGATTTGTGAGAACCAAACTGTGGAGGCTCTTTCAACAGAATTAGGAAATTTGGATTTTATCCAAAAACAATGGAAAGCATAAATCAAGGTTCTGAGTTAAAACATGAAAGCATGTGATAACCAGACTTGGAAATGTTCAGCGTCTACAAGAGCAATATGTTTGATGAATCATCAGTACCTCTACCAAAGTAAACTACTTACTTAGACATGATAATTTCAGCTTTTCTTATCCATTAGAATAGTAGCATTGAAATACAAGCCCAGTTTATATAATGATTGTTGATTTCAATGACATTCTTACCATTACACCTCTTGAAAAGTTATACTGTCTTTCAGATTATCTGGGGTTTTTTTTTTTTTTTTTTCTTGTTATAATTACCTTTCCCCAAGAAAACATGCTAAGTAGATTTACGGTAAAAAGTGATATTTCAATATTACAATCTTAGAAAAATCCAGTCACCATTTTACTCAATACATTTCTAGTCAGGAAATTTTAAAATGGAGCAAATTTGAATTGAGTTCCATGTTTGGATGGTCCAAAAATATTTTTCTCTGTGGACCTATGCCAACAGATCTATGCTCTGCTGTTTGTGCTACGCACTGTAATGTCTACCCTGTATTTTTCTTTGAAGGTGTTCTTAACTGTTATAAACTTTATTATTTTTTTAAATTTATTTATTTACTTTGAGACGAGTCTCTCTCTGCCTGCCCAGGCTGGAGTGCAGTGGCGCGATCTCGGCTCACTGCTAGCTCTGCCTCCCAGGTTCACACCATTGTCCTGCCTCAGCCTCCCGAGTAGCTGGGACTACACGGGGCTTCACCATGTTAGCCAGGATGGTCTCGATCTCCTGACCTCACAATCCCCCCGCCTCGGCCTCCCAAAGTGCTGGAATTACAGGCGTGAGCCACTGCACCCGGCCCATAAACTTTAGTTTTAAGTGTAATTTGAGTGCAAATAATCGTGATCTCCCTAAAGTCAAAAAAATTGATGAAGATCATACAGAAAAAAGAATGCACCTTTCAAAGAATGACTCCCCAACCCCCCACATCCTCCTTTGCCACCCACTATCAAGCCATTTCTTCTTCCTTTGGAGAATATAATAAATCTTTATCATGTTACATTTTATGTATGACCTGTTTCCTTACTTTCAAGTTGTTTTTATTACTTATATTATTCAAGTGATCTTTTTTCTGTCTGTGAAAAGTGTTTGGTTATCTTGGGTTGAGATGGCATACACTATAATTTTCCTTATGTTAAGCTTCACAGAAAAAAATTTAAATTTATGCCATCATTTTAAGGCATTTTATTAAAGAGTATTTATTTATCTCTCTCTTTTTTAACTGCCTGCTCCTGTCTTTTCATTTTTTTCTTTTGGGGTTTTAGTCTCTTTTCACTCCTTAATTTTTTAAATTAAAAAAAGTGTCATTTAGCTATAATTGACATACAATAAGTGGAACACATTTAAAATATTTAACTTGAGCTTTGACATATGCATACGTATAACAATCATACCGATTTCCCCCCACATGAAAAGATGCATAATTTCACATATAATTGGAAATGCCAAATACTAACACAGTTTTTCACCTTTCAGATAGGCAAAAATTCAGGAGCTTTTGCATACACACCATTAATGAGAAATGAACAATGGTGTGAACCGGGGAGGCGGAGCTTGCAGTGAGCCAAGATCGCGCCACTGCACTCCAGCCTAGGCAGACAGAGGGAGACTCGTCTCAAAATGAATGAAAAGTTTGAGGGCACTCTCAAACTTTTTACATGGTACTACAAAATGATGTAATCTATTAGGAGGGTATTAGCAAATTGCAGGTGCTTTTATTCTTTGTTCCAGCATTTTTACTTCTAGGAATTTACCCTGAAGGTATACCTCACCTAAAATAGGTTATCCAATATGGCATTACTGGTAATAGTAAAACATTAGAAACGATCAAAATGCCCATGTATAGGAACCTGGTTGAATAAACAAGATGGAATATTATGCAGGTCTAAAATTGAATTTTAAGAAAAACAAATGAACCTCACTGTATACCAAATTGGTAACATAATCAGAAAAAAAGATAATTGAAGTATCTTTATAGTACAGTAATGTGACTGCATCTTTGGTGTGATATACTGTAAGGACAAAAAAAACTGCAAACAACTACTGAACTTATAATGATTTGGGCATAATAATTGTGATCCCAATTTATATGAAATGCAGAAAAGAGCAATTGTGTGAATATATTGATATTCTTAGGAACTGGGGCTCTCTCTGTTGGAGAAGGGAGATGAAAATATGGATTGGGGAAGGAGAGGAAGAATTTAATGGCATTGTTTTGAAATAGGACTTGTTAGTATTGACTCGTGATTTTTAAAAAATATATTTTCTAGTTTTCTCCATTGAAAAGGCATGGAAGCCATGACACATCAGGAGCAGTAAACACACCCATTCCCCAGTGTCAAGAACTGTACAGAGTCTGAGATTTTATCCTACTTGAAACCTGACAAGCTAGCCTGCCAGTTTCATGAATGCTGGCAGAACACAAGAAACTCCTGGGTCAGCAACAAAGGACTTTATTATTCATGGAAATAGAGTTCCCAGAGTATCAGTATTTGCTCCTGTTCTCCAACCTCAATTCCCGCAGAGCAACATGAAAAGAACCAGGTGACGTCTGCACACGCAATGGGTTCTGTTATAGGAAAGAAACCCTGAATTTGCTGAATCTTGTAGAATGGGAAGGCTGTCTGACATTTGCCCAGAGAGAGACATTATCTTGATTATGCTGGACAGTAAACAAACCTGGCCTTTGCTCTGGAGAAAGATATTATCTCTATCTTCCAAGGCCATTCACTTCACAAACACCCTGGAAAAAGGAGTCCAGAACAAAGAGCTGGGACTCCCTCCCTCACAAGGTGCACAGAAATGTGAGAGACCTGCACAGAATTGTCTCTCTCCCAATAGTCATATCTTGGTGTGGAAATACTACTCCTTACTTTTAAATAAATACATAAATAACTTTTAATGAATTCCTTTGATAAACAGTTGATTATAAATTTGGAGCAAGGAAAGATCAAGGTAAATTTGAAATATTGTATTGTGTCGGAAAGCAAAAGAATCCTGAAAAATTGATGGAGATGTTCAAAGGAACATTGGAGTCAGAACAATTTAAGCATCAAAAAGAATAACTATGGAGTGGATTTTAACACATTAAATAGAAAAAGAATCCACAAGGCAACAGTGATCCTTTAAAAAGGTAGAGGGAGTTCATCCTTAGGAGAATGTCAGCTAATAATACAAAAGCAACAAGAGAATGAGAAAATAGGTATGAATCTCCCACGGACACCAAAACTCTTGGTTAAAAAGTTATTGAGGAACACAGACTCAAAACATCACTCCAAAGATTGTTTATTGATTACAAATGGGAAAAGTTACTATTACAGTGGAGAAATCTAGCAGACACCACCTCAACCAAGTGATTAAACTTACCATTACCAATGATGAGGCAAGTTGACATTATATGCAACCTGGAGGGATGCATTGAAAGCAATATCACCTATGTATTATTTATATTAAAACATATTTAACCTGATACAGTCATAAGGAAACTATAAGACAAATCCACATCATGGGCCAGGCATGGTGGCTCATGTCTGTAATCCCAGCACTGTGGAAAGCAAGGTAGATCACTTGAGCCCAGCAGTGCAAGGCCAGCCTTGGCAACATGGCGAAACCCCATCTCCAATAAAAATGCAAAATAAATTAGCCAGGTGTGGTGGCACATGTCTGTAGTCCCAGCTACTGGGGAGTCTGAGGTGAGAGAATTGCTTCAGGCTGAGAGGCGACGGTGCAGCAAGTCGAGATTGCGTCACTGCACTACAACCTGGGTGACAGAGACCCTGTATATATTAAAAAAAAAAAAAAATCCAAATTGTGGACTATTCTACAAAACAACTGGCCTAGACTTTTCATAGATGTCAATACCAAGACCAGAAAAATAAAAGGACTGGTAGTATGTTTAAGATGAAAGATTAAAGAGACATGACAACTTAATGCACAAATAATTACTGATTGGCTTCTAGTTTTTTAAAGAATGACTAAAATATTGTTGAAAATTTTGGAAATTTGAAAATGTGGACCTTTTATTAGATAACACTAATGTGTCAGTAATATTGTGATAATATTGTGGTTACATAACAGAATGTTCTTTTTCTTTGGAAACAGATGTTAAAGTATCAGGAATAAAACAATGTGACCTCCGCAACATATTTTCAAATAATTTGAAAAAACAGATTATGAATGTAAAAAATGCTCATTGATGAATTCTAGGTGAAGGACATATAGATGCTCATTTCAACTTCTTTGAGGGTTGGCAATTTTTCAAAATAAAAAAGTTGCGAAAAAAGTAATAAATCACATTCCCTGGTCATCTTTCAAACCTGTATTCCTGATCTCTTGCAAACGTTCAGCCCACCCATTTTTAGGATCATTTAAATTACCTCTTTTGAAACATATTGCCAGTTTTCTTATTATTTTATTATGGAGTATATTAAAACTGTGCATGGAATTTTGCTATCAGAGCACATGACTTTGACCTGGGGTAGATAATAGCTTTTATTTTGTATAAACATTATGTTTAAAATCTTGAATTTCTAGGCTATCTACACTAAGATTATACCTTAACTGATTTTCAGGTCTTTCACCTGGTTCATAACTGATAATACGTAGATAAATCTAATTTGGATTAATTTTTCATATATTTTCAATCACTGAAATTAATATGCCTTTTTGTCTATTCATGTAGTTACCCCTTTATTCCATAGTCATTAAAATTCCCAAAATAGCTTAGCAACAAGCAATATCTTCAAGTATGTCGCTACCTATTTTGACTTTCCAGTATTTATAAGTTGTTAAACTCATCCAGTTCTACCTTTCCTTTTGGAGGCCTTTATTGATCACAATTCTATTCCCAGAGACGTTTCGTTTTATGCCTCTAAGACTTTTCACACCTTTTAAATTGTCTACCCACCTCATCTTTTCCCACTGTAACGTTGACAGGAAATTTTGTGAAAGGCTTTTTGAATGATAAATTATGTCTATTGTTTCGGTGCATCCTATTCATATATACCCCCCAAATTAATATATGAGCCAGATATGATAACCTTGAATAAACTGTGCTGTCTTTTCCCCAGAGAAGGCATTTGCTTAAAGTTACCAAATTCCCTTTAGTCCATTAAAGATCAGAACACAGATTTTTTGTGCAACCACTGCCTTATTTCCTTTTAGGTTTCCTCTCACTTCCTTAATTCTCGGTTATGTGAACACGCCATCCTTATTTTTACAACTTCACAGTATAATTAATTATATCTGGACTACGACAGAGTAAAAGACAATTAACAACATCACCGCATCTTTGTAGCATTTCACTGTCTATTCCTACCACCTACACAGGTTCTTACAGATGCTTATGCTTACCTTTCATGTGTGTGATGCCATTAAAAGGAGAGTGAAGGGTGATACCATGCATTATGAGACAGCATTACTGTTAGCAGCTCACACAAACACGCAGCATCCAATTGAATGTTCAAAACACACTCTCATACTCTAAGACTGAGTTGTATCTTTCAAATGAAGAAGTCAGAGGTTTCCCCACTGGTGCTCTATGCCATTTAATGAATTTCCAGCTCCTGAAGAGGGAGGTATATGCCAGGCCCCAGAGAGAAGAGAGCAAGGAAAGAGCCCTTTACACCTATTTTGTTGTAAAGGTTTGCACGCAGAGAGGATTTGGATACCAGCAAATAACCTTTTTTTTTTTTTTTTTTTTTTAGTAAGGCAGTATAATGAACTAATCTTTCTCTTAGGGATTGACATTTTGGAGGCGGAGTCTCGTCCTGTCACCCAGGCTGAAGTGCAATGGTGTGATCTCTGCTCACTGCAACCTCCGCCTCCTGGGTTCAAGTGATTCTCCCGCCTCAGCCTCCCAAGTAGTTGGGATTACAGGCATACGCAACCATGCCTGGCTAGTTTTTGTATTTTTAGTAGAGACAGGGTTTCACCATGTAGGCCAGGCTGGTCTCACTCCTGACCTCAAGTGATCCACCTGCCTCGGCCTCCCAAAGTGCTGGAATTACAGGCATGAGCCACCGTGCCCGGCCCCAAGTAAATAAAACTTTATCTACCTATCTGCCTATCATCCTATTTATCTATCACTCCACACATATATTATTTCTCAATGTTTAGCATGAAAAGACCTGAATATGCATTCGGGGGTCCAGGAAATGGCAAGAGTGTATCAATTGGGTATCAGATGGTAGCGGTAAAGATGCTCCTGCTCTCTTTCAGAGAGACAGCAGTGGGACAGCCTGATACAGGGCAGAGCTTGGTATATCAGAGCTGAAAGCTAACTCCTGAGAAATGGCCAGGATCCCTAACCCTAGAGGATGCCGAAACTCTAACAAGATGCCTCATCTGATTAGGAAGCTAGAACAAGAACCAAGTGATATAGGGCATTAAAAGCATTTTTAATGGATGATCTAATGATTTGCATTTGATAATATTCATTAAATATTTGTTAAATAAATAATATGCATGAAGAAAAGTCAGAAATGTTAAATTGTTATAACCCTGCCATTATGCCTCTCAATGTCTGCAAGAGTATACACATACGGAACATTACCAAAAAGAACAGTCTTACCAGAATCCTCCTATCATAAGCACAGAGTTCAGCAGGTAAAAAAACCAGTTCTTTCCTGTCTACATTACATAGGCTGATTCGTACCCAGAAGCTCTGTCTTCCTTATTCCCTCTCAGCCCCCACCTCACCTCCCACATATTCCAGCCTCCCCCTGCCAGGTGACCACCATTCTGGTGTCTTTTGTGGACAAGGTCCTTTTAGGTCTACTTTTTGTTCCATTTTCCAATGTAATGATGGATTCTCAAATTCTTCAGAAAGGTGAACCTAACTGGAGAACCTTCCTGACTACATATGTACTGTCCTGAGGGTAGAAGAACACAATTAAACCCAACGTGTCAAGGGTAGTCAAGTATTAATACTCCATTCCATACTTTGACTCATGCTATATCTTCATCCTAGCGCAGAGAGCGCATAAATGGTCACTACGTTAAAGCTGCAAGGGTGAGCCAGTATTGGAATGGACACCTGTGGCCACCGGAAATGCCAGAGAATAAAAAGAATTTTAGAAATTCTCTAAGGACTCACACTCCACTTTATTTTTCTGTTCAATACTAGATTCCACTAGTGCAACATCCTTGCCAGGGGTCCTGAAGGATCTGTGGAAAAATCTTCCTCCAAGCTTATCCAAGTTGCTGGCAGAATTTAGTTCCTTGTGGTTGTAGGATTGGGATACCCTTGCCAGCAGTCAGCCAGGGGCCACTCTCTGCTTCTAGAGGCTGCCTCTCCATCTGCAAATCAGCAATGCCCCATAGAGTTCTTCTCAAGAGCATCTCCTAACTTCCTCTTTTGCCATCAGCTGGAGAAAGCTCTCTGCTTTTCGGCTCGTGCAATTAGATCTTTCCCACCCAGATAATCTCCCCATCTTAACATCAACTGTGCCATATAATATCAGATCATTAAAGGATTGATATCTCAGCACATTCTCAGGTTCTGAGGATTAGGGTAGAATGTCTTTTGGGGACCATTTTAGAAATCCTGCTGACCAGTGCCCTGAACATGCCAGACAAGCTCTTTACATTTATTACCCTGGTCATCCCTGTCTTCCTTTCACCACACCAGCATGATCTTTTCTGTGCTGTTTTCAAACCTCCATCCCCTACCTGCCCTCTCATATTTAGCAGATGATCTTGTCTCCCATCTCACACACCCAAAAAATAGAATCCAGCTGTCTTAGTTTCCTAGGGTTGCCAAACCAAATTAATACAAATTGGGTGGCACAAAATGACAGAACTTTATCTTTTCACAGTTCTGGAGGCTAGAAGCCCTAAACCAAGGTGATGAAAGGGCAGTGCTCTCTCTGAAGGTTCTTGGGAATGATGTGTTGCATGCCTGCTCCTAGCCTCTGGTGCTGCCAGCAATCTTTGGCATTCCTTGGCTTATAGATGCATCACTCTGATCTCTGCCTCTGCTGTCCTATGGCCCTGTCTTTCTGTGTGTGTATGTCTTCCCTCTGTGTGTGTATGTCTCTCTTCTCCTCTCTCATAAGGACACCAGTTATATTGGATTAGGACCCACCCTAATTCAGTGTGACCTCATCTTAGCTTGATTACTTCTGCAAAGATACTCCTCCAAACACAGTCACATCCAGGTACCAGAGGTTAGGACTGCCACATATATTTTGAGGGGACATGAACCAACCCATAATGCCCCCTGACTGGAAGACTCCATCTTCTACCATTTAACTTACAAACCTTCACACCTGCCCTGATTTGTCGTCTACAGGATACTAGAGAGCAGCATCCCCTCTCCTCTGTAACACAATCATTTTCTTTCTTTTATACTCAGCCTCTTCCTCTCAGTTATTTAATAGATTATCCTCACAGTCATTTTAACCTTACTCAAGCCTCTGACATTATAATAAGGTGAGGGAGGGAGGAATAGAAGGAGAAAGGAAGAAATCTGCCTTAACACCACATTAACCCATCCTCTTCTGATGCAAACTTTGCAAAAGAGCTCTTTCTGCCCTTTGCCTGCACTTCCTCCCCTCCAACTCACTCTCCCAGCTGTCTCAATACATCTCCCCACCACCACTACTCCATACAATCAGCACTCACTAATGACCGTCTTGTGCCTAAATTCAAAGAACATATTTCAGGCTTCATCATCCTTGACTTTCCAGTGGAAACATTAAGTTCCCTTTGCTTCCGTGAGTTAAGCCCTTCCTTTCTCTGGCCATTTCTCTGTGTCCTTTCCAGGAATACATACTTCTATCCTGCCATTAAATGTTGCTGTCCTTCAAGACTCACTCCATTCATAAAGGAAATGACAACAACAACTAAGACTCATTCTTGGCTATCCATTCTTCATAGAGCAAACCAGGGTGAATTTTTCAAAATATCTCACCATGTCATCATGTCAGTCCTCTACTTAAAACTCTTCAATGACTTTATTTTGTTGCACTGAGGATAAAGACCATAATCTTTAAGGTAGCGTATATAATCTGGCCTCTGCTTGCCACATATACCTAGATACAGAATTTGGAAGAAGAGAAAGAATGTTTAAAGATGTGCCGGAAATTTCTATTATTAAAAAGTTAAAAAAAAAAAACCCAATAGATATTGGAAAGGATGTGGGGAAAAGGGAATACTTTTACACTATTGTCAAAAATGTACATTAGTACAACTTCTGTGGAAAATAGTAAGGATATTTCTCATAGAACTAAAAATAGAATTACAATTCAATCCAGCAATTCCACTTGTAGGTATCTATTAAAAAAAATCATTAGATCAAAAAGATACTTGCACTCAAATGTTTATCACAGCACTATTCACAAGTAAAGTCATGGAATCAACCTAAGTGTTAATCAATGGATGATTAAATAAAGAAAATGTGGTATATATACACCATGGAATACTATGCAGCCATAAAAAATGAAATTATGTGTTTTGCAGCAGTATGGGTACAGCTGAAGGCCTATATCCTAAGTGAAGTAACTCAGAAACAGAAAATCAAATACCACAACTTCTCACTTATAAGTGGGAGCTAAGCAATGGATACTGTATTAGTCTGTTCTCATACTGCTATAAAGACATACCTGAGACTGGATAACTTATAAAGAAAAGAGGTTCAATCACCTCACAGTTTTGCAGGCTGTATCAGCTTCTTCTGAGGAGGCCTCGGGAAACTTACAATCATGCTGGAGGGCAAAGGGAAATCAGGCAAGGTCTTCACATGGCTGGTAGGAGAGAGAGAGTGAAGGGGTAAGTGCTACACATGTTCAAACAACCAGATCTTGTAAGAACTCACCATCATGAGGACAGCAGAGGGGAAATCCAACCTCATGATGCAATCACCTCCCATCAGGTCCCTCCCCCAACAATGGGGATTACAATTCAACATGAGATTTGCGTGGGAACACAGAGCCAAACCATATCAGGTACACATGGACATAGAGAGGGGAATAATAGACACCAGGGACTCCAAAAGCAGGAAGAGTAGGAGAGGAGTGAGGATTGAAAAATTACCTATTGGATACAATGTTCACTACTTGGGTGATGGGTACACTAAAAGCCCAGACTTCACCACTACACAGTATATCCATGTAACAAAACTGCACACATACCCCTTGAGTATATAAAAAAGAAAAAAAAGATGTGTCAAGAATTCTTAGACAATTCTACTGAATGAGTTTTTTTCCTAACCACCTTTCATGTAACAATGCTCAAGTATTTCCAAGAGGGTGATGGACCACAGAAGAAGGTAAAATCAGGAGATTTATGACAGATTGGTGAGTTTGATGGATCCTAATCCACTCCTCTGGTACAATGTGTTTGTTAAAATCTGGTACACAGAAGACAAAAATTTATATGGCACTTGAGTAGTGTACAATGGTAGCCACTTTAACACTGTTGTTTATATTGCAATTCAATAATTTGTCTGCATCTTCTACACTTGAATGACTGCTAAGCCTGCTTGCTTTCCTGATCTATCATAATTATTTTTTAAATATGTGCAAAAATACATACACATATCTTTTCCTTTTTGAGTTAGGGTTTCCAGACTCCAGAAATTTTGTAAGAGTCAACACATTTTCAATTTTTTATTCACTGCAATTTTGGCAAGCATACCTTCCCTATTTTCATTAATATCATTGATTAAACTATTAAATAGAACTAGGTCAGGTATAGAACCCTGTAGCAAGCCAGTGAAAACAGCTCTCTCAAACTTCAAGTCAATACTGAGTTGACCCAGGATTTCACCTTCAGAAGCAACCATGATCCAGGATGCAGTCACTCAATATATATGGATGCTTGAGGTCAAATGATGTACTATCGAATAGATTCCAAAGCTTCTTGACATCATTTGACCTCAAAAAGCCTTAGAATCTATTAGAGGAGATCAGTTAATACATGATGCATTAAAAAATAGTACCAATATTCTATGAGCCGAAAACTAGTGTGGTTTTTTTTCTTTTTTTAAAAAAAGGTATTTATTTCTCCAAGGCAAAAGTCTAAAAATCATTATGGAAACCATTATTGATAAAGGTCAGAAAGGATAATGACACCTAAAATTAATGAAAAGGTATGGCTCTGTCCTGATTTCTCTGGTAGCTGTCAATTTTTATTTAAAAATCTCTACTATGAAATGCAGAAAATTATGGCAATCATAACAATGGAGTGTGCCTCTTCTAGTCCAAGGTGAGGCCTCCAATTATGCACTAAGATACCATTTTCTCCTAACTCTGGGACATGGCAGTACTAATGATCTCATTTTTCTTTTGCATCATCAACCTCTCTCTCTGTACAGGTTGTTCAACTCAAAATACATGCTGCAAATATTTTCTCTTATTGCATCATCAACCTCTCCCTCTGTACAGGTTGTTCATCTCAAAATACATGTTGCAAATATTTTCTCTTATTTTCTTTATATTGCTATAAGGAACTTATGATTGAAACAATCCAATTAATATACAAACATAAAAACATGGTGAGAGTCTTTTAGTGGTAAAAGTTTCCATGTGAAATGGATTATTCTGTTATGAGATATAAGTTGTCATTGTCTAGAATAAATTTGAATGTATAGAATATTTTCTTGCCCAGAAGTAGCTGTAGATAAATCCTACTTTAAGAAAACATATGTAAATGAAGATTTATTTTGAACATGTAATTGAATAGCAATTTATAACATCATAAACTTTTCACACAAAATATTTTTAATGTTTACTACTGACTTCTTTTTCAACTTTCACTTTACATTCAGTGGGTACATGTGCAGGTTTGTTACCTGGGTAAATTACCTGATGCTGAGGGTTGGGATATGAATGATCCCACCACTCAGGTACTGAGCATAGTACCCAACAGTTTTTCAACCCTTGCTCCTCTCCCTCCTTTCCCCTTCTAGTAGTCCCCAGTGTCTCTTGTTGCCATCTTTATGTCCATGAGTACAGCATGTTTAGCTCCCACTTGTAAGTGAGAACACGGACTTTTCACAAAATCTAAAGTCAGAAGGAAAACTTACCTAGTAGTTTCAAACAAAAGATAAATTATTATGGCTTAAAAAAAGTAACAAATATCTGATTTACTTAATAACTATTCTCTATATAAAAGATTCGTAATGGTCCTTTTTTAAAATGTAGGCTACCCTTGTACCCTTAAATGATAAAATATTTAGCAAAACCACTGATGTATATCTGAGAATGGTAATGTGAAATAGATAATAACTGGAAATTTTTATCCACAAATTCAGTTGCCACCAACTATTCTTCAAATCAATCTGGTTTTTGTTTTGTTTTTTTGTTTCTAAGAGAGGGGGATCTTGCTGTGTTGCCTAGGGTGGCCTTGAATTTCTGGGCTCAAGGTATCCTCCCACTTCAGCCTCCCTAGTGGGACTATAAATCATTCTTTTCACACATTTACATTCCCACAATGGATTGAATACATTCTGATTATAAAAATAATATATATTTATCATAAAAAATGTAACATGGAAAAGTACAAGGAAAAATAATTCATAATTTTACTTCCAGATATAATCACTTTTAAGATTTGGTGCATGTCCATCCAATCAATTTCCCAATTTTTACATAGCAACAAAAAACTGAATGTACAATTTTGTCTCCTGAATATTTACTAAAGTTTAAATCATAAATATTTTCTTATGCCATTAAACATTTTATTTAAACTTCCTTTTAATAAATATATATTAGATCATTGTATGAATGAACTTTAATCTATGTAGGTAGTTATATTAATTTTGGACATTTCTACCTTTCATATTTTTGCTATAATAATGTACTGCAACGAACATCATGACCCTCACTTTTTATCATTTTCTTGGGATTAATTTCTGAATCAAAAGACATGAACATTTTCAGATTTTTGAGGCAGTGGACTCAAGAACACAGGTACAGTATAGACCAGGGGTAAGGCAACTTATTGAAAAGAGAGGAATTAAGTAAAAGTCTATATGCTAAGAGATGGGGCCTCCATCATTCACCCTCTTAACCCACTTGGCAGCCAGAAAGACATCCCTGATTGGAGAAATGGACCCAAGAGAAAAGATCTGCAGATAATGACATTTAGAGGTCCTACAGTGAGTAGCCAAGTCCCAGCTAACTACCCTAAAGTTTAAAATTAATCTATTACCATTTATCATTAATCTATAACCTATGGTAGCTCACATTTTAAACTACTATGCTCCAGTTTCTCCATTTATTCTCCTTCAGTGGTTCCCCTTACCATTCTGGCCGGTTCTGACTTAGGGACAGTCTAGAGTAAGAAGTCACACACGTGTCACTTTTCCCACGAGGGAAAAACCACCAAGCTAATTTTGTCTTCTCTTGGCCACAGGCCACAGAATAGTTCACTGAAATACCTAATGCCCTAGAGTAGAGACTGTCTCCTGGGGTCAAGTATATTTTAAAGCAAATAAATCCCCAAAAAAAGAGAACAGAGCCACACTAGACAAGTCAGAGTCCACCTTTTATTCACTCTTGTACCTCCAAGGACTAGAACTTGGCCTGGCACATAGCAAGTGATAATACACATTTGCATGGACGGATGAATGTATATGGCTTCTTTAGGCTGAATTTAAACTCCCACCAAGGACAGACAACTACCTTGCCTCTCTTCCCCACTCATTTTCGGGTCTTCCACATAGCAGCCAGAGCCTCAGAGACCCTTGAGGGTTTCCTCCACTCCTCCCTCGTTTGTGGCCCTGGAAGCTGCAGGTGGTAGTTTCCTTCCCTGGGGGCGGCGCCTGGACGCCGGTGTCCCCGGCCGAGGCGGCCTCGCTGTCCTGGAAGGGAGGGTGAAGAGCTGCATCCCGCACTAGGCGGCGAAAGAGCGCGGCGCCAGGCG
>NW_012101932.1:441933-455111 GCF_000951045.1 Mandrillus leucophaeus | reverse complement strand
GTGACCTGTCGTCCGCCCCTGCAGCGAGTCTCCAGTGGGCATGTTTCAGGTGGGCAGGTCCAGCATCCCCAAACCTGCCCCCCGCAGCCTAGAGGACCTGGACTCAGTGCAGCGTGTCCTGTTACACAGGTCAGTGCAGGGCCCCGGGGCGCGGGGCGAGACCGCCCTCTGGCCCCGGGGATGTGGGCGAGGGAGGGGCCGCTTTTCTTTCTGGGGTCTTTCTGGAAGCATCTGACTTGGGATTCGCCTTAGTGCGGCGCTGGCCGCGAAGGGCCGTTGGGACCTGCACCCCACCCTTTCCAGAGTCGGGTGCCAGCGATCCACCCTGTCCCGCTGCCGAGACTGGCCCCGCGCGGGTCCCGGTCACCCATCTCCTCCGGAAAACGCTACCTTAGGAAGAAGAGAAAGATTAAGCGAAGCTGTCCCTTAACACCTCCAGGCTTCTTCCAGGAAGCTAAGAGTTTTGTTTGAACTTTAGTTGTGACTGGAATGGAAAAGAGCTGCTTTTTTAACAAATCTAATTCTACCCCACCCCCCTCCCACACACGCGCGCGCATGCGCTCGCGCCCACACACCAACAACTACACAAAAGAAATTTAAGAGTTTCTCTCGGAAGAATGAGAACCCCAACTTTCCGTAAGCTGCTAGGGCATTAATTTTAACCGCTGGTACTTTCGTTCAACCTTATCTTTTATGCAAAATAGACTAACAAATATTAAATCCCATGGTTACAGTGATGGGTGTATAGAAGAGAAAGAAATAGTCCACATGAAGAGCAAATTGTCTTTCAATTTTAAGAAAGGATGGATGAAATACCAGGCAGTTAATGCTGCTTTAGTTCTAGGAAGGCCTGGCCTTCATAAGACGTTGTAGGGGAAAAAAAAAAAAAAAAAAACTCTTATAAATATATCTAAAGTATCTCTTGAATACATTTGTGGCGAGAAAGAGTAAGTGGCGCTTAGTAAATATCTGTCAGAGGGAGGTTTATGTGAGCCCTCTCATCTGTAAACGTTTCAAGTGGCCCTTTTAAGTCTTTGTACAAAACCATATGAGCTGTAGAAATCCTGTTCTATTAGAAGTGTGAGTAAAAAAGAAAGACAGTGTGCAAGGGAGAAATCGGGTGTCTGCGATTTCAGAGCTCTCTTCTGAAACCTGCAATTTTCTGCAGCTGGTTCCCCCCAACCCCCAAAGAGCCCCTGCCATACAAAATAAAGTATTATTAAACGAGCAGTGAAAAGGGTATTCTGTTAAATTCCCAAAAACAATTTCCCCTGCATTTGATAAAATTATAGTCCAGGAATAAATCCCAAGAAGCATTAACTAAAAACTCATTCACAGCATGACTTTGTTGTAAAGCTGGGAGAGGTGCTGATTTTAAAAGCTTAAGACCTTGCTGCAACAGAATTTCTTCATATTTCTCATGTTTTAAATGTCGAGTGCCAAAAAATTTCAAACTGATTAACACTTTAGGAGTTCAGATCCAAAGCACAAACCCGTCCGAATAAACCAGGCAAAAGAATATGTTTAAGCTATAGTCATGAAGACTGAGATGATTATTTCGGAAGTAGTGGAATATTTCTAGAATAACCTGCTCAGTATTAGAATGAAAAGCTACTTTATCTGAATTACAAATAACTGCTCCCAAATGCTAGAGGAACCAATGAAATCTGGAACTATAAATGTGTTTGTCAGTATCATGGCTAACAGTGCTTTCTTTTCAACATTATACGAAAATCTTTTTGCTACTGCAATAAATTACTCTTATTAGTGGTTATGTATTAATGTTTTCAAACATACATTTAAAAAAACTTCGACATCTGTAGAGGTTTCTCTTTCATTTAATGAAGCTGTATTTCACACAAGTTCACATCTAATCAAATGTCTTTTGCTTGTATATATAGATTTGTTTAGGCACAATATTATAGAAATTAGCGAGATCTGACAACCCTTAAATCATACTCGTACTTATCATTCATAGTTCTCATGAACCATATCAATGCATGGCCTTTTTTAAAAGTATTAATATTACAAAACGTTTATTTTTTCCTTTAAAACATCCATTGTAAATTATATACAAAATTTTGGCAATTGCATTAAAGTGACTAGTAGCCGTGTTATTAAGAGAAAATAACATACTATTCTATTTTATTTTAACGTCTTACTTTAAAGGGTAAGTCTTGTGAGTGTGTACTTTTTTAAATTACTTGTATATTTTCCATTGCAAATATGGTTTTTAAAATGTAGAGCATTAAATTGCTGTGCTTTTGAAAAAGATACTTCAGCCAACCCAAAATTAAAGCGAAGTTGCAAACTTTTCTCTGCATGAGGTGCTAACATCAAAATGTCAATCCTAAAATAAAAATAGCTCAGCAAAATAAATTTAGCTATTCTGCTTTTTGAAAAAAGTTACACATAAGTTGTCTGAGTCAAGGAAAAGCATCAGTATTGCATTTCTCAGTTACTTTTACTTACGTTATTTTTGTGTCATCTTGATTAGAAGAAATAACCAAACAATCCTCTTAATAGTATTTTGCAAATTTTTTTTTAAAAACACACATGCACAATACTATTGCAAATTAATCATTTCCTTGGAGTCCTCATTCTTCTGTTGCACAGTAGTTGTGTGACTTGGCAAGATTTTTCACTTATTTGTATTTTCCCCTGTTCTTTCTTTAATATTAAGGGATAATACCCACCTCACAAGGTGTTGGTGTGAATTTCTGATGATATGGAAGTGCTTTATAAAACTAAAGTTCTGTCAAATATAAGGGATTATGTTAACAACTGTTCTATAATAAAAAACTAAAACAAAACACAAAAGGATAGCTATTCCTAAAGATTCTGAGAAGATTCAGCCAAGTGACTTTGCCCAAGGCCTAATAGCTAATGAATGGTGCTGGTCCAGGCTAGCGTGCTGGCTTTTTGACCCCTAAGCCAGTGGAGAAAGTGAACTAGAGGTGATTCTCAAAATTTTCGACGACCCAAATTTCATACTCTTACCAAAGGCGAAAATATGCAAATTGAAAATACTGCAACTATCCAGAATTCGCAGGGGGTATGCCCAATTAAGTAATATTCCTGTTAGTAAAAGAGTATGTAATATCTTTTTAAGTTCTAAAAATAAAAACTAAAATGAATAATTGAAAAACCAAAAGCTTTTGAAAATATAATATAAAGTACACACTGCTCTGTTTCTTAAGGTATAAGGCGTTAGATTTCAAGGGTTATCTCATTTGATTTTCAGCAACCCTATATAGTAGGCAGAGATTATTATTGCTGCCTTCAGATGAGGAAACTGACTTCGTCCACTTCCACTTGGTTACTGGTGCCAAAATCAGAATGAGAACTTGGATCCTCTGACTGGAGAATGCATGGCACTTACAGATTATCAAGTATTTTTTCCAGTTGATGTCAAATTATTGTAGGATTCAACAGTGCTGTTAATTTTTTTTTTTTAGGTGCTACTTAGGGCATTTGGCAGTCATTTATAAACTATGATTTTTTGGTAATTCTCATGTCTGCCTTTTGTTTTTTACTTTCCTCTTCATCAGCAGATTGTCGGCCATCAACAATTTCCAGGGTTGTTGCATTCCTATTTTAAGGGAGCCGCCTTTCTTTCTGATTGGCAGCTGTTTATCTATAGTGGTAGAACAACTTGCCAAATTTGTTATAATTTGTAAATGAAGATATAAAATGAAAAGAAACAGGAGTAAATGAATTGGGTTTTGGGCTTGAGCTTTGTGCCATCTATTTTAGTCTCACTTGTGCTTCTGGATTCTCATCTGTATTCCATTACTATCGAAATGTGGAATATATGATCTTATTGCAGGTAAGTTCCATGCATTTTAACAAGTAATTCAACTTTTATAGAGGGAAATGAGAATTTTAGATCACAATGCAGTTCTGTACATTTAGGATTGCTGAAATGTTATTTTGATATATAAACTCTGAAATTTGAAATCTTCTACATAATAAAGTCTCACTTTCTAAAATGCTATTTTATTGGTCTACCAAGTTATTTATTCATATTTTTAAAACAATTATGGCTGTCATTATTACCACATAGTTCATAAAGTATAATTATTTCTGTGTTCACAATTAAGGCAATATTAGTTTCTAACAAACTCTTACATAATTTTTACCTTGTAGTTTAAGTTTTTTTAATGAATATGACCTCATGTGGCCCTATTTTCATTTACTTCTCATTGCTAGCTTCTATTACTACTAGAGAAAGAGCTCCTGACCCTGCTAATGATACTAAATATTTAATTATGTCCTTATCTGGTGTATTTTATGTTAGAATTGTATTGTTTGCCTAATCGAGATGGTAATCTATGGAAATAAGGATGTCATGTCTCATATGCATTAAATTAAACATATTTGGGCTTCAGAAGATGGCTGGTCATTTTGTAGTGGAAAAGGGAAAATGAAAATATACCCCAGTTTAAATCTCTTAAATCTTCTTGCAATTGCTAATTATGAAACAGACAGAATATTCTTATAAAAGCCCTGAAAATGACATCCTATTCCTTTCCTTTCTTCGTCCTTTCGAAAATATCTAAGCTTATTAAATATTAGTAAGTTAGTAGAAATATGATATGTAAATTTAGAAATATGTCTAATTGATACTACAACCTGAAAATTAAAATAAGGATAAAAATGATTGATATTATTTCTTCTTTGATGAAAGATCAAGCAAAGTGGTAAATTTTGTTGTTGCTCACTTTTATCCACTTAACTAACACATGTAAGTAAATTAGACAAGGGAGTTAACATAACTCAGGGATATAGCTAACGTCCTAGCAGGTATACTTTCATGTGGCGTTTTTTGCTCCAGTTCAACCTTGTGACAGGTGAAAGACTGAAGAGAGAAAAAAAAAAAAAAGACCCAGTCAGGTTCTCCAGGAGATTGTCATTTGGTGGCAATGACAGAGGTATTCCTATTTAATTTAGATATAAGACAGACTGATATTAGTTATAACCTAATTTTATGGGATAGATTATGAGGAAAGAGTAGAAAAAGGAATTCTTGCTGAGGTAGGAGATGTGTCTGGGAGGGCTTTTGGGAAAAGGTGCTATTTGAATTGGATCTTGAAGAAAGATGTAGTATTTCAACAAATGAATTTTGGGTAAGTATCATTCCACAGTAAGAAAACTGTGTGAGTAAATGAGATAAAATAGCTGTTTTATTGACGCTTTATGTGCTAGGTATTTTACATGCATTAACTCATTAGATTCCAAACAGTCCTGTGAAGTAAGTACCATTATCTGAACTTACAGATAAGGAAAGTGAAGCTTGTGGAGATCATTTGCTCAAGGTTATGTGGTTGATGGATTCTACAACAGGGAGAGAGGTCTGTCGGCCAGGCTCAAATTCAGGAGGTGGAAGTGGGTTCCGGCCTATTCAGGGAATGACCAATGGGCTCATATGCATGAAGCACAGAACTGAGGGAAAGTTTAGGGCAGTTTCCCAAGTTTGCTGAATCACTGGGGGCACTTGTTTAAAATAGAGATTTCCAGGCTCCTCCCCTGGAGATTCTGATCCTGTCGATGTGTAGCAGGGCCTCAAAATCTGTGTAACAAGCTCCAGTTGATTCTTTTGAATAGGCAAGTTGATGAGCTTGATTAACTTAAGATGTAACATGGAATAAAGCATTTAATTCTTAATTGGTGTTCAATTGTGTGTAGAATTAGAGAAAAAAATTTAAAAGAAGCTACACAGTTTGAACTTTGTTCTCTATTTAAGGAGGTACCATGCAAGGTTTATGAGGCAGGGTATGAAACTATTAGATGCTTACAAAAAAAATGGATGAAAAATTTGTAGGAAGAAAATGTGATATTTTGCTAAAATTTGTAAATGTCCTTTTTTAATTTCTTATTTTATTTTTTACTTCCAATAAATTGCTTTTAAAACAAGAAAGGTTAACTTATTAAAGAGGTACCTAAAGCACTTTTTATTTTGAAATGGAATCTTAAATATTCCTAATGTTTAAGATTATGGTGAAAGTAAGCATGTATATTTTACCATGAAACTCAAAATAATGAGTATAGTGACTCCAGCTTTTTAAAATAATATTGTTCTCTGATTTTAAAAGTAATACATTTTTTGTTGGATCTCAATGCTAATGGAAATATTTGTTTCCCTTCCTTCCTGTCTCCACTTTCTTCAAACTTCTGATCCCATTACTTCCTCCATCACTTTCAGCTGGCAAGGTTGCAGCCTACTTACCAGACAATAAACACTGTCACATGGAGACTGCCTCAGCTTCCTGCCTGAAACTGGCAAGTCAGCATCCACACCAGCACCCTTCTTTGGCTCTTCCCTCTAGTTTTAGGGAAGAGGTGTCCAGGGAGGTCATATCTCTCCTTCTGTGCCTTGTATGCTATCGCCTCCTACCACCTCAAGGACCTCTTGTTACCAGAAAGGGGTCCCAGTCCAGATCCCAAGAGAGAGCGAATTCTTGGACCTTACCCAAGAAAGAATTCAGGGCAAGTTCACAGAATAAATTGAACGCAAGTTTATTAAGAAAGTAAAGGGAAAAAAAAGGGCAACTCTGTAGGCAGAGCAGGGGCATGGGCTGCTTGACTGAGTATACTTATATGTTATTTCTTGATGATATGCTAAACAAGGGGTCATTATTCATGAGTTTTCTGGGAAAGGGGTGGGCAATACCCAGAACTGAGTGTTCTTCCCTTTTTTAGAACATATAAGGTAACTTCCTGACATTGCCATGGCATTTGTAAACTGTCATGGTGCTGATGGGAGTGTCTTTTAGCAACTAATGCTCATTATACTCACTGTTCACTGTATGCTAATTATGATTGGCATATAGTGAGCAGTGAGGATGACCAGAGGTCACTTTCGTAGCCATCTTGGTTTTGGTAAGTTTTGGCTGGCTTCTTTACCGCATCCTGTTTTATCAGCAAGGTCTTTGTGACCTGTATCTTGTGCCGACCTCCTATCTTATCCTGTGACTAAGAATGCCTAACCTCCTGGGTATGCAGCCCAATAGGTCTCAGCCTTATTTTGTCCAGCCCTTATTCAAGATGGAGTCGCTGTGGTTCAAATGCCTCTGACACTCCTTTTGCCCATTACCCCTTTCCAAATTCCTCCTCCTGTTCTTCAACTTTAGTAACATACAGACCACTTTTAAGCAAAAGACTCTTGTGGATTTCCAGGTATGACTTAAGTTTTTTAATTATAATTTTAAATAAATGAGGTATAAACTGCTTTATAGCTCCTATATAAGATGAAAACCATTTTATGAATTAATACAAATAAATTACAAAATTTAATAGCTGTTATAACACTATAAAAAGCACATTTAGAAATTAAATAAAACCATAAAACCTAGGAAATTCAAATGTACATAGTTTAATGTACATTTGTAGATGTACAAATTCAAATGTACATAGTTTAATGTATATTTTTACATGTAATGTACATAGTTAATGTAAATACAACTAAATTTCAGCTTAAAAGTATAAGCTGCATACTGCAGCTTATTTGGCTATGAGGAAGGTAAACTATACATTTAAGTTTAGTGCACTTGAAAAACAGCAAGTGCCTTTGTGCTGTTTCTTGAAAGCAGCAGATAAAGCTCCCATGTGAAAGACACCCTCCCTATACTAGAAAAATGTAACATTCTTATTCTCAAGGGCATAGAAGTGAAACCAAGAGAATTCTGTACAGACCTTGTTAAAATAACTTATCTTTTAAACTTCCCAATTTAATTTAGTTGCTTCTGCACAGCTACCTGTTCTTTGTCTGATCCAGTATATAAGTTAACTGACTCTAACTGCTTCTTTGGGTCTTTGTTTCTTTATGAGGGCTCCCCTGCCATGTAAAACTTGGATTCTAGAGCAGGGAGAGAGGTCTCTCTGCCAGGCTCAAATTTGCAGGGTGGGAGTGGGTTCCGGCCTATTCAGGGAATGGCCAGTTGGCCTGTGTGTATGAAGCACAGAACTGAGGGAAAATTTAGGGCAGTTCCCCAAGTTTGCTGAATCACTGGGGGCACTTGTTTAAAATAGAGATTTCCAGGCCCCTCCCCTGGAGATTCTGATCCTGTTGATGTGGAGCAGGGCCTCAAAATCTGTATAACAAGTTCCAGTTGCTTTTCTTTTGTTAATCTATTTTAGGTAAGTTTAATTCTCAGGCCCAGCTGGGACCCTAAGATGGAGGTAGAGTTTTTCTGCCCCTGCAACAGCTACAGTCCAGGTTCCTTTGAGTTCTCCATGCATATACCCCTACCAGCCATGTGATGACTCATCTCCCATTATTCTTTCTCTGTTGGAACCATGCCATGATAACAATATAAATTAATACTTCCTCTAAGAAATCTGTCGTGGCCCCACATATACTATTTTGGTTTTTTCTGGGTATTCCATTAGAACCTTGTATTTATTGTAATACTTATCACTGTGTTATAATTGCCCATTAGAGAATCCCCAGCACCCAGCCTTTGAGATCATAAACTAACATTATATCCTTTTTCTACATGCTACAACATGAACATTTCCTTCGTGCTTTACTCTTTGAACACATTCTAGTTAAAATCATAATGATATTTATATATATTTAACTTTTTCCCCATTATTTGACATTTTAAGATTGCTTTCAGCTTTTCACTTTTGCAAATTTTATAAATTTGCATTCTTTCTCAGAGTAGATCTCTAATAGTTGAATTACTGGATTCTGAGGGAGGAAATTTCATGTAATGGTTATTGACTTAGGTTCATTCCTTGGTTGGCTTTGTTGACTGCTTGCCATGTAACCATTAGTAAGATGCGTAACTTCTCTAAAGCTTAGTTTCCTTATTTTAATATAGAGAAAATATTTACTTCATAGTACGTGAATGCTCAGCATTGTATATGAAAAAAGTAACCAGAGCCAAGGCTGACTCTCAGTCAGTGCCAGCTGTTATTTTTGTACTTAAAAAATACTTGATGTAGGTATTCATAAATGACAGGTAGAGTTTACCTGTTTACACTTCCAACTTTAGTAATGAGAACACTTAATTAGATTATACAATTTTGAGTTAGAAAATGAACATGAAGTTGATTCCACAGGATTGCCACTCATTTGTGGCACTCTACAATACCCACTTGGGATAATGTTTGCAATTGCGAAACAATATGCAACCCATAAAACTATAGAGCGTGTTCATATTAACATCTAGATCGCATTGCTTAAAAGTGTCCATTACTTGCACGGATGAGGCCCTAAGGAACGGTAAAGTGCGGTTTCCTTCGAGGGGAAGGCTGACCGACAGCTGTTAGGCATTAGAAACACAGGACAAAGACCAAACTGGATATCTAGCACTGGAAGAAAAAGGGGAAAAACCCAGTGGATCTCCGCCTGTTTCAACAAGTTATGCTGCTCTAAGGAAGAGCGTTCCGGGGAGCGTAAGCGGTGAAACTTCACCTATTTCTATCCTTCCAACTGAGAAGCCCTCCTCGAAGTTTCAGCTCATTGGCTGCTGCTTTCTGTCCTCCTTGCGTCTTCTGGGAAGCTTCTCCGTCTCCCTGGCAACCCGAACTGCCACCAATTGCAGCTAAGAATTGGTGGTCACATGGCCTCTGCCCCCTCCATGCAGAGGCAACATGGCGGCTTTAGCAAGCTGTAGCTGCGAGATTTGAATTACTTCACTTGTAGCTGTTGCATGCCTGACAATGGCCTCTGTGGCTTCGTACGATTCGCGTCCGAGCTCAGACGAGCTCCCTGGGGACCCCTCTTCACAAGAAGAAGATGAGGACTGTGATTTTGAAGATCGAGTCAGCGACTCGGGTTCATATTCCTCAGCGAGTAGCGATTATGAGTAAGGTTTTCAAAGAGGGACAATTAAGCCCATCCCTTCAATCCAGAGAATATACACGTGGGCTGAGGGGACTGCAAGGGTGTTGGCGTGGTTGGAATCGAGTATTTGGGGTTCTATAATAAGTGGGATTTAATTGCACCACGTTCCGTTGTATGGTGGTGTGAGCAGAAATAACGATGCCATTCTTTGCTACTGTAGGTTTTTTTTTGTTTGTTTTTAAAATGATTCTTAGATGAGGAGAATCTCCTCTTTCTGGTCATGGGCTCTGTCTAGGCCATAGGAGGATATATCTGTAACAGTGTTCAAAAAACTCTTCGTTCCGATCGCAGTGTCTTCTTGCTTCTTTGGTGGGGTCTTTGTGGCTTAATCTCTTTAGTATTTGGAGTAGAGAGACACCCTACACGTTTTATAAGGCAGTTGTTAAATTTATGTAGATGTTTTCTGTTATGGAAATGAATAGCTATATAACAGAAGGAATGCCTACCCATAGTCTCACCACCAAGGACAACCTCTCAGCACTTCTGGATATTTCTGCTGGATTTTCCTATGCATCTCCATGGTTTTCTTGTTTTCCATTTTACGTCATAATTTAATTTTTAAAAATACAGATACTTAAAGGTTTTCACTTTCTTAATAATGCCATGAAAAGGTTATTTTGTTTCACAGTATTAGTGCTACTTCATTTTAAAAAAAAAATCTATCCCTTGCCGCAATGGATTAAGAACTTTGGAAAAGTCAGTTAGCAGTAGCTTGAGGTGAATGACTGACTAATCGTGAAAAAGTTTTGGTGCCAAAATGTCAACTAACCCAGTAATGGACAACCATACCTTGTCAGTTTTAGGATGATATTTTATGTGTATTTAGGAACAACAGTTACAAATAATTTATGTGTATGTAGGAGGAACAGTTATTTGGCAATTGTTTTTACCTATCAGTATGTAAAAGATTTTTATCATTGTCTTTAAAAGTATGGTGAAGAAACCTGCTTAATACGTTCTTGAAGACTTAAACAAATTTTTAAATATCATATTTTTTGTAATATGCTGTAGGCATTTAAAAAAATAATTTTAAAATTCATGATTATTACACAAGACTGCTGGAAGGAAATATGAATTACATAGAACCTTATTTGGTCTTGGTATGTGAAGCCATAGACAGTGTAAGACTCAAACTCTTGGTTTCTCACATTTTAGAGTCACATACTTTTAGCCCAGAGAGAATCTGTAATTCATGTATGGTTGCACAGCTGAATGTTATCAGTGTGAGAATTCAAGATGCCTGATACCTAATGGGCCACCATGACTTCGATGGGATTAAAATAGTGAACTTTGTTTCCTAGGAAATGACCAATCTGTGGACCTTGTGACAGGAGAACTTGTCAGTTAAAAGTATTTCATGATTCAAAATACATATATATGTGTTACATTTTTGTAAAAAATGATCATTAAGCTTTTCACATTTCAGTAACCACGCCAAATGTTCTAGTGTCTTTATCCTCCTACTAATAAAAGTATAGCAAATCCCTACCATAAGATGTTTTGCTGGTCTGTGTTTCAAGTCCTACCAGGTTTCAAATTTTAAGTCTGTCCTTTCTTGATTTGTAGGACCTGAAGGTTTATTTGCTGAACTTGCCAGAAAGGCTTATGTTCTGTTCTTCCCTTATCGTAGATGTTTACTTTCCTAAGCTGCAGTCATCATTATAAGCAGTGGCCTTCCCAACTTGTACAGAACTACTCTTTAATCAAAGGTACAGGAATGCCAACCTTAGTCTGTCTCATTAAAGCAAAGACATGAATTTCCTATTGCATTTCATGGACTACATGAAGCTTACTAAGGAAGTCGTACTGCATATTGATTCACATAAAGTATCCTAAATTTTCGAGGTTTTAGTTACCTGCATGTTCTGTGATTGTCAATATGGCATTTAAAAGTTTATCATCTTTGAGATAAAATTACATTACGGTAAATTCTGGTAGAGTTATTTTAATAGGTTTGTTTTAGGTTTGTTAAAGAAGAGTTTATATTGCTGCAGTATGTCTTAAGTTGGCACATGGGCATGTACCCTGGGAGGCTTCAGAGATAATACTGGTGGGTCGGTTGGGTTGAGGGAGCCATTAGCTAGTTTTAGTATTAAGATAACAGAAATCACGCATCCATTTGCAACAATGCCAAGTTACCAGCTAATATGCCTAGTTCATGTTACACAGAGTTTGTCAATGTTATGACTTGGATTTTTAATTTTTCAAAGTGAATTTTTTGTTGTTGTTACGTCAGTTTTAAAACTGACTGATGGAGAGTAACAGGAATAATTTTAAATGAGATATTAGTTGTTAAAGCTAAGGAACTTCTACCTAAAACACGAGGATTGACTGGAGAAGGGAGGTATGTCCTTTACATTTTTTTCTGGGACTTTAAAAATAGTGTCATTGAAGGACAACTAATATACAAAAAAACTGCACATATTTTAAATGTACAATTTGATGTTTTGACATGTGTACATCTGTCAAGAAAATGAACATATCCATCTCGCCTAAGAGTCTCCCTATGTACCTACTTAACATCCATTTATGCCTCTCCTGATAACCATTTATCTGCTTTTTGTCACTCTATAGGAGTTTGTAGTTTCTAAAGTTTTATAAAGATGGAATTGTACAGTGTGAATGTTCTTTTTTTGTCTGCCTTCTTTTACTCAGCATAGTTACTTTGAGATTCATCCATGTTGTTGCCCCTGTTAATAATTCATCTCTCTGCCAGGTATGGTGGCTCATACTTGTAATCCTGCTTTTAGGAGGCCAAAGCAGGAGCATTGCTTGACACCAGGAGTCAGAAACCAGCCTCGGAAACATAGTGAGATCCCCATCTCTAAAATAAAAAATAAAAAAATTAGCCAGGCATGATGGTACATGCCTGTAGTCCTACAACTTGGGAGGCTCAGGAGGGAGGATCACTTAAGCTCAGGAGTTTGAGGTTGCAGTGAGCTGCAATCACACTATTGCACCCCAGCCTGGGTGACAGCAAAATTTTGTCTGACGAAAAAAAAGTGCTCTTTTTTTGTACAGTGAAGCCCTATCACCATTGTACACTAAAGACCTATTCTGAGCTGGACTCACACCTGTAATCACAGACTTTGGGAGGCTGAGGGCAGATCACCTGAGGTCACAAGTTCAAGACCAGCCTGGCCAATATGGTGAAACCCCATCTCTACTAAAAATACAAAAAGTTAGCCAGGCATGGTAGTGTCCGCCTGTAATTCCAGCTACTCGGGAGGCTGAGGCAAGAGAATCACTTGAACCCAGAAGATGGAGGTTGCAGTGAGCCGAGATCGCACCATTGCATTGCAGCCTGGGGGCAAAGTGAGAC
>NW_012101932.1:440330-441883 GCF_000951045.1 Mandrillus leucophaeus | reverse complement strand
CTAAGTCTCTTTGTAGGTCTCTAAGGACTTGCTTTATGAAGCTGGGTTCTCCTGTATTGGCTGCATATATATTTAGGATAGTTAGCTCTTCTTGTTGAATTGATCCCTTTACCATTATGTAATGGCCTTCTTTGTCTCTTTTGATCTTTGTTGGTTTAGAGTCTGTTTTATCAGAGACTCAGATTGCAACCCCTGCCTTTTTTTGTTTTTCATTTGCTTGGTAGATCTTCTTCCATCCCTTTATTTTGAGCCTATGTGTGTCTCTGCATGTGAGATGGGTGTCCTGAATACAGCACACTGATGGGTCTTGACTCTTTATCCAATTTGCCAGTCTTTGTCTTTTAATTGGAGCATTTAGCCCATTTACATTTAAGGTTAATATTGTTATGTGTGAATTTGATCCTGACATTATGATGTTAGCTGGTTATTTTGCTCGTTATTTGCTGCAGTTTCTTCCTAGCATCGATGGTCTTTACAATTTGGCATGTTTTTGCAGTGGCTTGTACCGGTCGTTCCTTTCCATGTTTGGTGCTTCCTTCAGGATCTCTTGTAGGGAAGGACTGGTGGTGACAAAATCTCTCAGCATTTGCTTGTCTGTAAAGGATTTTATGTCTCCTTCACTTATGAAACTTAGTTTGACTAGATATGAAATTCTGGGTTGAAAAGTCTTTTATTTAAGAATGTTGAATATTGGCCCCCACTGTATTCTGGCTTATAGAATTTCTGCTGAGAGATCCGC
The DNA here is from genome assembly GCF_000951045.1 of Mandrillus leucophaeus. Lineage (NCBI taxonomy): Eukaryota > Metazoa > Chordata > Mammalia > Primates > Cercopithecidae > Mandrillus > Mandrillus leucophaeus. The sequence continues at coordinate 441,144 of NW_012101932.1, read as the reverse complement.
TGTTAGTCTGATGGGCTTCTCTTTGTGGGTAACCCAACCTTTGTCTCTGGCTGCCCTTAACATTTTTTTCCTTCATTTCAACCTTGGTGAATCTGACAATTATGTGTCTTGGAGTTGCTCTTCTCAAGGAGTATCTTTGTGGTGTTCTCTGTATTTCCTGAATTTGAATGTTGGCCTGCCTTGCTAGGTTGGAGAAGTTCTGCTGGATAATATCCTGAAGAGTGTTTTCCAACTTGGTTCCATTCTCCCCATCACTTTCAGGTACACCAATCAGACGTAGATTTGACCTTTTCACCTAGTCCCATATTTCTTGGCGGCTTTGTTCTTTTCTTTTTATTCTTTTTTCTCTAAACTTCTCTTCTTGCTTCATTTCATTCATTTGATCTTCCATCTCTGATACCTTTCTTCCAGTTGATCAAATAGGCTACTGAAGCTTGTGCATGCGTCACGTAGTTCTCGTGCCTTGGTTTTCAGCTCCATCAGGTCCTTTAAGGACTTCTCTGCATTGGTTATTCTAGTTAGCCATTCGTCTAATCGTTTTTCAAGGTTTTTAACTTCTGTGCCATGGGTTCGAACTTCCTCCTTTAGCTCGGAGAAGTTTGATCTTCTGAAGCCTTCTTCTCTCAACTCATCAAAGTCATTGTCTGTCCAGCTTTGTTCCGTTGCTAGTGAGGAGCTGCGTTCCTTTGGAGGGGGAGAGGTGCTCTGATTTTTTGAATTTCTAGCTTTCCTGCCCTGCTTTTTCCCCATCTTTGTGGTTTTATCTGCCTTTGGTCTTTGATGATGGTGACGTACTGATGGGGTTTTGGTGTGG
>NW_012101932.1:435905-440280 GCF_000951045.1 Mandrillus leucophaeus | reverse complement strand
TATTCTGTACAGCAAAGCCCTAACACAGAATATTTTGCTGGTCTATGATTTTTGTTCTGCCAGAGTTACATCATATCCCCAACTCAATGATTTGTAGAAATGCTGAAATTTCTCTCTTTCTTGAATTTTTAACATGGGACCATACTACTTGTGAAGAATAAAAATATTTCATTTCAACTCATGATGCCATACTATTAACATCCAATTTAGGATAGTATTTTCTACTTTTTCTTCTGCTCTGAACGCTGACTCCTTTTTACTTTTAATTTAATATAGATTAAAAAGACACATGGTATATAACTAGGTTTATGATGAAAAATGGTAATACCCTGCTGTTATCTCTACTTCCAGCTTAGTGTGTGAAGAGAATTCATTGTCTTCCATTTCTTCTCTAGGCTACCCATCTCATTTACTGACATCATTATCTCCTTACTCTTGTTTTCAGATCTGATGTCTCCAGTACTGTTGACTTCCTTCTCTGGTTTTCTCTCTTCTCCATTCTCACAGGCACTGCCTTACTTAAAAGGCTTGCCTCTTGCCTCTTGCCTGTTTCCCATGCACCAGTGGAGTTGCCTCCTAACTAATCTGCATACCTCTGATTTATCCTGTTTCTGGTCTTTCTTCCATACCACTGCCAGTTTGCCTTCTAAAACACAGTTCTAAATCATTTTTCTACTCTACTCAAAAGTTTGGTGGCCTTCCAAATAAATTCTGGATTCCTTAGGATGATTTCTAAATGTTAGATCTGTCCCAAGTCTTTCCTATCTCATTTTTATTGATCTCCCTGTTCATTATTGAAAATGATTATCCACTCATTCTCAAACTGACCACTTGCTTTCACACCTACACCTGTATGTACTTTGTTCTCTCTGTTTGGAATACCGTTTCTTCCTATCTCTACTTGTCAAAATCATTCAGGGTCCGACTTAAGTGCTACCTTCTTCTAGACTCTTTTCTGGTCTGTCTTAGACTATCTCTCCATCCTGTACTCTAGTCCTATAACAGTCTTTATTCCTGAGTGTTGGCACTTCCATTTCAGCCATTTGATTAGCTCTCTGTCCTATCTGACATCTTTAAAAGTACAGTAAAGTCCTATCACAAAATGTTTTGTTGCTGTATGACTTTTGTTCTGCCAGGGTTAAATTGTATCACTAACTTAGTGATGCCTAGGAATGCCGCACTTAGCTGAGGGGGCAGGTGGTAGGAAATGTGACCCAGGGAATGAGGTCACTATTAGATGTGTTCCTGATGTAGAAATGTATTAACTACAGTGAATGAACAGTTAGGCATTTATTGACTGATCCCTTTGCCTTCTTTGACATGCTTAACAGTTATTCTAATGTTGACTGGCAAGAAGAGCTTCAGCTCATCTGAGACTCCCTACCCCTAAGCTGCTATATCATCCAGCGTACGTTTTAACGAATGAAATTCATGGTGTTCCTTTAGAAAATGATGAGAAGACCATCAAGACTGAAAATTAGATATCGTTGGTAGACAGAGCACAGAAAAGAAAACACAGAAAAGCATAGGCAAGCAAGTGCTTACTGAACAAGTGCCAGATAGAACCCATATTAATTTGTTACAGTGTTTTTATTGTGTGTGGTTTTTCTCTGTTCCTAGAATTGTCCTGTTATACCTATTAGCACCACATAACTATATGTGTTGATCACTTTGGTAAAGTGCATTGTGCTTTGCCCACTAAGAAAAAAAGAAAAAAAAAAAGTGTAATGTAACAGATTTGGAATATTATTTTCCTTAACTAAGGAAATGTGCAAGTAGGGCTGGCTGTTTTATAACTCTTTTTTTGTGGTAGTTAAGGAAATTGCCGTACTATTGCAAATGATGAAAAATGCTGGCATTAATGCAAATAAAGACCTGAGAGATTCAAATAACTATTAGAGGGGTATTAAAAGATTTAGTGTTGACCTAGATATTTTTGAATACATCAGGAATGAGAAAATTATTAGCATTATCTGAAGTTCATTTTCGTTAATATATCTATGTTACAGCTTATGTTAGTGAACTTGCTTATTTGCAAATTAGCAAGTCTTTCTTTAGGAAGAACGGCTCTACTCCTGTTTACCACATCATTTAGGGACTTGAGTACCAATTAAAGTGCCCTAAAATGTTGCAGGCAGGCTATAAACATGCAGTTATTCTGCTTAAAGCAAAGCAGAATAAACAAAATAAGACTCGCTGAAAGAAAATTGAAAAACATTTACACAGTAATTCTGCAGCTTGTACCATACGGTCTTAGAAAATGTTGAAGGAGTATTTATATTACTGCTGAAATACGACCCATGTACTACAAATATCTGAATTAAAACTGTTATATTTAATTCCTTTCATTAATTTTCTTTTTATTTTTGAGTAAGTTTAGATTTACACAAAAGTTCCAAAGATAGTACAGACTTCCCATAAATCCTTCACCCAGTTTCCCCTGATGTTAACATCTTACACAACTGTTATGCATTTGTCAAAACAAGACATGAACGTTGGTCATTTCTATTAACTAAACTCCAAACTTTATTTGGCTTTCACCACTCTTCCATTAATGTTCTTTTTCTATTCCAGGATTCAATCCAGAATACTGTATTGTCTGCTTCGTCTCCTATGGTCTGTAACAATTTCTTAGTCCTTTCCTGTTTATCATAACTTTGATCACTTGGTTTTGTAAGGTAGTGTCTGCCAGGGCCCTTCCCTGGAAAGTCACTATCTGTCTCTTTCCATACTCTGTTCTCCAGAATAGTATAGTCACTAAGTCTATACTCAAGGGGAGGAGGGATTAAACTTCATCTCCTGGAGTGGGGATTATCTATATGTATTAATTTCTTTGATTTGGGGAAGTTGTAATGAAAGGTTAGGTTTTTGTGTTGTTATTTTTGTTGTTGTTGTTGTTAACACATCCCCTTTCTTCTAATAGGGCTAGAACAACTAGTTTGGGACAACAGTCATTAGAATTCTATTAAAATTTCTTAATACACTAATCATTTATCCTCTTTTTTAAAAATTGGCACATAATAATTCTATATATTTGTGGAATACAATGTGATGTTTCAATAGATGTATACATTGTGTCGTGATTAAATCAAGGCATTTGGCATATTTATCACCTCATATGTTTATCATTTCTTTGTGATGAGAACATTCAAAAATCCTCTGTTCTAGTAATTTTGAAATATACACTATAATATTGTTAAATATAGTCTCCCTGCTGTGCAATAGAACACCAGAACTCATTTCTCCTATCTAACTGTAACTTTGTACCCGTTGATCAATCTCTTGATGCTTATCTAACTAGGTACTAATCCTCTGGAGTAGGAATAAAGAACCTTCCAGGAATATTGAACTGTAGGGTCTTTAAAGGCAGTGCCTAGCTTTACTTCTTGTGTCACTCTCACCTACCCTGAAACCTGGCAAACCGAGATCATTAGAGACACCTTCATTTAATGCCAGTTAGAAAAATGCAGAAACACGAGAGTTATATCTAGTAAAAGCAAGAAGAAGGGAACTGATATTTATTTGGAATTTAACCGTGCCAGGAACAACATTATTGTATTTTCTATTGACAAGAGTCCCGTGAGGTAGCTATAATCTATTTTCTTTTCTTTTTTTAATTTATTTTACCTTTTATTTTAATTTTGTTTTTATTATACTTTACGTTCTAGGGTATGTGTGCACAACATGCAGGTTTGTTACATACGTATACATGTGCCATGTTGGTGTGCTGCACCCATTAACTCGTTATTTTTATTAGGTATATCTCCTAATGCTATCCCTCCACCGTCCCCCACCCCACAACAGGCCCCAGTGTGTGACGTTCCCCTTACTGTGTCCAAGTGATCTCGTTGTTCAGTTCCCACTCATGAGTGAGAACATGCGGTGTTTGGTTTTTTGTCCTTGCAATAGTTTGCTGAGAATGATGGTTTGCAGCTTCACCCATGTCCCTACAAAGGACATGAACTCATCATTTTTTATGGCTGCATAGTATTCCATGGTGTATATGTGCCAGATTTTCTTAATCCAATCTATCATTGTTGGACATTTGGATGGGTTCCAAGTCTTTGCTATTGTGAGTAGTGCCGCAATAAACATAAGTGTGCATGTATCTTTACAGCAGCATGATTTATAATCCTTTGGGTATATACCCAGTAATGGGATGGATGGGTCAAGTGGTATTTCTAGTTCTACATACCTTAGGAATTGCCACACTGTCTTCCACAATGGTTGAACTAGTTTACAGTCCCACCAGCTGTGTAAAAGTTCCTATTTCTCCACATCCTCTCCAACACCTGTTGTTTCCTGACTTTTTAATGATTGCCATTCTAACTGGTGTGAGATGGTATCTCATTGTGGTTTTGATTTGCATTTCTCT
>NW_012101932.1:434232-435730 GCF_000951045.1 Mandrillus leucophaeus | reverse complement strand
TAGATACCATTTGTCAATTTTGGCTTTTGTTGCCATTGCTTTTGGTGTTTTAGACATGAAGTCCTTGCCCATGCCTATGTCCTGAATGGTATTGCCAAGGTTTTCTTCTATGCTTTTTATGGTTTTAGGTCTAACGTTTAAGTCTTTAATCCATCTTGAGTTAATTTTTGTATCACATGTAAGGAAGGGAACCAGTTTCAGCTTCCTACATACGGGCTAGCCAGTTTTCCCAGCACAATTTGTTAAATAGGGAATCCTTTCCCCATTTCTTGTTTTTGTCAGGTTTGTCAAAGATCAGATAGTGGCAGATGTGTGGTATTATTTCTGAGAGCTCTGTTCTGTTCCATTGGTCTATATCTCTGTTTTGTTACCAGTACCATGTTTTTTTGGTTACTGTAGCCTTGTAGTATAGTTTGAAGTCAGGTAGTGTGATGCCTCAAGCTTTGTTCTTTTTGCTTAGGATTGACTTGGCAATGCAGACTCTTTTTTGGTTCCATATGAACTTTAAAGGAGTATTTTCCAGTTCTGTGGAGAAAGTCATTGGTAGCTTGATGGGTGTGACATTGAATCTATAAATTACCTTGGGCAGTATGGCCATTTTCACGATCTTGATTCCTCCTATCCATGAGCATGGAATGTTCTTCCATTTGTTTATATCCTCTTTTATTTCGTTGAGCAGTGGTTTGTAGTTCTCCATGAAGAGGTCCTTCACATCCTCGTAAGTTGGATTCATAGGTATTTTATTCTCTTTGAAGAAATTGTGAAGGGGAGTTCACTCATGATTTGGCTCTCTGTTTGTCTGTTATTGGCGTATAAGAATGCTTGTGATTCTTGCACGTTGATTTTGTATCCTGAGACTTTGCTGAAGTTGCTTATCAGCTTAAGGAGATTTTGGGTTGAGACTATGGGGTTTTCTGGATATACAATCATGTCATCTGCAAGCAGGGACAATTTGACTACCTCTTTTCCTAATTGAATACCCTTTCTTTCTTTCTCCTGCCTGATTGCCTGGCCAGAATTTCCAACACTATGTTGAATAGGAGTGGTGAGAGAGGGCATCCCTGTCTTGTGCCAGTTTTCAAAGGCCAGCTTCCAGTTTTTGCCCATTCAGTATGATATTGGCTGTGGGTTTGTCATAAATAGCTCTTATTATTTTGAGATACGTCCCATCAATACCTAATTTTTTGAGAGTTTTTAGCATGAAGGGCTGTTGAATTTTGTCAGAGCTGTTTCTGTGTCTATTGAGGTAATCATGTGGTTTTTGTCGTTGGTTCTGTTTATATGCTGGATTACGTTTATTGCTCTGCGTATGTTGAACCAGCCTTGCATCCCAGGGATGAAGCCCACTTGATCATGGTGGATAAGCTTTTTGATGTGTCGCTGGATTTGGTTTGCCAGTATTTTATTGAGGATTTTTGCATTGATGTTCATCAGGAATATTAGTCTAAAATTCTCTGTTTTTGTTGTGTCTCTGCCAGGCTTTGGTATCAGGATGATG
>NW_012101932.1:433189-434035 GCF_000951045.1 Mandrillus leucophaeus | reverse complement strand
CCTGTTATTGGTCCATTCAGAGATTCAACATCTTCCTGGATTAGTCTTGGGAGGATGTATGTGTCGAGGAATTTATCCATTTCTTCTAGAGTTTCTAGTTTATTTGTGTAGTGGTGTTTATAGTATTCTCTGCTGGTAGTTTATATTTCTGTGGGATCGGTGGTGAGATCCCCTTTATCTTTTTTTTATTGCATCTATTTGATTTTTCTCCCTTTTCTTCTTTGTTAGTCTTGCTAGCAGTCTATCAATTTTGTTGATCTTTTCAAAAAACCAGCTCCTGGATTCATTGATTTTTTGGAGGGTTTTTTGTGTCTCTATCTCCTTCAGTTCTGCTCTGATCTTAGTTATTTCTTGCTTTCTGCTTGTTTTTGAATGTGTTTTGCTCTTGCTTCTCTAGTTCTTTTAATTGTGATGTTAGGGTGTCAGTTTTAGATCCTTCCTGCTTTCTCTTGTGGGCATTTAGTGCTATAAATTTCCCTCTAAACACTGCTTTAAATGTGTCCCAGAGATTCTGTTTTTTTGTGTCTTTGTTCTCGCTGGTTTCAAAGAACATCTTTATTTCTCCCTTCATTTCGTTATGTACCCAGTAGTCATTCAGGAGCAGGTGGTTCAGTTTCCATGTAGTTGTGCGGGTTTTGAGTGAGTTTCTTAATCCTGAGTTCTAGTTTGATTGCACTGTGGTCTGAGAGACAGTTTGTTACAATTTCTGTTCTTTTACATTTGCTGCAGAGTGCTTTACTTCCAACTATGTGTCAGTTTTGGAATAAGTGCAATGTGGTGCTGAGAAGAATGTATATTCTGTTGATTTGGGGTGGAGAGTTCTGTAGATGTCTATTAGGTCTGCTT
>NW_012101932.1:416900-428209 GCF_000951045.1 Mandrillus leucophaeus | reverse complement strand
TTTCCTTCTAACAGTCAGGACCCTCAGCTGCAGGTCTGTTGGAGTTTGCTTGAGGTCCACTGCAGACCCTGTTTGCCTGGGTATCACCAGCGGAGGCTGCAGAACAGCGAATATTGCTGAACAGAAAATGTTGCTGCCTGATTGTTCTTCTGGCAGTTTCGTCTCAGAGTGGTACCCAGCCTTGTGAAGTGTTAGTCTACCCCTACTGGGAGTGCCTCTCAGTTAGGCTACTTGGGGTTCAGGGACCCACTTGAGGAGGCAGTCTGTCTGTTCTCAGATCTCAGGGTCCGTGCTGGGAGAACCACTGCTCTTTTCAAAGCTGTCAGACAGGGACATTTAAGTCTGCAGAGGTTTCTGCTGCCTTTTGTTCAGCTATGCCCTGCTCCCAGAGGTGGAGTCTACAGAGGCAGGCTTACCTCCTTTAGCTGTGGTGGGCTCCACCCAGTTGGAGCTTCAGGCCTCTTTTTTTACCTACTCCACCTTCAGCAATAGCAGGCGCCCCTCCCCCAGCCTGTCTGCCGCCTTGCAGTTGGATCTCAGACTGCTTTGCTAGCAATGAGCGAGGTTCTGTGGGTGTGGAAGCCTCTGAGCCAGGCACGGAATATAATCTCCTGGTGTGCCTTTTGTTAAGACCATTGGAAAAGCGAAGTATTAGGGTGGGAGTGACCTGATTTTCCAGGTGTTGTCTGTCACTGCTTTGCTTGGCTAGGAAAGGGAATTCCCTGACCCCTTGTGCTTCCTGGGTGAGGGGATGCCTCGCCCTACCTCTGCTCACGTTTGGTGCACTGCACCCACTGTCATGCACCCACTGTCCGACAAACCCCAGTGAGATGAACCCGGTACCTCAGTTGGAAATGCAGAAATCACCAGTCTTCTGCGTCACTCATGCTGGGAGCTGTAGACTGGAGCTATTCCTATTTGACCATCTTGGAACCACTGCTATAATCTGTTTTCAAGAAGAGGAAAACTAAAGCAATCAATCAGTCGATCTTAAAAAGGTTAAAATCGTAATAGAACAAAATTTGAACTCAGCTCTTCATGATTTCTCAGTTCATTTGCTTTTCAGTATAAGTTGCCCTTCTGTGTGGGGTCTCTTATATACACTGCCCTGTCTCTACCTCTTTATCTTCCTTTTTAGTTTCTTCCTCTTTTTAAAAAATGTCTTTCTCTTCTTAAAATGATGTATCTTTAAAAATCTAGACATTAAGAGAATGGATCCCACATATCACTAGTGAAAATATAAATTGGTATAGTCTTTTGGGTAAAGATATATATATATATATATATATACACACACACACACACACACACACACGTGTATATTGATGGTTCCTACAGCTTTGTGGTGGAAAAACAAGAACTGAACACAAAGCTTATCAGTAGGTGAATGACCAAATGTCCTACATCCTTGATATCGAATATTATATGCAACCACTAGTGATTTCTAAGCTGTATTGTTAAGTGAGAAATTATGAAGTTAAGTATATACCTTTAATAGGTACATATATAATGATTCCACTTTTTAAAAACAGTGACAGAATAACCCTATATGTGTTTGTATGTGATTATAAAGCATGAATTTTTTAACAGTGTTCATGTGAGAGAGAGATAGTAAGAGAAAATGACTTATATTAAGATTGTGTTCCCATTTATTACAATGAGTCTGCACATAGATATGCACAAAAGGATGCATGAAAGTGTAGTCACCAACTAGAAATCCAGTCAACCTGAATCCTGCTGTCTCTCTCTCCCCACCTAATCAGTCTCAGAGTTCTGGTGATTCTCAAGAGTTTCTCAAATGTGTTTCCTACTTTCCATCTCTTCTATTGCTTTATTTGTCATTTTTGCCTCAACTACTGAAACAGCCCCCTGACTAGTCCTCCTGACTTGAGTCTTGTCCACCTCAAATCCACCAACCATTTACTTGCCAAAGTAGGCCTATCCAGGGATATCTAAGACATAAACTCTCTACTTAAAACTCTTTGTTGATGCCTTCTCACCTGCACTACAAAAGCCAAACCCCTTAGGATGATCTAAAAACCCTGGCAAAACTAAGGCTTGACCACTTCTGTCATTCCCCCACCTTCCACATTTACTCTGGCAACTGCAGACTGCCAGTGGTTCTCCGTCTAGGTCATGGGGACTATCATCAGGTCTTTGCTTATGCTGTTACTCCTGTTTGAAATCCTCTTCACGGCTTTCCCTTCAGCTCCCCATCTCTCTCCCTCCCCCATTTATCCTTTTCAAACTGATTTCTGGGGTCTCCCTGATCTCCCCTCAACTTCCAGCTAGGCTAAGCTGGGTGACTCTCCTGTATGGCTAAGCTGGGTGACTCTCCTGTATGCCTCTGTCTTGTACTTACCCTGTGTACTGTCATGAATTCTTCCTCACTTTCTCTTCTTTACTAACCGAGGACCGGAACTGACATTCTCATCATTATAATTCTGGTACTTACCACAGTTCCTGGCGCTGTTTAGTTGCTCCACAATTGAATGCCAAGATGCTATCCCCTTGGCCCCCACCTGCTTGGATTGGATCTTTGAATCATAACCAAAAGTGATTTCACATTCAAATTTTAGAGATTGAAATGAATCATCTTCGTATTTAGCAAGTGGAAGAAAATGTTTCTTTTATATATCTCTAATACAAATAACTTACCAGGTTAAAAGGGTGAGATAATAAGGCTGATACACTTTATTCATTGTTTAAATTGATATATATATTAAGTTGATACATATGTTTTTAAGTAATTAATGTGCAATCATGGTATTTACACTGTAGCAATTAAAATTAAGGTAGCTTTGTTATCTAAATGATTATGGTGGGGATATAGTTATTTAGACTCTCAAGAGTAGAACTGCATAGTTATTTAAATATTGATTCTGTGGGTACAGATAGGTATGGTTGAAATAAGCGATATTTGGTTAATAATCTGTAACAAATGAGGCTTAGTGTCTATGATGATGCCACACACTGGGAACCAACAAGTCCCAAAGAAATGTTAGTTTTGATATTTTGAGCTTGTTAGGCATTATTTTTAAATGACTCATATGTAGTTGAAAATTTTATATTAACAACCAGCCACAGACGAGAGCAGTGGTTAGTTTGAGTTGAGTAATAGAATAGTATATTTTGGGGACTAATTTTCAAAGTATTTTAGAAAGAGACATTTGACTTTTAAGTTAAAAGAACTGGAGTTGCTAATAAACACTGCAGAAAACAGAAATGTCTTCTATCTGATTTAATGATTACAACACAAATTATACTCTTTCAGGCCGGAATATTACAGCTCATGTTTCTGAAAAGACTCTCTACATGTTAATTTTTCTGCTATAACTGGTTTCACTTTAAAGAAGAGCAGTTTGAAAGGTAAACTGTTCATAACATTGAACAGGGTAGAGTTAGGTTTGTTACCATGAGTATGTTTGCTTCTTAATGCTATTTCAATCATTTTAATAGCAGTAATTTGGTTTTTTTCAGCAGCATACTTCCCAGTTAAAAATATTTTTTATAATCACATGATGAATTATGTAATATATGCTTTGTTTTTTCTACTACAGTTTTTCATAAAAAGGAGCTTTATGGAAATTATAGACTGTAAAGTGATCATTACTATATTAACTGTGATTATAAATGGGTTGTTTTCAGGGCAGATTTTAGTTCATGGTGAAGTGGGTGTTTCTGTTTTGAAAACTTATGTAAAAGTCTGTTAAAGCTGGTAGGCTTTAGCTTTCATTTTAACCTGACAACCATCCTAAATAATTTATATGCAAATAATATATTTTCATGTACAGTTTCCAAGTGACATACTTCTGTGGATATAATTGCATAATCAACTGCTAATGCAAATTGTCATTCAGTGAAATTGTTTAAAGTGAACAGTAACCACACAGTGGTTGATTTAATTTTTTTCAACTCATAGATTCTATAAGGGGACCATCTTTTTTTTTCATTGGTTTTCCTTTCTGTTGCTATGCCTTTTTGATTCCTTCTCCCCCAACTCCTATTCTTCAAAGCTCTACAAAAAAAAGCATCCTATAGGAAATAATGTTGAGGCTCACAATAAATTAGAAATAGTAAGGATAATTTGAAATAATAAAGAAGTTTCACCCTTTCCCATCTTCCTGCTCCCCAGCCTCTACCCTCACCCCCATGCCAGGATGACATGCCTTTTTTTATATATATTGGGCTGCTATTAAGATTATCTTTTCTCTCCTTCATAGTGATCTTGAGCCTGAATGGCTGGACAGTGTGCAGAAAAATGGAGAGCTGTTTTATTTGGAATTGAGTGAGGATGAAGAAGAAAGCCTCCTTCCTGAGACACCAACTGTGAACCATGTCAGGTTCAGTGAAAATGAGATTATCATTGAAGATGATTACAAAGAAAGAAAAAAGTATGAACCCAAACTCAAGCAGTTTACCAAAATTTTAAGAAGGAAAAGACTTTTACCCAAGCGCTGCAATAAAAAAAATAGCAATGACAATGGACCAGTATCCATTCTAAAGCATCAGTCCAATCAGAAGACAGGAGTCATTGTCCAACAGCGGTACAAAGATGTGAATGTTTATGTAAACCCCAAAAAGCTAACTGTCATCAAAGCCAAAGAGCAGCTCAAGCTTCTGGAAGTGCTGGTTGGAATTATTCATCAGACCAAGTGGAGCTGGAGAAGAACTGGAAAGCAGGGTGATGGAGAGAGGCTTGTGGTTCATGGCCTGCTGCCAGGGGGATCTGCTATGAAGAGTGGTCAGGTACTCATTGGTAAGTGTTGCTGGTACACATCCATCCTTGTTTACAGAGATACATGATTAACGATGACACCTGGCGGGAAATGTGATAAAAGCAATTACATACAGTCTCCACAGATTAAGAACTGATTAATGACATTTGGTACAGTAGAGAAATGGTTACACATGGTACACTACAAGGTATAGTGTTCTAAAATAACCAGTTCAGTGTGTTGAATATGTGCGTGCCTTGTTCAGGCCAAGAAATAGCTTACCTAATTTTCAAGTTTTGAATTATATAATTTTATTTCATCTTGGTTATATTTGCTGACAAGAAAAAAAAGTTGATCATAGAGTGATAATTTAGGTTTGAATGGCTATATCCAGTAACAGGATACAAAAATATATAATTTATGAATAAAAATACTTTTAAATTGTATGTTTGCACTTGAGTACACTAAGTTCTTGGAGTGGTTTGCAACTGTTTCATTTGGCATATTTAGCAATAGTGGTATTATACATAAATTTCCTTTTAAGGGCGTGTGTCATAAAATATATGTGTCATAAAATATCCCACCAATTTTCAAGAAAAATAAACCCACAAGTTATTCTGAATACATATTAAAATGAGCATTTTGTGTTGCTGATAAATTTTAAGCTGTTAGATACAATGTTTGAGTTAGTAGCAATCTTATTACTTATAGATAAATGAGTCAAATGTGAGGATATATCATTACTAAAATTTAAAAGTAGTAAGTTCTAAAAGCTGACAGTCTTTTAAGTTTATCTAGCATAAGAGGTTTAAATGAAGAACATTTACAGATACATTTTCAAATATTTCCAACTTTAAATCTGAATTTCATTTGTTTGTTCACTGATTTGACAATTTGTTTTTTTAGCATCTGCTAAGTGCCAGAAATAAAAGATTACTTTACTGATCCAATTATTTCTTGAAAGGAGCTATGTTTTAGTGGAAGAGATGGGTTACAGATAGGCAGGCAGTTCCTCACTGGTAAGTGTCATCATAGGGGTTTACAAGGAGGATCATATACAATCTTGTAGGAAGGGCATCTGTGGCAAAGTATGTGTTCCAGAATGATCTCAACAGGATCTGCACACTTTCTTAAAATGTAGTGTTGATACTCCTCCCACAGAGAGTTGTGCTCTTTGTCATTGAATCTGAGTGGGCTGGTGACTACAGCTTAATTGGTGCCATGTGACTTAAGAGGTTGGATCATAAAAAGTGATGCAGCTTCTGCCTGGTTATTTTGGGGATACTTGCCCTTAGAACCCAGTCACCCTTATGTGAAGAGGCCAAGACACCAGTGATCCAGCTGCTATTCCCAGCTGAAGCCCTCGCCACCAGATTTGAGTGAGAAGCCTTTAAGATGACTCCAGCCCCAACCACCATCTGGCTGTAACTGCATGAGGAATCCCAAGTGAGAACCACAGCTGGCCCCAGTTAACCCCAGAACCAGGAGAGATGATAAATGATTGTTGTTGTTATATATTGATGGAGTTTCGCTCGTCGCCCAGGCTAGAGTTCTATGGCGCCATCTTGGCTCATTTAAACCTCCACCTCCCAGGTTCAAGCGATTCTCCTGCCTCAGCCTCCCAAGTAGTTGGGGTTACAGGCACCCACCACCATGCCTGGATGATTTTTTTGTATTTTTTAGTAGAGACGGAGTTTCACCATATTGGTCAAGCTGGTCTTGAACTCCTGACCTCAGGTGATCCACCCACCTCGGCCTCCCAAAGTGCTGGGATTACAGGCATGAGCCACCACACCCAGCCAGTTGTTGTTTTAAGCCTCAAAATTATTTGGATAGGCCTGGCTTGGTGGCTCACACTTGTAATCCCAGCACTTTGGGAGGCCATGGTGGGCAGATCACTTGAGGCCAGGGATTTGAGATCAGCCTGGCCAATATGGCAAGACCCCGTGTCTACTAAAAATACAAAACTTAGCTGGACCTGGTGGTGCATGCCTGTAATCTCATCTACTGGGGAGGCTAAGGCATGAGAATTACTTGAACCTGGGAGGCAGAGTTTGCAATGAGCCAAGATTGTACCACTGCACTCCAGCCTGGGGAATACAGAGAGACGCTGTCTCAAAAAAAAAAAAAATTGTTTGGATGACTGATTCTGCAGCAATAGATGACTGGAACAGGGGCTAATACATACTTACATTCCCTTGGGTCCTCAACTTTCCTTCTTGTGAAATGATAGGATTGAACTAAATATCTCTATGGTTTGTTTTTTTAGTTCTATAAAAGGAGCCAGAATTCATTTAACATGCTCCCCTTTCAGTGGTATTTCCTATAAGCTGGTCGTTAGATCTTGAGGCCTATTAAACATATTTTAGAGGTGGTCTGTGTGCTTCCATCAAGAACAATATATTATCTGCTGTTTTTCTTTTTGTGATGTTAGCAGTTATTGATGATCATTGCCTGGATCCATTAATTCATTGAGGGACTGCAAAATGGTGGTATTCCAATTCTGTCTGTCTTTCTCGATATTTCAGTTAGACTACTTTTGTAGAAAGAAACTCCCCATCACCTCTGTTTGGTAACCTTGACATATGGTTCAGACAGGAAAGGCAGGATAAATGTCTAATTTTTCTTCTTTTAACAGTTTTCACAAAAACAAATTAGTACCATTATTCAAGGACTTCTAGAATGGTAGGTTGGGAGGGGCCTTAATTCTCTCTAGTTTAGTGCCCACATGTTACAGATGAGGGATTGAGATTGAAACTCAAAAAAAAGTAACAAAATTTATTGTTAGTAAATGCATTGGCAGAAAACATTGAGTTTTGAATGTATAAAATGGCAGTATAGTAACTGCTTTTCAAAAACCAAATTCCCTTTCCCTGAAGTCAAATTTGGCTTAATTTAAAGAATCAATTTAAATTCACAATTTGATCTCATTTTTCTGTCCCATACATATTTGCCACTCTGTCTGTCCATAAATCCCCACCTGTAACAAGCAAGGCTGATTTATTTTTTTTCCTAACTGACCTCCAGATACATGTTGTATGTCCATCTTTGTTTTTTAACATTCGTGGTTCCTTTTTTGGTGCATCACAAAGATTGCTTTATATTATTAGGCTAGTGCATTCATCTTCTATTGCTGCCGTGACAAATTACCACAAAATTAGTCGTTTAAAACATACAAATTTATCATGTTGCAATAATGTAAGCCAGAAATCTAAAATGGGTCTTCTTGTATGAAAATCAAGGTGTCCACAGGGCTACATTCCTTTTGGAGGCCCCAGGGAAGAATCTCATTCCTTGGCCAGCTTTCAGAGGCTACCTGCATTCTTTGGCTTGTGGTCCTGTCCTCCATAATCAAAGCCAGCAGCATAGCATCTTCCAGTCTGTCTCATGCTGACCCTGACACTTCTGCCTTCCTCCTATAAAGACCTTTATGATTACCTGAGGATCATTCGGATAATCTTCCAATCTTTTTAAGTTAATTACAACTGCAAAGTCCTTTTTGCTGTGTAAGGTAGCAGATTCAGAGATTTCAGGGATTGAGACATAGACATCTTTGGGGGGCAGTTATGCTGCCTGCCACAGTGGGGGTTTCTTGGTAAAATATGAGTTTTTTTCTTTTTGCAATAGTAATAATATCCATTCATTGTAGACAATTTAGAAAATACAATTAAGCAAAAAAGAAAAATTCCATATACCCAAAGATAACATTTTGATATATATCCTTCCCTTTTCCTACCTTTATATACAATAATTTTTTGTCAAAAATAATGTCTTAATTTGTATATTCATTTTATATATAGTATAAACAGAGCAGTAAACAAACTTTTGCATATATATTTTCATAGCCCTTGGTGCCTCATGTAGTAGCCCTTTAGTACACATATGTTGTTTGATGTTAAGTGTCTACTGAGAAATTGATGGCTTTACTCATATAATTAACTTTACATTGAGGAACTGTGATAAACTGGTCTCTTTTTAAAATATTTTATTTGGTTCTTAAATATATCTCTTAATAAAAATTTTCTCTTATTTCTACCCAATAATTCCCAGGCCATTTCTTATTTAACAATGCAAACCAATCATATAGTTTATTTCCTTTTAGCCTTTGAAATGGGACAAAGCATATTAATGACTCCTGTGTACTTATTGAGAAAGACCTTTCCTGGAGTGTAGGATGTTCACAGCAAAGGTGTGATGTCCAGGAAGCCGGCCATATCTGAGTCACTTCACAGAAGTGCTCAGAAACACTAGAGGAAAACAAAGTCTGGGAGAATAAGAAGTGGATATAATACTTATTTCATAGAATGGGAAAATTTTTTACTAAACATTTAAAAATATTGAGTATACTACACTTGCTTTAAAAATTTATTTTCATATATTTTTATGATGAGCCATCTCCTCTTTTTAGAGGTTTGTTAGACTTGATACTTTTAGATGATACTCCCTATAAGACTCAGCTACAGGCATGTATTCATTAGGATTTGGAGAAAAAAGTCATTTGGGACATCATCCAATGGAATTTTAGTTTAAAGTAACAAATTTAAAATGGTCTTACTATTTCTATGCCCTGAGGATAACAAACTATAGACAACAGAACTAATCACTAGGATAGGCCAAAAGTGGTTTCATTTTACATTGACACAGCTATACTGTGTCTATCATTCCTTTATTTTTTTTTTTAAATCACTACAGCTATAAGTAATTTGACATAGTACTCGTTTAATCTCTTATGTGGGAGAAATTAAACAGGCATCTTGTTGTGTCTTTTTTTTTTTTTCTCCAAGTGAACTTCAAGTTGAAAGTTTATTTTACTCTGCAAGTTCTTACTTTTAAGAAAAGTTTGTCTGAAGTGTTGTAATAGTTAACCATCATAATGACTTGGTGCCCATGCTTGCAAAACTCTCATCTGAATTGTATCTCTTGAGCATCTAAACCTAGTTCAAGCCTTCACAGTTGGCTTAAGAAACTACTCCTGCTCACTCTGCACTTAACCCTGTTCTCATTCAATGGAGATATCAAGGAGAGGAAGGAAAAAAAGGAGGAATAGGCCAGGCACAGTGGCTCAAGCCTGTAATCCCAGCACTTTGGGAGGCCGAGAAGGGCAGATCACGAGGTCAGGAGATCGAGACCATCCTGGCTAACATGGTGAAACCCTGTCTTTACTAAAAAATATAAAAAACTAGCCAGGCAAGGTGGCGGGCACCTGTAGTCCCAGCTACTCAGGAGGCTGAGGCAGGAGAATGGCGTAAACCTGAGAGGCGGAGCTTGCAGTGAGCTGAGATCTGGCCACTGCACTCCAGCCTGGGTGACAGAGCGAGACTCCGCCTCAAAAAAGGAGGAATACTAGTACCTAAAGTGTCAACATTTTCATCTGTTTGCCAACCCTACAGATGGCCAAGTCATGCCTAATAATTGGTTTCCTTAAAGGAAAGGAACTCTGAACTTAGGGAACACCAATCTTTTATAAAGAACCATTATTAATAATAAGATATTGAGCACAGCATTGACCTTATTATACCATTCAGTAAACAAGCTTGACCTTTGCTCAGGATGGAAACACTATCTCTGTTGTCCAAGGCTGTTCATTACACAAACATCTTTGAAAAGACAGTCTATTTTTTATTTGTGGAGGGGGCGCCCAAGATGGCCGAATAGGAACAGCTCCAGCCTCCAGCTTCCAGCATGAGCGACACAGAAGATGGGTGATTTCTGCATTTTCAACTGAGGTGCCAGGTTCATCTTACTGGAGCGTGTCAGACAGTCGGTGCTGGTCAGTGGGTGCAGCCCAACCAGCGAGAGCCAAAGCAGGGTGAGGCATCGCCTCATCTGGGAAGCACAAGGGGGAAGGGAATTCCTTTACCTAGCCAAGGGAAACTGAGACACAAAACACCTGGAAAATCGGGTAACTCCCACCCTACTACTGCACTTTACCAAGGGTCTTAGCAAATGGCACACCAGGAGATTATATCCCACATCTGGCCCGGAGGGACCCACGCCCATGGAGCCTCCCTCATTGCTAGCACAGTAGTCTGAGATCTAACTGCAAGGCGGCAGTGAGGTTGGGGGAGGGGCGCATGCCATTGCTGAGGCTTAAGTAGGTAAACAAATCCGCTGGGAAGCTCGAACTGGGTGGAGCCGACGACAGCTCAAGGAGGCCTGCCTGCCTCTGTAGACTGCACCTCTGGGGACAGGGCATCGCTAAACAAAAAGCAGCAGAAACCTCGGCAGAGGTAAATGTCCCTGTCTGACAGCTTTGAAGAGAGCAGTGGTTCTCCCAGCACAGAGCTTGAGATCTGAGAATGGACAGACTGCCTGCTCAAGTGGATCCCTGACGCCTGAGTAGCCTAACTGGGAGACATCCCCCACTAGGTGCAGACGGACACCTCACACCTCACATGGCTGGGTACACCTCTGAGACGAAGCTTCCAGAGCAAGAATCAGACAGCAACACTTGCTGTTCAGCAATATTCTATCTTCTGCAGCCTCTGCTGCTGATACCCAGGCAAACAGAGTCTGGAGTGGACCTCAAGCAAACTCCAACAGACCTGCAGCTGAGGGTCCTGACTGTTAGAAGGAAAACTAACAAACAGA
>NW_012101932.1:415820-416850 GCF_000951045.1 Mandrillus leucophaeus | reverse complement strand
AAAACCTAGGTAATACCATTCAGGACATAGGCATAGGCAAGGACTTCATGTCTAAAACACTAAAAGCAATGGCAACAAAAGCCAAAATTGACAAAATTGACAAATAATTAAACTAAAGAGCTTCTGCACAGCGAAAGAAACTACCATCAGAGTGAACAGGCAACTTACAGAATGGGAGAAAATTTTTGCAATCTACTCATCTGACAAAGGGCTAATATCAAGAACCTACAAAGAACTCAAACAAATTTACAAGAAAAAACAGCCCCATCAAAAAGTGGGCAAAGGATATGAACGGACATTTCTCAAAAGAAGACATTTATGCAGCCAATAGACACATGAAACAATGCTCATCATCACTGGCCATCAGAGAAATGCAAATCAAAACCACAATGAGATACCATCTCACACCAGGTAGAATGTCGATCATTAAAAAATCAGGAAACAACAGGTGCTGGAGAGGCTGTGGAGAAATAGGAACACTTTTACACTGTTGGTGGAACTCTAAACTAGTTCAACCATTGTGGAAGACAGTGTGGCGATTCCTCAAGGATCTAGAACTGGAAATACCATTTGACCCAGCCATCCCATTACTGGGTATATACCCAAAGGGTTATAAATCATGCCGCTATAAAGACACATGCACATGTATGTTTATTGCGGCACTATTCACAATTAGCAAAGACTTGGAATCAACCCAAATGTCCATCAGTGACAGACTGGATTAAGAAAATGTAGCACATATACACCATGGAATACTATGCAACCATAAAAGGGATGAATTCGTGTCCTTTGTAGGGACATGGATGCAGCTGGAAACCATCATTCTCAGCAAACTATTGCAAGAACAGAAAACCAAACACCACAATGAGATCTGAACAATGAGATCACTTGGACACAGGAAGGGGAACATCACACACCGGGGCCTATTGTGGGGCGGGGGGAGGGGGGAGGGATAGTATTAGGAGATATACCTAATGTAAATGACGAGTTAATGGGTGCAGCACACCAACATGGCACATGTATACATATG
>NW_012101932.1:415249-415770 GCF_000951045.1 Mandrillus leucophaeus | reverse complement strand
GTCCCTGTTTGCAGATGACATGATTGTATATTTAGAAAACCCCATCATCTCAGCCCAAAATCTCCTTAAGCTGAAAAGCAACTTCAGCAAAGTCTCAGAATAGAAAATCGATGTGCAAAAATCACAAGCATTCTTATACACCAATAACAGACAAACAGAAATCCAAGTCATGAATGAACTCCCATTCACAATTGCTTCAAAGAGAATAAAATACCTAGGAATCCAAATTAGAAGGGATGTAAAGAACCTCTTCAAGGAGAACTACAAACCACTGCTCAGTGAAATAACAGAGGACACAAACAAATGGAAGAAAATACCATGCTCATGGATAGGAGGAATCAATATCGTGAAAATGGCCATACTGCCCAAGGTAATTTATGGATTCAGTGCCATCCCCATTAAGCTACCAATGACTTTCTTCACAGAATTGGAAAAACTGCTTTAAAGTTCATATGGAACGAAAAAAGACCCCGCATTGCCAAATCAATCCTAAGCCAAAAGAACAAAGCTGGAGGCATCAC
>NW_012101932.1:407557-414486 GCF_000951045.1 Mandrillus leucophaeus | reverse complement strand
TTAATGGGTGCAGCACACCAACATGGCACATGTATACATATGTAACAAACCTGCATGTTGTGCACATGTACCCTAGAACTTAAAGTATAATAATAAAAAAAAAAAGAAAAAGAAAAAGTCTAGAACAAAGATTCTCAATGCCTCGGCCTGTAAGATGTACAGAAACATGAGACTCATGAAGAATTGTCTACCAACACAATTCTACATATACAGGTTGAGTACTCCTTATTCAAAATACCTGGAACCAGAAGTGCTTCCGAATTTTGTTTTTCTTTTTTGGAATATTGCATTATATTTACCTGTTGAGCATCCCAAGTCTGACAATCCCAAATCCAAAATGCTCCAATGAACATTTCCTTTGAGGGTCAGATTGGTGCTCAAAATATTTTGAATTTTGGAGCATTTTGGGTTTTCAATTTTTGGATTTGGGGTGCTCAACCTTTATACATATTTATTATCCATCTTCCCCAAAGAATATTAAGCTCCCCGAGGGTAGAGATTTTGTCTTTGTTCAGTTCTTTGTCTCTAGTGCTTAGAGCAGTGCCTGGCACACAGTAAGTGCTCAGTAAATATTTGTTAAGTGAATGGATGAATATGAATTATTTCATCAATTTCCTAATAATATATTTAGGAATGATGAGAAAAATAACTTTGGTATGTCTATATTTCTAATAATATAGCTCACTGGTATTTTGATAGTATCTTTAATTATGTTCTGAAAGTAAGTTCCATTTCAACACTGATCTTTATTTTATTGTCAGATTTGGAAAACATACACATTTTTTTAAGCACAGGGAAAAGGAAATTTTTACCAAACATGCAGTGTATTTTGATATGGTTGGGGCCTTTGAAGCAAAGAACTGTGTGTAGACATAGATCAGTAACAGAAGGGAATACCATAGCATATTGTGTTACGATGTGCCACATGGATTTAATTAGAATTTCAGCTGGGTTTTTTGTTTTGTTTTGTTTTGTTTTTTGTTTTGTTTTGTTTTGTTTTTACTGTGGGTGTAAGTGGTTAGATTCAGTTTTGTGAAGTACAGTATTTGGTTCATGCTACAAATTTTCCTTTTGTTCTTTGGATTTACATAATTCTCCCAATTGCATCAAGAATAAAAATATTTATCTTTTTAAATGTATTATTTATGGTGTAATGATAGGCAGTATCATAGATTAAGAGGAGTAAAGTTAGGAGATTAGCCCTGCCACCAACGAGCTGTATAAACTTGGATAAGTTCCTGCTTGTCTGTGCCACATTTCTCACTGAACTTTGAGGAGGTCAGAGTAGCTGTTTAATGTTCCAATTCTAGACCTCTATGGTTTTTGGATATTAATAAAACTATCTTTTATTGTTATTCTGGTTTCAGGTGATGTCCTTGTTGCTGTGAATGATGTTGATGTTACTACTGAAAACATTGAGAGAGTTCTGTCTTGCATTCCTGGACCTATGCAGGTATGGACATTCTTTTTCTATATTTTATGATGTTACATAAAATAAATATATCCTGCACTATTTTCCTTTTTAAGCTTCTGAAAAGTATCACGTATAATGGATGAGTTACATTGGTAATTGGCTATTTAAGAAAATTTAGCTCTTGCTAATATTATTAGCTTTTGGAGATTATTCTAAAAAGAGAGAAAAATATCTGCAAATAAAATTCTACGTAAAGCAGTAACAGCAACAGTAATGAAAACATATATAATTACAAACTTCCCATTATAACTACCATATATGCTTGTGACAATCTGGTTCCTAGAAGAGTCATTGTAAATAGTCATGGAGTTTTCTGTTCTCTGACTTACTTAGATCACTGTTGCTATAAAGTTTTTTTTCCAATGTGATTTTATTTTAAAAACAAATTATACAAGTTTCTTGATTTTTTTTTTTTTTTTGTCATTTAATTAAGCTTTTCTCCTGGACTTTTGTTTGGCTACTTAACGAATTATTTTTCAATCCTTGCAGATAGAAATAAATTTATTGTATAAAAAGTCATTTTGATACCCTAAACATTGACATTGTGTATCGTAAATGACATTTTTCGGTTATTAGGGTTATTTTGCAAGTGCTATACCTTTTGGTAACAGAGTATACCATGAATATTCTATTCTAGATAGCATCAGAAATTAGTGTTCTGTTTTTGGGGGCATAGGGAAGATGATATGCTTTATATGGGTTAGAGCAGGGGTCCCCAAACCCTGGGTCATGGACTGGTAGTGGTTCATGGCCTATTAGGAACTGGACTCCATAGCAGGAAGTAAGCAGTGGGCAAGTGAGCAAAGCTTCATCTGTATTTACAGCTGCTCCCCATCACTCACATTAGTGTCTGAGCTCCACCTCCTGTTAGATCAGCGGTGGCATTAGATTCTCCTAGGAGCACGAACCCTATTGTGAACTGTGCATGCAAGGAAAGGATCTAGGTTCTATGCTCCTTATGAGAATCTAATGCCTGATGATTTGTCACTGTCTCCCATCACCCCCAGATGGGACCACCTAGTTGCAGGAAAACAAATTCAGCGTTCCCACTGATTCTACATTATGGTGAATTGTATAATTATTTCATTATATATTACAATGTATTATAATAATAATAGAAATAAAGTGCTATGTATTATCCCTGAGTGAGGGATCCCCTTTTCTTCTTATGTTGGTTGCAGGTGTGCTTCAAGTATTACCAGAGTTCAATCATGTCTCTTCTTCTTCAAAAATATGAAAAGTTATGTTTACAGCAGAATCACATTATACTTATATTTAATTAACCTTTGCAAATTCAGCTGTGCACACTTAGCAGAAGAAAAAGGGAGAGAAAGAAATAAGGATTGAAATATTTTGGACCAGTTCCATCCACAATTAACCCATCCTTTTTAAACATGCAAGAGTAGTCAGGTATACATTTATTATATACTTTATTTCTATTATTATGAAATAATTATACAACTCACCATAATGTAGAATCAGTGGGAACCCTGAGCTTGTCTTCCTGCAACTAGATGGTCCTATCTGGGGGTGACAGGAGACAGTGACAGATTATCACGCATTAGATTATCATAAGGAATGCACAGCCTAGATCCCCCACATGCACAGTTCCCAATAGGTTTTGTGCTGCTGGTAGAATCTAATGTCACCACTGATCTGACAGGAGGTAGAGCTCAGGTGGTAATGTGAATGATGGGAAGTGGCTGTAAATATGGATGAAGCTTCACTCACTGGCCACTCACCTCCTGCTATCCCACGTGGTTCCTAATGGTTCTGATACCTGTCCGTGGCCTGAGGTTGACGCCCCCTGGTGTAAGAAGATGCCCTTATCCTTAGGAGAGACCTGCTAAAGTACTTAGGGACAATGTATTAAGATACCTGCAAATAATTTTCAAATGGTTCAGCCAAGAAACTTAAAAATACATATAGAGAAGGGAGGAGTATGGAAGGAAAGGAAAGGAAGACCAGAGAGAAGAGACAAAATGAAGCAAATGTGACAAAATGTTAACAATAGTGCCATTAGATGTGGGATTATGGGCAATCATTGTACTCTTCTTACAACTTTTCTATAGTTTCAAAATTTCTAAAATAAAATGTTGATTTAAAAAAGAGGTTTTCAAAAATTTAAATAACAAGAACAAAGGTTCAAATACTCATCTAATTGCTGACTTTTGTGACTCTGATCCGTTTCTGCAGCTCTGTGCTCTCATTTATTTAACAGGTACATAATCATGCATGTAGTACATCATCTCCTCCCCTGTCTTTTTATCTGGGAGCTTGGGTCCAAATTTTGCAGAAGACCAAGACTGATTTCATTTAGCTCTGGGCCATAGCTGGCTTTTTTAGAGCTTTGGAGCATCCTAACTGCTTTTCTAGGAGAAGAGCCTGAAGATTATTAGTCTTGGACTCTTCTCTCTCAGGTAGTTCTTAGG
Organism: Mandrillus leucophaeus; assembly: GCF_000951045.1. Classification (NCBI taxonomy): domain Eukaryota; kingdom Metazoa; phylum Chordata; class Mammalia; order Primates; family Cercopithecidae; genus Mandrillus; species Mandrillus leucophaeus. The sequence goes on along the minus strand of NW_012101932.1, from coordinate 410,580 downwards.
CCTGAAGGAGGGGGCAAAGGCTTCTTAAAGGAGATGATTCTTGAGTGGAATGTTTTAACTTTTATTATTTCCTTGTTACACAGAAATGATACATATACTGTGGAAAAATTAGAAAACAAACTAGTAAAATTTTTTAGATATTTGTAAATCTATTCTCAGAACCCAGAAGTAACCATTTATATCAACATTTTAAAGTGCAGGACTTATATGCAAATCAGATTTGCATTTTAGGAATATTTCACTTTGGATCGGGGAAGCATATGCAAGACTGGAGGTCAGGAAACCAGGTGGTTGGTTTTGCAGTAGTCCAGAAGAGAGATGATAAAGGCCTGAGCAACATGCTGACCAGGGATGGAGGAGGAGATTAGATTTAAGATAGAGAGGAAGGAAAGAGGACAATACTGTCTACAGGATAGAGAGAAGTTCAAGAAGCCTTCCAAGTTTTGTCTTCAGTCACTCAGTGAGGTGGCCCAAGAAGAGAAGAGGATGGAGGAGAGATTATCTGCTAAGCCAGTCAGACTCCATTCCCTCAGAATTTTGACTAAGGAGTACTGAAAGCATCTGCCAGCTGTTAGCCAACAGGGAAAGGATGAGACATGCAGAGAGCAGTGTAGATGATGGGAGAGACAGTGCAGACTGAGGCAGAGGTGAGAGACTGGTCAGCTTCCGCAGCTGCTGGAAATTCTGACAGCCTCCCCAGGTCCCATCTGTGAAGAGGATGGTAGCTAAAGGGGAATCAGAGGATTTCTTTGTTTGGTAGATGATTTCTTTGTTTGGAAGAGACATTGCTTTTTAAATAGGATAGGCTAAAGACTGAAGTAGAAAGAAAAGACAAAGCAACAAGACTTTGGAAGTGATGAGTCATAGAGAGTGCTTCCTTGGGTCTGAGGAAAGGCTGGGCAAACTGCACAAAGAAGAGGGACATAGGACACGAAGGATCCTGAACCTTGACCAGGTTAAAGTCTCACCGAGTAGTAAGAGAAAACCCTTTATAAGTATCATTTAATAAACTAACTTACATTAAGTATCATTTAATAAAAGTTTTTCCCTATAAAACACATAATATCCCTAATATTTATGTATATCAACCTGTTTTTTAAAATAGCACTTAACTCTTAATTTGGTTATCTGTCTCACCCTTTACCATTTTATCAAGGCAACCAGATTTCCTGACATTTGTAGCTACTTAACATGTTAGTTTTTAAAAATGTCTTTTTAAAGTATAATTTTATTTGTATTATGAAGCCAACTTTACTTAAATCAGAAGAATGGTGGCTGAAATAGTTCCTTAAGGAATTTTAATGGATGGTTCGGTGGTGTGTGTTAGAGTTTTTGTCGTGGTGAGACAAAAAGATCCTTGCACCACAGAAAAGAAATGATGTTGTTTGCCAAGTATAACAGTAGTTTTCAAGTATGTTGTTTTTCATCAAGCATAGCAAACCAGTCGTAAATTTGAGGTTGTTGCTGCTGCCTGAAGAAAATTAGTGAATTTTTAAGTCTATTTTTGGTGGACTTAAAAATTTCCCTTTTTTATTTTTGGTAGATTGCACCCTATCTTTTGACCTCTCCACCCATAAGAATCTCAGCTGGGAAAGATGCCTTCCCTGTTCTGAGATGCGTTTCTTTCTCTGAGGACCCGCTTTCTTGTCACCACTGCTTATGCACAAGTCTCATAGACACTCAAGCTGCATCTCTGCGACACCTGCTGCCCTAGGATGTGACTCATCTCATGCTCCCTCTGATCTGATTTCTCCCCTTCCATACTGCTCACACATCTTCACTCAGAGCTCCTTCCTAAAGCCCGATGCCAGGGGACAATCTTCAGAGCCCCCATCTATCTGTCACAAAGTCTGTACTCAGGAATTCCCGAAAGAGTTCTCACATTTCCAGAGAATACCACCAAAGGCTCCCATATACTTTCTTTTGGGTACTTCTAAATCCTCATTCTAGATAAAGGAATTCGGGGTAGATACCCAGTAGTGGGGTTGCTGGATCTAATAATAGATCTGCTTTTAGTTCTTTTAGAAGTCTTCATACTGTTTTCCATAGAGGTTGTACTAATTTACATTCCCAACAGCAGGGCATAAGCGTTCCCTTTTCACCACGTCTGCTCCATCTATTGTTTTCTGACTTTTTAATAATGTCCATTCTGGTTGGGGTAAGGTGGTACCTCATTTTATTTTAACTTGCATTTCCCTGATGATTAGTCATGTTGAGCATTTTTTCATGTTTGTTGACCATTTGTATATCTTCTTTTGAGAAATGTCTATTCAAGTCATTTGCCCACTTTTTAATGGAATTACTTTTTTCTTGTTGATTTCTTTGAGTTCTTTAGAGATTCTGAATATTAGTTTTTTGTCAGATGCATAGTTTGCAACTATTTTCTCCCATCCTGTAGGTTGTTTACTCTGTTGATTATTTCTTCTGCTGTGCAAAAGCTTTTTAGTTTAATTGGGTCCCATTTATTTATTTTCATTTTTGTTGCATTTGCTTTTGGAGTCTTAGTCGTAAATTCTTTGCCTATGCCAGTGTCCAAAGAGTACGTTTTCTTCTAGAATTGTTATGGTTTCAGGTCTTAGATTTAAGTCTTTAATCCATCTTAAGTTAATTTTTGTATACGGTGAGAGATAGAGTTTCATTCTTCTATGTGTGGCTATCCAATTTTGGTACTTCTTTGAAATGAACAAGTTATCTTTGACCAATTGGTATCTAGACAAATATTTCCTTTTCCAAGGATAGGTAATTTTAATACTTCATCCCTAAGTCCTTTGGCATGTATCTCCTAAGAATAAGGACATCCTCTTACACCAGGGGTCCCCAACCCCCAGGCCACGGACCAGTACCAGACCATTAGGTAATTGAGAAGTGGAGGCTACCTTTCCATACCTGTGGTAAATGGCCACATTCTGGACTCTTACCAGTCTTAACATCAGGCCATGAAATTAAAACTGTCTTCATAAAATTGATAATCTTCTTAGAGCCATGTTGGTCTAAGATCTAGCATATTGATAGCATTTACTCTC
>NW_012101932.1:406358-407507 GCF_000951045.1 Mandrillus leucophaeus | reverse complement strand
CCTGCCCTACAAGAGATCCTGAAGGAAGCACTAAACATGGAAAGGAACAACCGGTACCAGCCACTGCAAAAACATGCCAAAATGTAAAGACCATCAATACTAGGAAGAAACTGCATCAACTAACGAGCAAAATAACCAGCTAATATCATAATGACAGGATCAGCTTCACACATCATAGTGTTAACCTTAAGTGTAAATGGACTAAATGCTCCAATTAAAAGACACAGACTGGCAAATTGGATAAAGAGTCAAGACTCATCAGTTTGCTGTATTCAGGAGACCCATCTCACATGCATAGACACACATAGGCTCAAAATAAAGGGATGGAGGAAGATCTACCAAGCAAATGGAAAACAAAAAAAGGCAGGAGTTGCAATCCGAGTCTCTGATAAAACAGACTTGAAACCAACAAAGTTCAAAAGAGACAAAGAAGGCCATTACATAATGGTAAAGGGATCAATTCAACAAGAAGAGCTAACTATCCTAAATATAGTGCACCCAATACAGGAGAACCCAGATTCATAAAGCAAGTCCTTAGAAACTTACAAAGAGACTTAGACTCCCATACAATAATAATGGGAGACTTTGACACCCCACTGTCAACATTAGACAGATCAACGAGACAGAAAGTTAACAAGGATATCCAAGAATTGAACTCAACTCTGCACCAAGTGGACCTAATAGACATCTACAGAACTCTCCACCCCAAATCAACAGAATATACATTCTTCTCAGCACCACATCCCACTTATTCCAAAATTGACACATAGTTGGAAGTAAAGCACTCCTCAGCAAATGTAAAAGAATAGAAATTACAACAAACTGTCTCTCAGACCACAGTGCAATCAAACTAGAACTCAGGATTAAGAAACTCAATCAAAACCACTCAACTACATGGAAACTGAACAGCCTGCTCCTGAATGACTACTGGGTACATAACGAAATGAAGGGAGAAATAAAGATGTTCTTTGAAACCAATGAGAACAAAGATACAACATACCAGGATCTCTAGGACACATTTAAAGTAGCTTGTAGAGGGAAATTTATAGCACTGAATGCCCACAAGAGAAAGCAGGAAAGATCTAAAACTGACACCCTAACATCACAATTAAAAGAACTAGAGAAGCAAGAGCAAACACATTCAAAAGC
>NW_012101932.1:381538-406308 GCF_000951045.1 Mandrillus leucophaeus | reverse complement strand
AGTTCCTTAAGGAATTTTAATGGATGGTTCGGTGGTGTGTGTTAGAGTTTTTGTCGTGGTGAGACAAAAAGATCCTTGCACCACAGAAAAGAAATGATGTTGTTTGCCAAGTATAACAGTAGTTTTCAAGTATGTTGTTTTTCATCAAGCATAGCAAACCAGTCGTAAATTTGAGGTTGTTGCTGCTGCCTGAAGAAAATTAGTGAATTTTTAAGTCTATTTTTGGTGGACTTAAAAATTTCCCTTTTTTATTTTTGGTAGATTGCACCCTATCTTTTGACCTCTCCACCCATAAGAATCTCAGCTGGGAAAGATGCCTTCCCTGTTCTGAGATGCGTTTCTTTCTCTGAGGACCCGCTTTCTTGTCACCACTGCTTATGCACAAGTCTCATAGACACTCAAGCTGCATCTCTGCGACACCTGCTGCCCTAGGATGTGACTCATCTCATGCTCCCTCTGATCTGATTTCTCCCCTTCCATACTGCTCACACATCTTCACTCAGAGCTCCTTCCTAAAGCCCGATGCCAGGGGACAATCTTCAGAGCCCCCATCTATCTGTCACAAAGTCTGTACTCAGGAATTCCCGAAAGAGTTCTCACATTTCCAGAGAATACCACCAAAGGCTCCCATATACTTTCTTTTGGGTACTTCTAAATCCTCATTCTAGATAAAGGAATTCGGGGTAGATACCCAGTAGTGGGGTTGCTGGATCTAATAATAGATCTGCTTTTAGTTCTTTTAGAAGTCTTCATACTGTTTTCCATAGAGGTTGTACTAATTTACATTCCCAACAGCAGGGCATAAGCGTTCCCTTTTCACCACGTCTGCTCCATCTATTGTTTTCTGACTTTTTAATAATGTCCATTCTGGTTGGGGTAAGGTGGTACCTCATTTTATTTTAACTTGCATTTCCCTGATGATTAGTCATGTTGAGCATTTTTTCATGTTTGTTGACCATTTGTATATCTTCTTTTGAGAAATGTCTATTCAAGTCATTTGCCCACTTTTTAATGGAATTACTTTTTTCTTGTTGATTTCTTTGAGTTCTTTAGAGATTCTGAATATTAGTTTTTTGTCAGATGCATAGTTTGCAACTATTTTCTCCCATCCTGTAGGTTGTTTACTCTGTTGATTATTTCTTCTGCTGTGCAAAAGCTTTTTAGTTTAATTGGGTCCCATTTATTTATTTTCATTTTTGTTGCATTTGCTTTTGGAGTCTTAGTCGTAAATTCTTTGCCTATGCCAGTGTCCAAAGAGTACGTTTTCTTCTAGAATTGTTATGGTTTCAGGTCTTAGATTTAAGTCTTTAATCCATCTTAAGTTAATTTTTGTATACGGTGAGAGATAGAGTTTCATTCTTCTATGTGTGGCTATCCAATTTTGGTACTTCTTTGAAATGAACAAGTTATCTTTGACCAATTGGTATCTAGACAAATATTTCCTTTTCCAAGGATAGGTAATTTTAATACTTCATCCCTAAGTCCTTTGGCATGTATCTCCTAAGAATAAGGACATCCTCTTACACCAGGGGTCCCCAACCCCCAGGCCACGGACCAGTACCAGACCATTAGGTAATTGAGAAGTGGAGGCTACCTTTCCATACCTGTGGTAAATGGCCACATTCTGGACTCTTACCAGTCTTAACATCAGGCCATGAAATTAAAACTGTCTTCATAAAATTGATAATCTTCTTAGAGCCATGTTGGTCTAAGATCTAGCATATTGATAGCATTTACTCTCTTTGGCCTTTGTTTTAAAGAACCAGAAAGAATGTCTAAGAGAAGAATATTTGAAATACCGCCTTATTTGAAAGGAGAGTTAACTCTGTTGTGTGAAGTCACTCTTAATGCTGAATCTCTTCCTTCTATCTTCCCAGATGAGCCAGTGCTGTCAGCATTCATATTGTGATGTTATTCTTTTTGCACTATCAGATCATACTAATTTCTGGTTTTTGATGGCCTTTCTTATTTTTATAGTCAACAATTTAGACTGCAGTGATTATGTTTGATTAAATGAATTTTTATACAGAACATTATACATTCTTATTCAATAAATATTTGTGGTAATATGTATCAGACACTCTCCTAGGAGCTGAAGATACAAATATAAATAGAATATGCAGCCCTAGCCATCAGGAGCCCTCACTCTGGGATGATTTATACATACTGTACATACCTGGGTGTATGTGCATCGACAGATCCTTCATTGTGAAAATTGCAGCTGATTTTCCCTTGTTGAAAAATCAACACATTGTTTTAATTTTTAAAGGTGAAACTGACATTTGAAAATGCATATGCTGTGAAAAAGGAGACATCCCAACCAAGACAGAAAAAGACACAATCGAACACAAGTGATTTAGTCAAGCTTCTCTGGGGAGAAGAGGTTGAAGGTATCCAGCAGAGTAACCTAAACACTCCTCATATCATTATGTATCTCACATTACAGCTCGACTCAGAAACCTCAAAGGAAGAGGTGAGTGTCCTCAAAAGTCCAAAGGAAAAAGTAAGGACCTTTTATTGTATTCCCAGTGAATAGTGAGTATATTTGATTTAAGGAAGAGACAAAAATGAATTAACTATTGTTCTTTAAAATTGTGTATCTAATACTCTATTATAGATATGAATATTTCATACCACAAATGTTTTTAAAATGAAAACAAATTATTGAGTTATTTCTGTAGGAAAAGAAAAAAGAGGAAGGTATTGTTGCAGTATGTTTTAACTTAGAAGCTAAGGTCTTTTTAGCTCTTTTTGATATGTTTCATTGAAGTATTACTTATACATAATAAAATTCAACAATTTTAAGTATACAGTTTGATGAGTTTTGACAAATATATTATACTTTTGTAAGCAGCATCACAATCATGATATGGGACATTTTTGTCACCTCAAAAAATTTCCTCTGTGCCCTGTTACAGTCAATCCCCTCCTTCTGTTAATAGCTTTTAATGCAGGGGGATGTAGCATTAACTTTCTTACATAGGTTGTCGATAGTTTTCATATTTTACATGTTTTTAAAATTCATTTTCAATGTTTATTGAACACCTACTTTTTGTCTAGCATAATATCAGATATTGGGTATTTTTATTTGCAGGTAAAGGAAATAATCCTAGTAAAGATAAGTACAATGTTTAAGTTCACATAGCTAGTAACTGACAATTTCTATTTAAGCTGAAGTGTTTCCAAAGTCTATGCCCTTTCTTTGATACCAGGTTACCTTTCAACATCAATGTTTTGAGTCTGTTAATTGTTTTGTTCAAGTTTTATCTTTTATTGGTTTCTTGTCTGCTTTGCCTATTCATAATTAAGAAAGATATAGAAATCTCCCCCCCTGATGAGGATTTGTCCATTTTTCCCTCCAGTTCTAAATATTTATGCTTTATGTATTTTGAGACAATTTTGTTATGTGCATTAATGTTTAGAATTATTAAATCTTCCTGGAGAACTGAACTTTTTGACCTCATGATATGATCCTCTCCACCCTAGTTTGTTTCTGTCTTAAAGTCCTTTTTTAACATTAACATTTTAAAAATAATATTTAATACCATACAGCTTTATTTTATAAGTATTTGAATTTTTTTCTTTCTTTTTCTCAGTCCGTGTCTTTATGTATGTGACATGTCTTTTACACACAGCCTATTTTCAATCTGGCAGTCTCTCTCTTCTAACAAACTCAGTGGGTCCATTTATAGAGATTACTGATACATTTGAATTCATTTCTGCTACCTTATTTGAAAATTTCTACTGGAATTGCTTTTTCTGTGATATTTTTCTTATCTATTTTTGGTTGCTTGTGTCATTATTTTTGCTATATACTCTTTCTGTTTTTTAAATGATTACAGTTAAAATTTTATGATATTTGTCTTAACGGATTCTAAAGTGAAACACTATTTTAACCCCTTTTCAAATAATTCAAACCCCTTAATACACCTTAGCTTCAGTTACCCTTCTCTTTACTTATGTGCTATTGTCATCAATATTTTAGTGCTATCTCTTTTCTCCATCATCTATAATTATAACTACTACTTATTATAACATTTTGTACACCATAAAATTTATAAATTAAGTATATATTATACAATATATAAATGATGTATTATAAAATGTATAAATATAATTATATATTATATATTTGTATGTTTGTTTTTAATATAAATATTATATATTTCATACAGCTTTACCTAGCTTAAATTTACAATTGTGCCTCATATTTTCTTTATTCATCATCCTCTTACATCAGAGACTGTCCTTATTGGATCATTATTTTCTTCCTAAAACATATATTTTAAACATGTCTTTTTAGTGAAAGTGTGTTGGTGATCAATTCTTTTTGTTGTTATTTATCTGATGATGGCTTCTTTTACCTCTTCTTGAAAGGTAGCTTGATAATTCTAGATTGTATTCATTTGGGTAGGCTACTTGCTATAACAAACAATCCTAATGTCTCAGTGGCTTAACATGATGAAAGTTTAGATCTCATTTCATTTAACTATTCCTGGTCATGTGGCTCAGTGACTCCAGCCTTTCTTCTAGTGTTCCTATTATTCCCAAGGGCTTAGGAGTCCTCTATTAGATCCTTTGCATCTAATTGACCAATGAGAGAAGAGAGAAGGCAGGCAGTATCACATGGGACATTTTGGAGACCTGACTTGAAAGAAGTAACATCATTTCTGCTCATGTTCCATTGGGTAGAATTAGTCACATGGTCTATCCATATGCAAGGAAGTAAGAAATGTAGCCTTCCTGTGTGGCCAGGAAGAAGATCAAGTGAATACGTAAGTTGCTTGTGCCACCTAGGTAGATAGTTATTTTCTCTAATCTATTTGAAGATAGTATCCCTTTGTCTTTTGACCTCCATTATTGCTCTTAAGAAGTCTACTGTCAGTCTGTCATTCCTTTGTAAGGAATGTGCCTTTTCTAGTGTTTGTTCAGCTTTTTACTTCTTCTATGCCCCAACTGTTGTTTAATCTCTCCATTGTGTTTTGTATTTAAACAATTACATATTTATTTTTAGAAGTTTCTGAAAAGTGTTTAATCATCATTTCAAATCTGCCATGATATTCCTGGGGGTCTTTTGTTGTTTGCTCATCTTTGTAACTCTAAACTTATAGACTCTATATTCTGTATCTGCCCATTCTACAAGCTCTAGTCCTGAGAGGATTCTCACGTGTCACAAGGTTTTCACTTGCAATGGCTTGCCTTCTTATGTCCTTAGGGATCTTTGACTAAACTTATTGCTTGATGTTATCTTTGGGAGTCTTGTCGTTCTAATGAGGGGATGCTATCCTCCAGAGATAATTTGTTTCTTCTGCTTTTGCCACTGACCTAGGATATTTCAGTCTTACTTGAGGGTATGGTCTTAACAAAGTGGTTCTAGGCTCAGCTCACCTACCTTGTTCCTAGCCCAGTACTCAGTGTCCTGACGGAAGCTGTCATGGGAATCAGCCCTCAGGACAGGCCTGCTTCTGTCCTTCTGCCCACCACTCAACTCTCCCAGCAGAGGCCCTAACTTGCTCTGCAGTAATGGAGGAGGTTGGAAGGTTGTCCTTGGAAACCTCCCTGCTTCTTGCATGTCAGCAATTTGACAAGTATGTTCTGGCCATGGATCTAGTTTTACAATGAAAGGGTCTCTCAGAGCATCTAGTCAAACATAATACTTTCCACAGAAGTGAGATTTAAAAGGTTTTTAACTAATCTGTATCTCTTTCTTTTTGAAATCCTTCGAGTCTGTATTCTCAATGCTAAAGCTATTTTATCCAAAAGGATTCATTTTTTTGTGTTGCTTCATATATCAAAATTTAGTGAATAATCAAAATGGCAAAGAAGGAATTTACTTAAACACATTTTTGTTATTTCTGTGTTCTGAAAAATACAGACCTGGCTGGGCGCGGTGGCTCACGCCTGTAATCCCAACACTCTGGGAGGCCGAGGTGGGCGGATCACGAGGTCAGGAGATCGAGACCATCCTGGCTAACAGGGTAAAACCCCGTCTCTACTAAAAATACAAAAAAGCCCTAAAAATACAAAAAAGCCGGGCGTGGTGGCGGGCGCCTGTAGTCCCAGCTACTCGGGAGGGGAGGCGGAGCTTGCAGTGAGCTGAGATCCAGACACTGCACTCCAGCCTGGGCGACACAGCGAGACTCAGTCTCAAAAAATAAATTAAAAAAAAAAAATACATGCAGACCTAGAGTTAATAATTCTAATTTCTTGTGTGTAGTACTGATCCTTTATATTTTTAAAATAAATGAAATATTTAAGCATTTGTTATATAAAACATACAACAAATTTCCGGGACGATAACATCCTGAATCTTCTAAGTCATTTTGGAGTAAGATACTGCTAAGACCTTTTGTCATCCTTGCCTTTCTTTCCATGGGAAAGTGTGTAGGTGTTTCTCAAAAGAACAGGTTTCTGTCTGTTGCCAGCCCTGTATCAACATTGTAATTAAGAGAGGCTTTTATTCTTATTGAACAGAGTGGAAGCTGCTGCAAATGCATGCTACTAATAAGTGCTTAAAAATGCAGCTAATTAAATTGGTTAAGAACCGTAGAGCTTGCCAGGTCTTTAATAATGAGGCTTTTATGATTGGAATAGAGACCTTCTCAAATGACCTTTTTTGACTGGTATGACTTAATTTATAATAAAATCTCATAAGGTCATTTTACGTGTCACAAGGTTTTCTGTGAGCTACATATTTGATAAAAGCTTATCTTCTTTAAGTTACAAGGTTTCAAAATGTAAAGACCATAAGCTTGGAGATTTCGAAAAACTATTCAAAGAGTATATGGGTTTTTTTTTGTTTAAAGTAGTGTATGGTATTTTGGCTAAATATAATAAAATTACTTATTGGCCAAGATTTAAATCTGTTAAGTAGACAACAGAAGCTCTTAACTGATATTTAACTTAATTTCTAGATATAAAATAATGTTTTGTAAGTTTTTTACATTAGAATTACTGCAATAAAATTTTTGTTGTTAGGCAGAGTGTATTTGACCAGCATATTCTATAGTAATTTGCATATATTGAATGTGCTTACTAAGTATAAAAAGCAGATGTCTCCAATTTATTTATATTTGTCATAATGTAAAAGTTGGCAAGACATGGAGACTGTATCATGTAATTATTTATTGTATAGTGAGACCACAGCAAGATATGTAATACTCTTTAGAGAGATAGAGAACCAGAGAAAATATATGATACTATTTAAGGAGCTTGGGTTTTCAATAGTGGCAATATTAATACTTACGGATACAGTCATTAAACAGGGCAACTGGAAGCCACTCTGAATTCTTCATGGTTTCTATCTTAACATTTTCATTTTGCCTGCTTTTAATTTTCCTTGTGAGAGAAATAAATGTTGCTTTAAGTAACAACAAAAAATGAGGTACAGAATGGTTCATCTCTTTGTATGACAGTATTGAGACAGTGCACATCCTGATTTTGAAATTTGTCATTTTATTTTGTAAAAACTGTTTCCTGAGACATGCTCTTCTCGAAAATAGAAAAACATAAGGCATTTTGTGAATTATCTTGTACATCTAGTATTTTCCATGTTTTAAAATAAAATATGCTCTTTTCAAGTTTGAATTCAGATTAGTTTGTGGCATACACAGTGTTTCAAATTTGACAGATAAGGTTTTATAATATTGTGACACTTTTTTCTTATTACCTGTATTATAATTTAGTTCTGTATTCTCACTTTGTAAGTTTAATTGCTGTCTTGGCTTGGATTTAATGATTTCACCAAAAATGTTGAATATTGTCTTTTAAAAAAATAGTATAAAAGTAATTAAATTTAAAGACTCCTAATAGTTACTTGTGGTACCTATGTAGCTGTGTAACCACAGGGACGAGAATAACTGTATACTATTAACAAAATATAATAAAATATGAGTATTACAAATTGCTATTAAAGAGATTAAAGTTTAAAACTATTTTAAATGAATTGTAATTTAAATTAATTAGTATCCTACTTAGTATATTATTTGTTGTTATGACTAATTTTGGCAGTCTCTAACTTATTTTCAAGTGTAGTATTTTACATGCTAGTTAATGTGTTAAAATTCCAAGCATAGTTCTCCCCTTGTGTTTGAACAAAACTCCCACTGAAGCTGAAAGGATTCATTTTTTGTTCTTTTCTTAATACAAAGTTTGAACTTTCCCTGACAAAGATACCGGTTGGAAAATTGGGTGGTTTGATCGTTTGTTTCATTTAACAGCAGGAAATTCTTTATCATTATCCAATGTCTGAAGCATCTCAGAAACTTAAAAGTGTGAGAGGGATTTTTCTCACACTCTGTGACATGCTGGAAAATGTAACTGGGACACAAGTTACTAGGTAATAATTTTTATTTGGCTTTAATTCTGTTTTTTTTCAAGTTCTTTTATTTCACCCTGACAAATAAAATGCTGAAACAAGTATCTGTTATACAAGTATACTTGTATCTACAATGTATGTATTATATACATTATAGTCCATAATCTATGTACATACATGTATACATCTATACATTACAGATAACGAGATCTACAGAATGTCTGCAGATTTTTGCTTTATCTAAGTTATTTCTACCAATCATCTATTTGAAGTATAGGTTCTCAATGCAGCAGTAGATCTGGGTGTTTTGGCACATTTTAAATAACAGTTGGGCCTATATTTATTATTTCTTCATGAAGATGTATCTTTTAAGCATGGCATTATTATGAATCTCAGCTTTTTCATGTTTCTATCTTGATTGTTAACTTCCTAGGCAATACCTTTATGGCAAACAGAATTGGGAAGAATGACTGAACACCAAAATTGGTCATATAGTTAGGACATACTCTGTTCTTACAACAATGATAGAAAAATACAGAATGTTCTTTAGGAGGGCTATTCATAATCAGTGAATTTTCCTACCCTTCCACCCTTAAAACTCTCCAGTGTCTGTTATTCCACACTCTATGTCCATGTGTACACATTATTTAGCTCCCATTTGTCCCTTTAATCTAACTTGATTTAGGTTAAAGGCTTAAAAGTAAGACTTGACACTATAAAAATGCTAGAGGAAAACCTAGGAAAAATGTTTCTGTACATTGGTCTAGGCAAATAATTCATGACTAAGACCTCGAAAGCAAATGCAACAAAACCAAAAATGGACAAATAGGACAGATGCATTCATCATCAGTGTAGATACTCAATGATGGATGAGCACCATTGATCCAATTGATGTCAAATAATTTTATATTTGGAACTCTTAATATAGTCAGTTATAGAGTCAAATACCCATTCCATTGATTTATTAAGCCCTGACATTGAAATGCCATAATTTATGGGAAGAAGAGGCTCAAAGCTTTTAGGTTTGTGTTTTTTTTCCATAAAATAAATCTAAGAATTATAAACAATTTTTCTTCTTTAATATTCAACAATTTTAGACTTTACAAAAAAATTTTATCTCAAATTTCAACAGCCTCCATAATACTGAGAAAATATCAAATTGGATTTTCTAGCCTTTAACTTTTTTTTCCCATATTTAGGTAGAAATGACATTTCTATGATTTTAAAAGAGGTAGAATCTACAAGGCAATAGAAAGAAGAATTTTATTTTTTAACTAATTGAAAGTCATGTTTATGTGACTTTAATATATTGTATATACAAACTGTTAGTTTATTTTCAATACAGTAGTACTGGAGGCTCTATTTAGTTTATCAATTTGGGTTCATAAAAGCGTATTGCAGGCCTCTTTTTATTTTTTAAACATCTTTATTGAGATATAGTACATAAGTGATACAGTTCACCCATTTGAAGTGCATGTGTAATCCTAAAATTGGTATGGAACCAAAAAAGAGCCTGAATAGCCAAAGCAGTCCTCAGCAAAAAGAACAAAACTTAGAGGCATCACATCACCTGATTTCAAATTATACTATAAGGCTATAGTAACCCAAAACAGCATGTTACTGGTATAAAAATAGACACACAGATCAATGGAACAGAATAGAGAAACAGAAATAAAGCCACATGCCTATAGCCAATTGATCTTTGACAAAGTTGACAAAAATATACACTGGGGAAAGTACACCCTATTCAATAAATGGTGCTGGGAAAGTTGGATAGCCATATGCAAAAGAATGAAACTGGACCCATCTCTCTCACCATATACAAAAATGAACTCAAGTTAGATTAAAGACTTAAGTATAATTCCTGACACTATTTACACTATAAAAATGCTAGAAGAAAACCTAGGAAAAACTCTTCTGGATATTGGCCTAGGCAAATAATTCATGAGTAAGACCTCAAAAGCAAATGCAACAAAACCAAAAAATAGATAAGTAGGACTTAATTAAACTGAAAAGTTTCTACACAGCAAAAGAAATAGTGCAGAGTCAATAGATAGCCTTCAGAATGAGAGAAAATATTTGCAAATTGCACATCCACCAAGTGACTAATATCCAGAATCTATATAGCGAACTCAACTCAACAAGAAAACAACCAATAACCCCATTAAAAAGTGGGCAAAGGACATGAACATTTTTAAAAAGAAGACGTACAAATGGATAACGTGCATATGAAAAAGTGCTTATCACTAATCATCAGAGAAGTGCAAATTAAAAGCACAATGAGATAACATCTTACACCAGTCAGAATGGCTGTTATTAAAAGGTCAAAAAATAATAGATGCTGGTGAGGATGCAGAGAAAAAGGAATGCTTATACAGTGCTGGTGGAATTGTAAATGAATACAGCCTCTACAGAAAACAGTATGGAGATTTCTCAAAAAACTAAAAATAGAACTACAATTTGATCCAGTAACCCCATGACTGGGTATATACCCAAAGAAAAGAAATCATTATATCAAAAAGATACCTACACTCATATATTTATGAGTGCTATTCACAATAGCAAAGATAATGGAATCAATCTAAGCATCCATCAACAGATGACTGGATAAAGAAAATGTGGTGTATGTATATACGATGAAATAAAAAAGAACAAATAAATAAATGGAATAAATTAAATAAGTAAATGGAATAAACAACAGAAAATGAAATCATGTCATTTGCTGCAACGTAGATAGAACTGGAGGCCATTATCTTAAGTGACACAACTGAAACAGAAAGTCAAATATTACATATTCTCACTTATAAATGAGGGCTAAATAATGTATTCACATGGACGTAGTGTGTAAAATAACAGACACTGGAGATTTTGAAGGGCGGGAGGGGAGTCAGAAATGAGAAACTACTTAATGGATACAATGTACACTCCTCAGGTGATGGTTGCACTAAAAGCTCAAACTTCACCACCATGCAATATCCATCTATTACAACTGTACTTGTACCCCCTAAATATATACAAATAACAAATTTTAAAGTGTACAAGTAAATGCTTTTTGGTGTATTCACAGATATACGCAACCCTCATCAAAGTCAATTTTAAAACATTTTTCTCACGTCAGAAAGAAATCCTATACCCTTTAGCTCAGCCAGCCCAACCCCTGGGCAACTGCTAATCTGCTTTCCATTCCTATAGATATCCCTGTTCTGGACATTACATATGAATGGAATCATATAATGTGTGGCTATTTGTGACTGGCTTCTTTCATTTAGCATAGGAGATGCATTTCATTTAGCATAAGGTGTGCATTCCTCCTTTACAGTCTTATTAGAAAGAAAATTTGTTTCTCTGTGCGGTGTTTTGGGGTTTTTTTTGGTTTTTTTGTTTTTTGTTTTTTTGGTTTTTTTGTCTTCGTTTTTTCTACTGTAAAGAATAGATGTTATTTTACCTAATATTTAGATTTTGTTATTAACCATGAGATATGGGTTAAATGTGGAAAGCAGTAAATACAGCTAGAAAAACTTTTTTGAGAAGGTAATAAATATGAAAATTATTTTAGGGGTTCCTTAGCAATGTGTGTATCTTTTGTTGCATACACACTTTTTAAACTATAGTAATATTAGTATACTACAAGAGTCTAATATTTGTCTAAAAGTGTATGCATTTCTAAAATGTATTAAGACAAAAGTAATGTTCTGTGTGGAAAAATTCATTTAATGATTTATATTTAAAATTCTACACAAAGTTCTCTATATTATCATAGTTCGTTATTGTATCTCTTTTTAGAACATATTTAAATTTTTAAAACTTCACTGAAGTATAATGAAGTAAACTGAACATATGTAAAATGTACAATTTGATTAGTTTTCACATAGGTGTATACCCTGAAACTATCAACACAATGAATATATTCATCACGCCAAAAGTTTCCTTGAGAATACATTTAAATCTGACTTACATTTTGTTTACATGTTTATATATTTGTGTCCCATACTGATTGTCATCTCAGCTGGGACTACATCTTCCTTTCTTTAGCAAATCATCTTCATAAATAGGCAGTCACAAAATATTTGTTAAATTAACCAACTGAGATGGAGCTTTCTTTTTTTTTTTTTAATTGAGACAGGGCCTTGCTTTGTCACCCATGCTGGAGTGCAGTCATGGCTCACCACAGCCTTGACCTCCCAGCCTCAAGTGATCCTCCCATCTCAGTCCCCATCCCAAGTAGCTAAGACTACAGGACCACTCCACTATGCCCAGCTAATTTTTTATTATTTTTTTTAGAAATGGGGTCTTACTTTGTTCCCCAGGGTGGTCTCAAACTTCTGGGCTTAAGTGATCTTCCCACTTTAGCTTCCCTTAAGTGCTGGGATTATAGGTATGATCCACTGCACCCCGTTTTGAAGCTTTCTTTTGGAAAAAAAAATTTATATTATGCTTAACGTTAGCAAGAGAATTTCAACTTTTTTTTTTTTTTCTATAATGGGTCTACTTTTGTTTGGCCTAGAGTTTTCTTTTTTCTCTTTTTGAGACATAGTCTCACTGTGTCACCTAGGCTGGAGTGCAGTGGCACAATCTCGGCTCACTGCAACCTCCGCCTCCCAGGTTGAAGCACTTCTTGTACCTCAGCCTCCCGAGTAGCCGGGATCACAGGCATGTACCACCACACCAGGCTGTCTTTTGTGTTTGTAGTAGAGACAGGGTTTTGCAATGTTGACCAGGCTGTTCTCGAACTCGTGACCTCAAGAGATCCACCTGCCTTGGTCTCCCAAAGTGCTGGGATCATAGGTGTGAGCCACCACACCCAGCCTGGCCTAGAGTTTTCTGTTTTGTTGTTTTTTTTTTTAATATGTTGCAGTGTATTTTTACTGTCATATAATTCCTTGCGTTTTTTGCGCACAGGTATATGAAAAGGAATCTACTTATTAAGTATGCAGTTCTTAAATCATACCATATGCAATCTTTTATGAATTATACTTATAATTTTATGACATTTAAAGATATTTTTATCTTATTTTGAATTTATTGTTTCTTAGCTCATCCCTCCTTTTAAATGGAAAACAAATTCACGTGGCTTATTGGAAAGAATCTCACAAGTTGTTGCTAATTGGCCTGCCTGCTGAAGAGTAAGTTGAGGTTTTTGCTTACCTTAAAATCATTTCAAAATAATATTACATTTCTTTTGTTAAAATTATTACATTTTTGTCAAAAGACAAACTCCTTGAACAGTTTTACAGTTTAAAGATCGATTGCACTAGAAAAATAGTTACCTGTGTTCATTTGGTATGAATAATGCAGAAAGGTGCCATGGAGTCTCAGCTGGGCCAGTTCGTAAGTGGGGGGGCTGTCAATACACTTGCTTCTTTTGTGGTCAGTAGAGAGCTGGCTGACAGATGAGCTCTGCCTCTGCTAAAATTTTTGACAATATTGTGATTTGGATTTTGCACATTTACAGTTTTTTACTGTTGGACCAGATTTTGGAGAATTAAGGGTCAGCAGAAGGGTATTTTGCCCTGATTTGAGCATCTTTGACAAAATAAGGTATATGTAACTCTAAAGTGACTTCTCTAATGGTACATCATATATTATCATGGTCTCCCTCTTAACTTTTTTGTGAGTATTTTGAAGTATACATTTAATAGTTGGAGGTAAAAGCAGGATTGACATTTATAATAAACTGACCTTGTGCTCCAGGGACTGCATTAGGTACTTTACATTTATTAAACTCATTTAATCTTCAAAATCACTTCCAGACATACTTAGTGATTGCTGGCTCCATTTTGTATATGAGGAAAGTAAAATCAAAAGAGGGTTCAATAACTTGCCAAAGCTCGCATAGTCAACAAGAGGCAGGATTGGAAATTGATTGAGGGTCTGTCTGAATTCTTTCTACAACATTGATTCCCTAATGTCATAGGACATTGAAAATCAAGGGAGAAATAGACTACAAGTATGGAGAATGGCCCTAAGGAGATGAACTTAACTACTATTATAATAGTGTTATGTTCCTGTTCAATGGTTTTTAAAACTTGCAATTTAGACTTTTGCCTACTTTAAAAGGTATTCGGACAACTTTTATTAAGTAATTAAACACACTTTAGTTTTCCCCTTTGGTCTGTAGAATCATAGCATATGGTCTACAAAATAGGAATCAAATATCAAAGCAAATACTATAGTATGTGATGGATACAACTTTAGAGAATACCAGTTGAGATAAATTTTCTCTTGGTGTTGCTTCAAGCTTCCCAAGAAAGAAAAAGATGTACCAGAAAGATGCATTATCTAGCCAATCTGAACGTGAATATGACTATTTTTTATTACTAATGATTTTGTTAACCAGATTTCCTTCATTATATAGCAGTGTATTCATTTTTTATTGCTGTGTAACAAATCGTTCCCCAAAACATAGGGGTAATTTAAACTTAAATAGTAAACATTTATTAACACAGAGGTATTTTTGTGGTTCAGGAATCCAGGAGTAACCTAGCAGGTAGTTCTGCCTCAAGGTCTTTTCTTGAGGTTACAATCCAGTGTTGGCCAGGGATAGACTTATCTGAAGGCTTTAACTGGAGCTGGAGAATCTGCTTCCAACGTGGCTTATACACATGGCCATTGATAAGAAGCCTAGTTTCTTGCCACGTGGACCTCTCCATGTAGCTGCTTGGGTGTCCTCATAACGTGTCAACTGGCTTCCTCCAAAGTGGCGAGCCAAAACACAGAAAGAGGGGGATGCTACAAGACCTTTTATGTCTTAACCCTAGAAGTGATACACTGCCATTTCCACAATATTTGTCATTTCCACCATTCTGTTTGTCAGAATTGAGTTACTAAGCTCAGCCCACACTCATGGGGAGAGGAATTAAGCCTCACTTCTTGAGGGGAAGAGTATCAAAGAATTTGTGGACCTATTTTACCATCACAACAGGAATTCCAAAGATGGCTACAGTGAAAAATATCAAAATGATTATATTTTGAAGGTAACTTTAATTTTGGACAGAAAGAAATATAATCTATCATAAATGTGGGGTTCAAATCTTTTAACATGGGGGATAATGGTGCTGTGACATATACTAGATGAGGGCACTCTTTAACCAGCCACACAAGAGAAAAATGTGTGTTTTTCTGTCTAAAATAGGATACTGAACCCTTCTCAGAGACAGCCCTGTGGGTTTGGATTATGAGGAACAAAAGAGTTGTTTAGAAAGTATGGGTCTACAGCCAGGCAGTGGCTCACACCTGTAATCCTAGCACTTTGGGAGGCCAAGGCTAGTGGATTCCTTGAGCTCAGGAGTTCAAGACCAGCGTAGGTAACATAGTGAAACCCTGTCTCTACAGAAAATGCAAAAATTAGCCAGGCACGGTGGCATGCATCTGTAGTCCCAGCTACTTGGGTGACTGAGGTGGGAGGATTGCATGGGCCTTGGAGGCGGAGGTTGCAGTTAGCTGTGATGCTGCCACTGTACTCCAGCCTGGGTGACAGAGCAAGACAATGTCTCAAAAAAAAAAAAGAAAAGAAATAAATTTTGGGTTTACAGGGATTGGAGAACATCCAGAATGAGATGATTTAGTATGTAGCAGCAGAGTAAAACATGTCTCTTTAAGACTTTTGTATCAGCCGAAAAGGCAAAAGAGAAGAAAGAAAATACAGTGGTGAGATAAAGGTAGCATAGGCAGTTAGAGAGAGGAAAGGCAGACCTGGCTAAAGAACTGAGCAAAGGCTGTTCAACCACACTCTGATAACACCAGCCGAATCAGCTAAGCAGAGACAGTTTCCAGGTGAGGTTGTATCTTGAAGCCAACAAAGGACTGTCACTGCTGAACTCTGGACCAAGGTTGTGCCACATGAGGGATGCTCTAGCCAGTTTCTTAATCTTTATTAATCAGGGTGGGGGAAGGGAAGCCATCTTCCCTAAATATTTATGTCATTCCTATACTAAAGAACTTGGCTTGATAAGTTAGAATTAATTTGAAGATCCCCTTTATTCTCTTTCCTGAGCTTCCACTGAAAAGTAAGCTTGAGCCATCTCTTTACCCTTCTCTTAAATGCTCACACCAACCTTCTGTTCCAGATTATTTTCCCTCTTCCATCTCATTTCACATAACTAAAAGATAGGTAGTATTATTCTCATTTATTCAAACTTGGAAATAGAGTATTGAGAGATCACGCACAAGCACCTCTTCAGTGTCAACTTACATGTCTTCATATCACCAACATTTTGCACGTGCTTTGTAATTTAACTCAAAGGCCTGGGATTTTCTCCTCATCCATTTCAGTGCCATAGACTGCGTGTTTCCCTCCTCACCTCTATGCCTTTTATAAGCAGGGTAAGAAAAGTGCTGTCCCACAGAATTTAGGGTGGGGCACATGATCAAGGGATATGTGTTTTCAGATGGGAAGATCACATTCCCGTGATGGCTGCAGTGAATAGCGGAAACCTAACCAGGAGGACAGTGTGGGGTAGTGGGAGAATAACTTTGGGTCTAAGAAGATGAGTGCTCACCAGCAGGCTCTACTCCCTTTCTACCCTTGCAGAAATTATGTAACTTCTTGGACTTCTGTTTACTCACTGGCATAATGGGAATAATAAGAGCTACCTTGTAAAATTCTTATAAGGCTTCAATGAGAAAATATGAGTCCATTTCTTTATTTCCTTTCTCCTACTTTCTTCCCATTCTCCATTTCAATTAAGAGTGTGTTTTTGTCACAGGATTTGGAGGCCCAGTTGTGGGTAATACTAAAAAGTGTCAAGAATTTAGCATTTTTTTTTTGTGGGCCCAGGTCTTGTAAAAACCAGTTTATTTGCATTAATTTCATTTAATCCTCAGAATCAATCTGAGAAGGGCTTGGTGACTATTGGCCTCATTTTACAGATGAAGAAACTGAACTTTAGAGAGAGTCACATGATTTGCAAATAAATGGTGTTATAAAGTCCTTGTTAGATTCATGCTGGAACTAAATCTAGAATAAAGTGATCAATGGTCATTGAAAGCGACCATTTTATACAGCTTTACTCAGAGCTGACACATACACTTTTCACATTCCGTATGTGTAAAATTCAAGGATTATCTGCTTCTTTTAGATAAATGTCATTTGATTATGCTGTAAATTAATACGTGTAATTTTACTTTTTTAGAGTTCCTCTTCCTCGGCTAAGGAACATGATAGAAAATGTCGTCCAAACCTTAAAATTTATGTATGGTTCTTTAGATAGGTAAGTACTTCTTCAAATTGACTCTCAAGTTTTAATTACATGATTCTAAGTCACCTTTTGCATTTCAGACCATTTCTTGCTTGACAGGTTAGTTATTTGTCTCCTCTTTCTCCTCCTTCCCTCTTTCCTCCTCCTCTTCCTTCCTCTTCCTTCTCCTCTTCCTTCCTCCTTTCTCTTTCCTTATTCTTCCACCTCCTTCTTTTTCTCCTTCCTCTTCTTATTTTCTCATCTTTTATTACTGGCTTTTATGTTACAATAGTAGTCAGTTTTTCATTTGATTCCTTTTTTGTTTGTTTGTTTTGTTTTGTTTTTGGTCTCATATATGACTTTAGTGAAATTTCTTAGTGAATTAGTGACATAACCACAACTGTATTCTGATTTGATATATTTCTGTAGGGTCAAATGTAAGAGTATTTCTTCATAACAGATACAGAAAAGAGAAAGACTTAAAATGTATTTTTGTGGGTTTTTTTGCTTGTAAGACCATTAAATTCCCTATCCTGAAATATGATGGTTCTTTCTCAAAAAAAAATTCTTTAGTAAAAAATTTATGCAGTATTATTTTAAAAAGATATACAGTAGAGACAGTATTGACTGATTTTGTTTGTGTCCTTCCATATATTTTTCTATATAATAAAAATATATTCCCTTTTTAATAAAAGTGCTGCTATGCATATTTTTCTGCTTCTTGCTTTTTTAACATTCTTGATCTGAAGGCAGAAATTTGAGGTAACATTTAACGTTTGAGCACACAAAACTGGGTATGGGAAATCGATTTTTCTCTTAGTGACTTTTGTGCTTGTATTTCTGAGGGCTAAAATGGTATCTTTGTGTTTAAAGCCTTAGGAGTATATCAATACAAAAATCCAAAGGCAGTTTATACATTTTTCCAAACCATAGTGATTATCAGCTCTCTGTTTATCTGTAGTGGATCTTTGTTCTTATTGTTCTGACAGTGTCATGAAGGAATTTTCTGTGATGGTGTCATCTGGAAAAATTATCTAGTTTGCAGTGCAGTGTTCTCTAGAGGAACCACTGAGGAGGCACATCCCTGTCAAACATGATTACTTACCGACATTTTCCAAATGAGTGAGCTACAAAGAGCTGGGCATCCATAAATAGTCCTTTTACCTTTTACTAGTAAGGAAATTTTTAACCAATGAAGAGTAAGAATGTGGTTATGAACTGCCTCTTTAAGTTTACTCGAGAGAGGCAAACTTTGCCATATTTTGCCCTAATTAAAGTTTTCTGTTTTCATAAAACCAGAGATTATCAAAGATTAAATTTTTGCAATGAGTTTCATACATGAAAATAGTCCATTGGAGTTGTCCTGCAAATTCCATTAGAGTAGCCTGGGGACAGAGGGACTTAATTTCTCTTTCATCTTGAAATTTATCTTCCATTGATAGTGAAAGTATCTTTTTGATGGCAGCAAATTTAATTCTTTTCTACTTCAAGTGAGAATTTAAAGAGCAAACTACAATAATAAATATGAAGATCCATTGAGTTCTTAAAACCAAGAAGCACAGTGAATCCAGGATGTTATTAATAGACATTTTGTAATAATTTTTTATAACAACTTTTTTCTGATTATGAAAGATATTAAGGGCTAATTGTGAAAAATTACAAAAAGACCAAAAAGTGTAGAGACTTAATTATCTTTTTAATGTTGTGAGCTGGTTAATTCTCTATGAGCCACAGAAAACTAACTATATACTACCAGTTTAATGTTGTGACCAAATTAAAGCTATAACAGTTTCCTTCACCATTCCCAACTAATTCATCAGCAAGTCCTCATCAGTCTGTCTTCAAAATCTCCAATGTGTCCATTTCTCTTTATCTTTACTATTGCCCTGTCCAGCCACTGCTATCTCTCACACACTTCAGTAGCCTCCTAACTGGTCTCCTTCCCTTCAATCTTGCCACTTGAACTAATTTTCATATAGCAGTTAGAGTGATCTTTCTACATTATTATCTGGCTCCTACCTACCCCTCTGACTTCAGATATCAAAGCACACGTGCCTCCTCTGCTCCTTTGCTCAGGGTGCAAACACCCTGGCAAAGCTTTTCCCCACCCCAGGGCTTTTGTACTTTTTCTTCTTGCTGGATCTTCCTGACGTTGGAATATCAGCTCAAATGCCCTTTCTCTGAGATTCTTCTCCAACCATTCAACCTAAAATAGCCAACCTGTCACACCACCCATTCACATTGTGCTATTTTCTGCATAGTCCTTTATACGAATTCATGTTTTTTACCATTTGTTCATTTGCTGTGTTTCTCCATTAGAACATAAGATTCATGGGAGTTCATTGTCTTTTGTCTTGATATTTTTACTGCCATAACTCCAGCAATGAGAATAGTGCCTGGAATGTAGTAGTCACTCAAATATTTGTTGGATGAATCAGCGAATATTATTTTGATACACCGATAGCATATGTACCTGCTATTTTGTCATTCAGTGAGCTGTTCCAATAAATGCTTGCAGTCAATGCTGTGTTACTTTTATATGGCTAAAACCAAGTATTTCGGTTTTTTCTGTCATTTTGTTTTTTGAGTTCTTTAATATTATACCTTCAGCAGTAACGAGGGGAGGAAATAACTTATGCTTATTATGTACTTACTGTTTACCAGTAAATAATAAGCATAACAAGAACTTATGCTTGTTATGTTCTAGGCATTCTGCATGTGAGTTAGATTATATTAACCCTATTTTTACAGAGTTGGAAACCAAAGTTAGAGAGAGGTTGGGTGATTTGCCTTTGATAGCTACCTACAAAGAGCTGTGATATGCCACATCTGTTCTATTACAAAGTTCAAAATCTCTTTATCATTCCACGTTGCCTGAAAGATTTCAGGAGTTGTAAATGGTTGAGAGATAGTCAGAGGTAAGAACAACCTACCTTTTTTACAAAAAGGGTATTTCAGCCCTTTCTGTTATAGATATGTCACTTGTGTTAGCCCTGTGGTTCTTCCATAGAACCATCTACTCAATACATTTGAGAGTAACTTTTAGGGTAAAAAGTATGGACAGGGTGAATTTCTTTACACAATCCGTCAGTAACATTCTAGCAGCAATTCTATTAAAGGAGAGGAGTGAGGAAGATAGCCTATGTAGTTGGGAAAGATCCAGTTCCCTTAGGAGCACACAAAAAATGACCACCATTTCCATATGTTGTTCTAACTTACAGCTCTTATTTCTCCAGTGCCTTTTGCCAGATTGAGAATGTTCCTCGTTTGGATCATTTTTTTAGCTTGTTCTTTCAAAGAGCGCTTCAGCCTGTGAAACTGCATTCCAGCGCCAGTCCCATTGCTCAGCAGTACGATGCTTCCAGTGCAGTACTTTTAGACAACCTCCCTGGAGTCCGGTGGCTCACTCTTCCACTGGAAATCAAGGTAATCTTAGATATTATAAAGAAGAACCAGAACCAGGTGGCTTATTATAATCTTGCATCTTCTTTTTTCATAGACTTTTTGTTATTTTTGGAATTATGGTTAAAAATTAAAGAGGCAGTTGGTTGACAAAATAGGAGGTCCAGTGCAATAAACCCAGAAAGAGAAATTATTCTTTATAAGTAGAAATTTGCTCTCTCCTCTTACTTTTAAATTTAAGCTTTGTCCAAGCTGGGACTGCTTTTCAGAAATCGTAATTAAATGGTGTATCTTCCTTTGGAATTTTGTGACTTTGATTTTATAATGTAAGGTTGTCAAGTTAGAATTATGTTTCTGTACAAAAAAAGTGGATGACCTGATTGACTAACAATATTCTCAGTTAAAATACAAAGTCCACTAGTCTACCAAAATCTTTTTTTACATGAACATATGTGATTAGCTTTTGGCTTGTCCCATAGATAGCTACCAATAGTAAGACTGTATGATGGTTAAGAATTATCAATATGATTTTAGTTGTATCTGTATACCTAGAATAACTTTATTATTGAATGATTGACAAGATTATTTCAGACATTTTCATCAATGTAGACCACCATATAATCTATTTAGTTACAGCATTTGTATTAGTATTAAATGAGGCAGTATGCCATAGCCACTTCTCTGCTTATGAAGAAACCTAGGCTATGTTACAGTAGAAACTTAATTCAAGTTCCTACTCTTCATAAGACTCTACAGTGTATGATCAAATAAATGCCTTTTTGACAGTTTAATAGTTATTTAAATTGATGTATCAATCACTTTGTTCAGTTTCCTCATCTGTAAAATGGAGGAAATAATAGTCCCTACCTCATGGAAAAGTTACGAGTTATTACACATGAAGTATTTAGAATTGTGCCTGGCATGTTGTAGTTGTAGTTATGGGAGCATTATTATACAATTACTATTTGAAGGGAGATGAGGTGTTAGAGCATGTTCAAAGGATGCTTTGCCTTCTGGTGTTTTTATTTTGTCCTTAGCTCTATCAACTGCCTGGTCTTTTGATATTTCAGGACAATAATTACTCCTTCCTTCCTTCCTTCTTTCCTTCCTTCCTTCCTTCCTTCCTTCTTTCCTTCCTTCTTTCCTTCCTTTTTCTTTTCTTTTTTTTTTTTTTTTTTTTTGTGAGACAGGGTCTCGCTCTGTCACCCCAGCTGAAATGGGAGTGCAGTGGCGTAATCATAACTCACTGCAGCCTCCACATCGCAGGCTCGGGTGATCTTCCCCCCTCAGCCCCTCAGGTAGCTGGAACTACACGTGCACACCACCATGCCTGGCTAATTTTTGTATTTTTAGTAGAGACCATGTTTCTCCATGTTTCCCAGGCTGGTCTTGAACTCCTGAGCTCAAGCAATCTGCCCGCCTCAGTCTCCTAGAGTGCTGGATTACAGGCATGAGCCATGGCACCTGGCCTGCCATTTTCTTAAATTGTATAAAAAACTAAAAAGTATGAGATATATAATTCTACCTAATGTTTTCATAAAAATATATAAGCATTGGCTGAGCATGGTGGCTCATGCCTGTAATCCTTGTGCTTTGGGAGACAGAGGTGGGAAGATCACTTGAGGCCAAGAGTTCAAGACCAGCCTGGACAACATAGGGAGACCCTGTCTCCACAAAAACTTTAAACATTAGCAGAGCATGGTGGCACACACCTGTAGTTACAGCTACTCAGTAGGCTGAAGTGGAAGGATTACTTGAGCCCAGGAGTTGGGCTCCCCACTCTATCATAGTTGCAGTGAGCTATGATTGTACCGCTGTAGTACAGTGGGGCAACAGGGTGAGACCCTATCTCAGGAAAGGAAAGGAAAAAGGAAAAGGAAAAAAGGAAGAGAAAAGAAAAAAGGAAAGGAGAAGGAAAGGGGAAAGGAAAGGGGGAGGGAAGAGGGATGGAAGGATGTAAGTGTTCAATATAGGTAGAAACATAGAAAGTAACTAGATAACTTTACCTTTAAAAGAGAAAGACCCTGGTTCCAAAGACTGTCTCATGTCCATTCTCATTCTGGGGTCTTTTTTCCTCAGCCACAGGGCCCATGTCCACTTCATGAGTCAGAAGGTACCATCTCTTGAGGCTTGCCATTCTACCTGGCCATTACCTAGGTTCTTGCCCCTCTGTCAGAATTTCTTCATTAAAGAAACCTCTTCCCTCAAAATATATAGTCCCTTCTTTCTGTGATAGTAGAGGTACTTAATGTTTTAGGGGTAGTGTGTTTAGAATTTAGATACATTAAGATTAAATATTATCTTTCCTCAAAAAAGTTTAAGATGTTCTTAAATATTGTCTATTGGGGGCTTACAGATTGCATGTGAAGGCTACCTCTTTTTCATTGAGAGTTTTGTTAATTTAGCATATATTTCTTTAAAAGATTTATATGCTTTTCTTTATTTCACCCTAAAAGAATATCAAATTGAGAAATCACTGTGTGAATTCTGGTATATATTTTTAATTCATTGCCTTAAAACATAGCTGTTGCTTATCTTGTCAATGCTTTGGCTGCTTTTATCCTTGTTACATCTAACACTACTGTGTGGAGATCAGTGTTCATTGTGCCGGTTCCTCAAGTCTGTGCCGTGCTTTGCAGAATGCAGAAAAACCTCTAGATGTGCACAGGCAAGTTGAGCAGGTGAAATTAATACACAGGAAACAGTGAGGATCTGGCTTAGTTGTTTTCTATTTTTGTAGTCCAGTTAGGAGATTGAGAACAATACTTTTGGGAAGAGAGCTAGATACCTTCTGCTAAAGTAGTCTAAAGCTCTATTTGATTAATATAAAATTTGAGTAGCAATAACAATTGAAGTTTTTTTTTTTAATTCTATTTTTTACTGCAGTTTCAGGTTCACAGTAAAATTGAGAGAAAGGTATAGATTTCCCACATGCCCCCTTCCCCCATACATCACACATGCATAGCCTCTCCATTATCAACATTCCCCCACCACAGGGGTACAGTTGTTATAATTGATGAACCTATATTGACACATCATAATAACCCAAAGTCCATCATTTACATTAGGGTTCATTCTTGGTGGTGTACATTCTATGGATTTAGACAGATTATAATGACATGGATCCATCCTTGTAGTATTACACAGAGTAGTTTCGCAGCCCCGGAAATCCTCTGTGTTCTGCCTATCCCTCTTTTTCATCCCTCTCTTTCCATTAACCGCTGGAAACAATTGATCTTTTCACTGCCTCTATCGTTTTGCATTTTCCAAAATGTTATATAGTTGTAATCATATAGTATGTAGCTTTTTCAGATTGGATTCTTTCACTTGGTAATACATATTTTAAGTTCCTCTTTGTCTTTTTACGGCTTGATAGCTCATTTCTTTTTAACGCTGAATAGTATTTCATTGTTCAGATGTACCACAGTTTATTCATCCATTCGCTGAAAATCTTGGTTGCTTCCACGTTTGGACAATTAATTCTTGGTCAAACAGCAAGAGAATGTTTAGTTTTGTAAGAAACTACCAAACTGTCTTCTGAAGTGGCTGTATTTTGTATTCCTACCAGCAATGAATGAGAGTTCCTGTTGTTCCATATCCTTGTCAGTACTTAGTGTTGTCAGTATTTTGGATTTGGGTCATTCTACTGTGTGTCTAGTTCTGTCTCATTGTTATTTTAATTTGCATTTCCCTGATGACCATATGATATGGAACATCTTTTCATGTGCTTATTTGCCTTCTGAATATCTTCTTTGGTGAACTGTTTGTTAAGGCCTTTGGCCCATTTTTTTAAATTCAATCGGTTTTTGGGGAAGAAGTGGTGTTTGGTTACATGAATAAGTCCTTTAATGGCGATTTCTGTGATTTTGGTTCAC
>NW_012101932.1:379145-381488 GCF_000951045.1 Mandrillus leucophaeus | reverse complement strand
ATAGCTGTTGCTTATCTTGTCAATGCTTTGGCTGCTTTTATCCTTGTTACATCTAACACTACTGTGTGGAGATCAGTGTTCATTGTGCCGGTTCCTCAAGTCTGTGCCGTGCTTTGCAGAATGCAGAAAAACCTCTAGATGTGCACAGGCAAGTTGAGCAGGTGAAATTAATACACAGGAAACAGTGAGGATCTGGCTTAGTTGTTTTCTATATTTTGTAGTCCAGTTAGGAGATTGAGAACAATACTTTTGGGAAGAGAGCTAGATACCTTCTGCTAAAGTAGTCTAAAGCTCTATTTGATTAATATAAAATTTGAGTAGCAATAACAATTGAAGTTTTTTTTTAATTCTATTTTTTACTGCAGTTTCAGGTTCACAGTAAAATTGAGAGAAAGGTATAGATTTCCCACATGCCCCCTTCCCCCATACATCACACATGCATAGCCTCTCCATTATCAACATTCCCCCACCACAGGGGTACAGTTGTTATAATTGATGAACCTATATTGACACATCATAATAACCCAAAGTCCATCATTTACATTAGGGTTCATTCTTGGTGGTGTACATTCTATGGATTTAGACAGATTATAATGACATGGATCCATCCTTGTAGTATTACACAGAGTAGTTTCGCAGCCCCGGAAATCCTCTGTGTTCTGCCTATCCCTCTTTTTCATCCCTCTCTTTCCATTAACCGCTGGAAACAATTGATCTTTTCACTGCCTCTATCGTTTTGCATTTTCCAAAATGTTATATAGTTGTAATCATATAGTATGTAGCTTTTTCAGATTGGATTCTTTCACTTGGTAATACATATTTTAAGTTCCTCTTTGTCTTTTTACGGCTTGATAGCTCATTTCTTTTTAACGCTGAATAGTATTTCATTGTTCAGATGTACCACAGTTTATTCATCCATTCGCTGAAAATCTTGGTTGCTTCCACGTTTGGACAATTAATTCTTGGTCAAACAGCAAGAGAATGTTTAGTTTTGTAAGAAACTACCAAACTGTCTTCTGAAGTGGCTGTATTTTGTATTCCTACCAGCAATGAATGAGAGTTCCTGTTGTTCCATATCCTTGTCAGTACTTAGTGTTGTCAGTATTTTGGATTTGGGTCATTCTACTGTGTGTCTAGTTCTGTCTCATTGTTATTTTAATTTGCATTTCCCTGATGACCATATGATATGGAACATCTTTTCATGTGCTTATTTGCCTTCTGAATATCTTCTTTGGTGAACTGTTTGTTAAGGCCTTTGGCCCATTTTTTTAAATTCAATCGGTTTTTGGGGAAGAAGTGGTGTTTGGTTACATGAATAAGTCCTTTAATGGCGATTTCTGTGATTTTGGTTCACCCACCACGCAAGGAGTGTACACTGTACCTAATGTGTAGTCTTTTATCTCTTGCCACCCCCTGCTCTTTCCCCCAAGTTCCTAAAGTCCAAAGTATCATTCTTAAGTCTTTGCATCCTCATAGCTTAGCTCCCACATATGAGTGAGAACATACAATGTTTGGTTTTCCATTCCTGAGTTACTTCACTTAGAATAATAGTCTCCAATTCCATCCAGGTTGCTGCAAATGCCATTATTTTGTTCCTTTTTCTGGCTGAGTGGTGTTCCATGGTATATATATATACCACATTTTCTTTATCCACTCATTGATTAATGGACGTCTTGTTCCATATTTTTGCAATTGTGAATTGTGCAGCTATAAACGTGTGTGCAAATATCTTATTCGTATAATGATTTCTTTTCCTCTAAGTAGATACCTAGTAGTGGGATTGCTGGATCAACCAGCAGGTCTACTTTTAGTTAAGGAATCTCTACAGTGTTTTCCATAGTGGTTGTACTAGTTTACATTCCCACCAACAGTATAAAAGTGATCCCTTTTTGCCACATCCACACCAACATCTATTTTTTTTTTTTATTATGGCCATTGTTGCAGGAGTGAGGTGGTATCGCATTGTGGTTTTGATTTGCATTTCTCTGATCGTTAATGATGTTGATCATTTTTCCATATGCTGGTTAGCCATTTGTATATCTTCTTTTGAGAACTGTCTGTTCATCTCCTCAGCCCACTTTTTGATGGGATTGTTTTTTTCTTGCTGATATGAGTTCCTTACAGATTCTGGATATTAGTCCTTTGTCAGATGTATAGATTGTGAAGATTTTCTCCCACTCTGTGGGGTGTTAACTCTGCTGATTATTTATTTTGCTATTCAGAAACTTTTTAGTTTAATTAAGTCCCATCTATTTATCTTTGTTTTTGTTGCATTTGCTTTTGGGTTCTTGGTCATGAAGCCTTTGCCCAAGCCAATGTCTAGAAGGGTTTTTCCAATGTTAT
>NW_012101932.1:365985-379095 GCF_000951045.1 Mandrillus leucophaeus | reverse complement strand
TTTTTTTTTATTATGGCCATTGTTGCAGGAGTGAGGTGGTATCGCATTGTGGTTTTGATTTGCATTTCTCTGATCGTTAATGATGTTGATCATTTTTCCATATGCTGGTTAGCCATTTGTATATCTTCTTTTGAGAACTGTCTGTTCATCTCCTCAGCCCACTTTTTGATGGGATTGTTTTTTTCTTGCTGATATGAGTTCCTTACAGATTCTGGATATTAGTCCTTTGTCAGATGTATAGATTGTGAAGATTTTCTCCCACTCTGTGGGGTGTTAACTCTGCTGATTATTTATTTTGCTATTCAGAAACTTTTTAGTTTAATTAAGTCCCATCTATTTATCTTTGTTTTTGTTGCATTTGCTTTTGGGTTCTTGGTCATGAAGCCTTTGCCCAAGCCAATGTCTAGAAGGGTTTTTCCAATGTTATCTTCTAGCATCTTTGTGGTTTCACGTCTTAGATTTGTTTAAGTCTTTGAATCATCTCGAGTTCTTTAAGCATTTGTGTATCTGGAAAAGACTATATCTTTTCTTCATTTACGAAGCTTCGTTTCACTGGATACAAAATTCTTGGCTGATAATAGTTTTGTTTAAAGCATCTAAAAATAGGACCCCAATCCCTTCTAGTTTTTTGTGTTTCTGCTGTTAATATGATAGGTTTTCCTTTATAGGTTACGTGATGCTTTTTTCTTACAGCTCTTAAGATTTTTCCTTTGTCTTGACTTTAGATAACTTGATCACTATGTGCCTAGGTGATGATCTTTTTGTGATGAATTTCGCAGGTGTTCTTTGAGCTTCATGTATTTGGATGTTTAGATCTCTAGCAAGGCTGGGGAAATTCTCCTCAATTAATTCCCTCAAGTATGTTTTCCAAACTTTTAGATTTCTCTTCTTCCTCAGGAACACCGATTATTCTTAGGTTTGGACGTTTAACATAGTCCCCAACTTCTTGGAGGCTTTGTTCATTTTTTTTTTTAATTCCTTTTTCTTTGTGTTTGATGGATTGGGTTAATTCAAAAGCCTTTTCTTCAAGCTCTGAAGTTCTTTCTTCTGCTTGTTTGATTCTGTTATGAGAGTTTCCAGTATATTTTGTATTTCTCAAAGTGTGTCCTTGATTTCCAAAAGTTGTGACTGTTTTTTATTTATGCTATCTGTTTCACTGAAGAATTTTCCTTTCATATCCCATATAATGTTTTTCATTTCTTTAAGCTGGACTTCATGTTTCTCTGGTGCCTCCTTGATTAGCTTAATAATTGACCTTCTGAATTCTTTTTCTGGCAATTCAGAGATTTCATCTTGGTTTAGATCTATTGTTGGTGAGCTGGTATGATCTTCTGAAGGTGTTAAAAAAAAAAAACCTTGTTTTCTCATATTACCAGAATTGTTTTTCTGGTTCCTTCTCATTTGGGTAGACTATGTCAGAGTGAAGATCTGGGATTCGTGGGCTGCTATTCAGATTCTTTTGTCCCATGGGATGATCCCTTGATGTGGTGTTCTCCCCCTTCCCCTAGGAATGGAGCTTCCTGAGAGTTGAACTGTAGTGATGGTTTTTGCTCTTCTTGGTCTAGCCACCCAGCAGAGCTACCGGGCTCCAGGCTGGTACTGGGAAGTGTCTGCAAAGAGTCCTGTGATGTGATCCATCTTCAGGTCTTGCAGCCGTGGATATCAGCACCTGCTCCAATGCAGGTAGCAGTGGAGTGAAGTGGACTCTGTAAGGTGTCCCTGGTTGTGTCTTTGTTTAGTGCACTGGTTTTGTGTTGGCCTCCAGTCAGGAGGTGGCACTTTCAAGAGTGCATCAGCTGCAGTCATCTAGGGAGGATGTAAACTTGCCCTAGGGACACCTGGTTAAGTATGCAGGTTTCTCAGGCAGTGGGCAGAGCCATAGAGCTCCCAAGAGATTATGACCTTTGTCTTTGGCTACCAGGGTAGGTAGAGAAATACTACTAGGTGGAGACAGGGATAGGCCCGAGCTTGTTATTGTCTGAGCTTCAACTCTTCTTGGGCAGGGCTTGCCGCAGCTGCTGTGGGGGATGGAGGTGCAGTTCCCAGTCCAATGGAGTTGTATTCCTAGGGGGGATTATGGCTGCCTCTGCTGAGTAATACAGGTCACCAGGGAAGTAGGGGAAAACCGGCAGTCACGGGCCTTACCCCTCTCCCACACAGCCTGCAGTCCTAAAAGCCAGTCTCACTCCCACCATGCCCCCTCAACAGCACCGGGTCTATTTCTAGGCAGCCAGTGACCAGGGCTTAGAACTTGCCCCAGACCAGGAGCCTCCCCATTGAGAAAGCAAGCAGACTCATAGTTTTTCAGCATCTCAGGGA
Source organism: Mandrillus leucophaeus (assembly GCF_000951045.1). Lineage (NCBI taxonomy): Eukaryota > Metazoa > Chordata > Mammalia > Primates > Cercopithecidae > Mandrillus > Mandrillus leucophaeus. The sequence continues at coordinate 376,776 of NW_012101932.1, read as the reverse complement.
GCCTGCAGCAGTGATCCAGTTCCTTCAAAGGGTCTACGGATTTTCTCAGCTTTCCTGGTATGTTTCTGCCATAGTTCTTGGAGCAAAAGTTCACGATGTGAATGTCCACATGCAGCCCTGTCCATTCGAGCAAGAGTTGCAAACTAGTCTTGCCTCCTATCTGCCATCTTAATCCTATTCTCAACCATTTTTAAATTTTTTTGTATGTGTTCTTATTGTGGAGTTTTAAGAGGTCTCTGTATATTTTAGATAATGGTTCTTTATCAGATGTGTCTTTTTCAAATATTTTCTCCCAGTCTGCGGCTCATCTTATTCTATTGACATCGTATTTTGCAGAGCAATAGTTTTTAGTTTAATGAAGTCTAGCTTATCAGTTTCATGGATTGTGGTTTTGGTGTTGTATCTAAAAAGTTAGTGTCAGACCCAATGTCATCTAAATTTTCTAGGAATTTTATAGTTTAGCATTTTACATTTAGACATATGGTCCACTTAGAGTTAATTTTTGTGTAGGGTGTATGGTGTGTGTCTAGATTGATATTTTTTATATGGGTGCCCAGCTGTTCTAGCACCATTTGTTGAAAAGACCATTTTTCCTTTTTACATTGTATTTGTTCCTTTGTCAGAGATCAGTTGACAGTATTTATGTGGGTGTATTTGTGGACTCTGTGTTCCATTGATATATTTATCTGTTCTTTCACCAATAATACGATGTCTTGATTACTGTGTATCAGCTTTTTTACGTTCCACATATGAGTGAGATCATGTGGCAGTGAGCTGAGATTGCACCACTGCACACCAGCCAGGGCGACAGAGCGAGATTCCATCTCAAAAAAAAAGGGGGGGTTCTTATTCACAAATAGCATGTATGCTATAAAATTCAATTGCCAATAGTTTTGATTTATATATGTATTTGTATTACAGATTAAACTTCAGATTAAATTTATTCTGTTTTTAAATTTGGAATGCTTCAAAGAAGAACAAAGGTGATACATGACAGAGCTCAGGCAATTTCCATAAAAACAAAACCCAAATCCTAAGTAAGAGATTTTTTTTCTGATAACTCTCTGGGATAGTTGAACTGTGCCAGATTCCAGAGGAACACTTGCCTTTGTGTTTTAATCTAGGAATAAAGATTGACAACCCTTGAATGCAAAACATTGTGTCCAGGAGAAAGACAGGGAAGACTGTTGATATTTTTCAAGAATCCAACCGTTGAGTAATATACAAAAAATGGAGAAACAAGAACAACTCAAAATAAGTTGGCTACCTTAAGACTGATTTTCATTTTCTTCTGTGAAATCAAAAGGGTTAAATTAATTTCTAACTTAAAACTGGAAAGCAACTTTTGAAGCTCATAAATTTACTATGCATTGAATATATGCTGAAGACCATTTTGCAGTTATTGAGATTTAGTTGAAATATGCTATGTTAAATGAGTAAGTTGTTTTATGTTTGCAAAGCTTAAAAACAATATGTTAAATAAGTAAACTTTTATAATTGCAAAGCTTAAAAACATTATGTTCCATTTTGAGACATTTCTTAAGTAACACAAAGGAGAAAGATACTCAATTTTCAAGTAGTAATTAAGCACTTTTTATATGGCCATTACTAAAAAAGTAACTAATATGAGTCAAATGCTTATGTTACTTTCTCTTTTTTTTTTTTAACATAGATGGAATTAGACATGGCATTAAGTGACTTGGAGGCTGCAGATTTTGCAGAACTGGTAAGAGAAGGAGTAAGTTTTACAAAAGGCTCAATGTTGAATTCTTGTTTTGTATACCAGTCATTATTCTAAATATTTACCAAGTGGATATATAATAATCTTGAAATACACATTAGTCCTCTGTTTTGACTGTGACAAAATCCATTTTCTTGCCTTAGGATTTTCTACTCAGTTGAAATAGTTGTTACACAATGTATATTATGGGATTAAAAATGATTAATTACACTGGTGTCACTAAGAACTAAGTTTTTGAGGAAAACAAATATAGATGTAATACTGATTAAGTTAAATAAGAACCCTGTAGAGCTGTACTTAAATTGGAAGTCTCAATATGGTTTTTAATATTTTAATTATTGTATTTCCTAGCTATGTCCAATGAAAAGGCCTAGCAATAGTGACCGTCGCAGTAATGATAAGTACCATTAATACCCAGGCCATGGTGTATAAATAACATTTCTCACCAAAAGGAACCAGGATTCCTCAAGAATTGGCTCATTCAAACTTGGGGCTGAAAATGTACAAGATAAGTCTGAGAACGTCTTGTCGTATCAGAAATTCAGAAGGCTTTCCAAAAATTAATAGGGTTATGGTAGAGCTCAAATTGTCATGAGACAACTTGAAGAGGCTCCCTGTTGAACATCTATAAGGAAATACCTACAACAGATTGCAACACATCAGATATGTATAAGTTCATAAGTGCATAAAGATACTAAAAACAAAAAAAAAGAAACTTGCTAGTCAACTTTGGAGAATATGAGGGCATCAACTTGTTTTTGTGAAAACTGTTACATGAAGAAAACTCAGACATTTATCCTGCCTTTCCTGTCTAAACCATATGTCAAGGTTACCAAACGGAGGTGAAGGAGAGCTTCTTTTTATGAAAGTAGTCTAACTGAAATGTCAAGAAAGACACAGAATTGGAATATCACCATTTTGCAGTCCCTCAATGAATTAATGGATCTAGGCAATGGTCATCAACAGCTATTAATATCACAAACAGAAAAGCAACAGATAATATGTTGTTCCTGATGGAAGCACACAGACCACCTATAAAATATGCTTGATGAGGCCTCAAGATCTAACTACTAATTTATAGGAAATACCATTGAAAAGGGGGCATGTTAAATGACCCCATTTGGGGAAGAGGGGTTTCAGTCAGCAAAATCCAGACTGGCAAATACTGCAGGACAGTTTCTTCTCCAAATAAATTAGAAAAGGGTGGTCTGAAGTTGGGGAGAAGGGAGAGAAGTTGAGAGAGAACTCAGTTACAAGAGACTGAATATTATCAACCAAGTGTATATATGTCCTTTCGTAGATCCTAATTCAAACAAAGTTTTAAAAACATCTATGAGACAACGAATCTCATAGATGAGGCTGAATCTATTCATGAGTCTCATACATTCAAGGAAATGTAAGCACAAATGACTGGGTATTAGATGAAAATAATTCTTTATATTGTGATATTGGTATTATGATTATATGTATTTTTAAATTCCTTCTGTTTTATACATACATTCTGAAGTGTTTACAGATGAAATGATATAATATCTGGTATTGGTTTTGAAATAATTCAGCAGGAGGAAGGGAAGATGATGATACAGGTGAAACAAGATGAGCCATGGACTGGTCATAGTTAAACCTGGGTGGTGATGGCTATACAGGAACTAATTATACAATTCCCTTTTTGTATACGCTAAAATTCTCAGTAATAAAAGTTCTTTTACAAAGTAAATGGGAAGTAAGGGAAGTAAAAGCCATAAGGTGTGGATTATTCTCAAGAAGATTGCCAGTGAAATTGGGAGGAGAATGTTAACTTGAAGGGGTAACTGAGTCTTAACAAATACCCTAAACAAATGGAAGGGTGTTTTGTCTGTAAAAACAATAGAAATTTAGGCATGGTAAACTCTTATGGCTCATAATTTTTTGAGTAATGGAAAATGTTTAGATGGATATTAACCATTAGGAGCAGTTCAGAACTAAAATATTAAAATATCTGATTTTTGGAACTTACATCCAGTGTTTAATTTAAAAATCTAATTCCTGCCTTTATAGAACACTATTTTAATGAGCAGTGGAATTAACAATATTTTCTATGGTTAAAGATAATCTATTGGGATTCCTAGATACAGTAAAAACAAAACAAACAAACAAAAAAAACCACAATTCATAAAAGAAAAAATGGATAAATTGAGAATGTAAAATGGTACAACTACTTTGGAAGACAGTTTGGCAATTTCTTAATAACCTAAACATATACCTACCGTATAATTCAACCAGTCTGTTCCTGTCTTTTTAAACTAAGAGAACTGAAAGCATATGTAATATAAGACCTGTATACAAAATAACTTTATTTGTAATAGCCAAAAAGTGGAAACAACTCAAATAACTTAACTGTCCATCAGCAGGTGTGAATACCAGAACAAATTCTGGTATATCCAGGAATGGACTACTACTCAGAAAAAAAGTTGGTTTAGGGAGGTGCTGAGGGAACTGAACTGTTCTACATTTCGATTTTGGTGGTGCTTACATAGCTATATGCATTTGTCAAAACTCACAGAACACTTCACATTGAATTTTGCCTTAATTTAAAAAATATGAAAATAAGGATCTATTCTATACTTTTTGGTGAAATTAAAGATTTAATCCTAATGCTGTGTTTTCCTTAGTTTTTAAAAATTATTATTAAGGTATAATTTACATTCAGTAAATTCTTCTTTCCCCTTTATAGTCAACCCCTCTCTATACCCCCAACCTCTGGCAATCACTGATCTGTGTTCTGTCCCCATGAGTTGCCTTTTCCAGGATGTCATATAAAGTGAGTCATCCTGCACAACCTGGCCGTAATGCTGCTCTGGTTGCTCAGCACACCCCCCTTCTTGTACCTGGGCATCCCTGCCCTGTTCAGCCCCATTGCTGCCAACTATTTGGTTCCTGCTCCGTGGTCGGGCCTCTGACAGCCCCTTTGAATAAACCAGACACTCCACATGTGTCTTGAGAATGTAAATAAATAAATAATCATACAGTAGGTAATTTTTGTGTCTGGCTTTAACTTAGCATAATGGATTTAAGATTCATTCCTGCTACTGTGCAGGCAGTTCAGTACTTAATATTGCTGAATAGTAGTATTCCATCATATACATGTATCACAATTTGTTTATCCATCCCCTGACTGAGAAATGGCTGTGTTATTTCCAGTTTTTAGTTTTCTTTAGGTTTCATTGGGTTTTTTAAGAAGAAAAAAGGCTTATAAAAGTAATAGCTGTGTACAGGGTGAAGCTCTAAGCATGGTTATTAAAAGCAAATACCTTCGCTTATCCCTTTCTCTCACTTCCATCCCCAGGTGTAACTGCTCTTATGGATTGGAATGTATCCTTCCAGACCTTTTTCCATATACATACATTCCCACACACAAACCAACACACATGTATATAGTTGGTGGGGATGCTATTTTTAACAGAAATCAGATGATAGTGTATATTTTGTTCTGCAGCTTGCATTCTTTACTGAGCAGTGTATCTGAAACCTTTTATGCCTGCTCATATAGATCAATCGTATTTTTTTTAACATATATGTGATATTCTGTGGTATATCTAGTTTTGCTGGCCATTCCTCTATTGTTGAATATCATGTTATCTCTGATTTTTCCATATTACAAATAATCCAACTGCTAGCTTTTTATATAAAAATCATGATTCCACTGCTTGAGTATTCCTGTAGATTTCTAGAAGTAGAATTATTCAAAGGGTATGTATACTTAATTTTTTTTACATACCACTCAGTAGCTTGCAAATAGGTTGCATCAATTAGTGCTTTCAAAAATAGCATATGGTAATATTGGATACTGTAGATGATGTAGAGTAAAAGTTTTTTGTCCTAAAAAGGTATGTTGTAAGAAATCCCTCATAGAGTAACAGATTTTATGTTCTTAATGTCTCTAATCAAGCATCTTAAAAGAATAAAAAATAAGGTTGTTCTCAGTGAAATAAACATATACATATTATATTTCATCCTAATACTCTAGTATATTGATTTCTAAAGATGACACTATGAAAAGTTTAGTTACTAAAGAATATAATTTTCATTTTAACTATTATAGCTTAATTGGAATTTTTATCACAAAAAAATAAAAATATAAAATCCACTATGAATTTTTCCCCCAGTCTGAGGATTACTATGACATGAGGCGGCTGTATACAATTTTGGGGTCTTCTCTATTTTACAAGGTAAGTTGAAGCTGGAAGTCTAAATGTCCAGCATTGTATAAACAGACCTAAATTGTCAAAAATTTTACAAACATGAAAAATACATTTATCTCTTTTCTTTTAAATGTAGGTACCATAAGATTAAGATCTTTCTCACTTTAGAGACAGGGTCTCGCTCTGCCACCTAGGCTAGAGCGCAGGGTACAGTCATAGCTCACTGCAACATCCAATTTCTGGGCTTAAGCAATTCCGAGGCTCAAGCAATCCTCCTGCCTTGGCCTCCCAAAGTGCTGGGATTACAGGCGTGACCTACCATGCCTGACCAGATTAAGACCTTAAAACAAGATTTGCATCTACATATTTGTAAATATAATAAATATTTATGGTTTCATTGCATTCTAAAGCATTTATAAAGTATTTACAAATGTGCACAGGAGAAACAATACTCAAAGGACCAAGTTTGTAAGAGAGAAAAATATTTTTCTGGATTTCCTTTTGAAAGAGTGTATTTTTTATCCTGTGTTGAAAAGTTGACTGGGCACGGTGGCTGACACCTGTAATTCCATCACTTTGGGGGACCGAGGGAGGTGGATCATCAGAGGTCAGGAGTTCAAGATCAGCATGTCTAACATGGTGAAACCTTGTCTTTACTAAAAATGCAAAAATTAGCTGGGCATGGTGGTGCGTGCCTATAATCCCAGCTACTCAGGAGGCTGAGGCAGGAGAATGGCATGAACCCGGGAAGCAGAAGCTGCAGTGAGCTGAGTTCACGCCACTGCACTCCAGCCTGGGTGACAGGGTGAGACTCTGTCTCAAAAAAAAAAGAAAAGTAACCTACATCTTTTAAATAAATCTTATATAACATTTAGTTCATGTTCATGTAAAGCAAATAAAGCATCAAATGAATTTAAGTACTTTTATTTTTAAAAAAGGATTTTTAAACACAATGTAAAACATATCTAACAAAGAAGCCATAGGGAAGGGTGCACAGTGAAAAGTCTCTGTCATGACCCCTGCTTCTTGACTTTCCATTATCAGAATTCAGTTCTTTTCTAATTTTGCCAAATACTGAAGCTATACTGTGCAGAGGTGATCTTGCTTTGTGCTTAAGTCTGCCTGTTGGTAGACCTTAAATTATCATTTGAGCTCTACTTTGACCTCAAGAAAAAAAAAAAAAGAAAACATCTACTATATCTTCATTTACACCATTTGAAACTAGAATATTCTAAATCAAGTGAAGAAGTGTTTATAAAACTCTTAGAAATATATTATGGGACTATTGCTTTATATCACTGGTAGACTTTTGCTCTTTGTGGTTAAATTCAAGGGTTATTTGATATGCAATCATTTACCCAAGGATGATCTTATTGATATTGCCGTATACTGTCGCCACTATTGCCTGCTGCCTTTAGCAGCAAAACAAAGAGTTGGTCAGTTGATAATATGGAGAGAAGTGTTTCCTCAGTATCACCTCCGACCTTTGGCAGACTCAAGCGCTGAAGTCTTTCCGGAACCTGAAGGAAGATATTTTTTGCTAGTTGTTGGCTTGGTAAGTTTACCTCAGCTTCTTTCTTGGGATTTTTCTTCTTTTCTTTTCTTTTTTTCTTTTCGGCTGGGATTGAGGGATGTAGTGGTAGGTAGGTATCTATTAACTGTCTAAATAAATACACAAACAAACATGCTTATGTAAGATTATTAGTTTGTCTAATACCAGTATTCAAGGAAATGTTACATGCCTCATCCATTTAATACTCATGGACAAATATTAATAAAATCTAAGAAAAGATTTTAGCAGGTTTCTAAAGTCTTTTGTTCCCCTTTCTATAGTGGTTTTTTCCATTGGCTTGTTTTGGAGATGGAGGGAGGCATGAAAAGAATATAGAATCAGAAACAGAATAAATGTGCAATTGCAGATGAAAGGACTTCCAGTAACTGAGGCTCTTGACAGCTATCTTAGGGAATTCTGTGTCTCAAAAGAAGTGGTTTGATGGTATATCAAGATAAGGCAGTGTAAGATTGTTTTCAGCTGGGATCAGGAAGCATTGATAATAACCAAAAAGGAAAGATGAGGGAGGAATTTTTAATAATCATCACATGATTATGCCATATGCCTCTATATCTTCAATATTTATAAATTTATACATGCACATTTTATGTAAATATTTTCATGGTAGCTAAACCTACATTTGTATTTTTTCCCTATAGAAACATTATATGCTATGTGTACTATTAGAAGCTGGAGGTTGTGCATCCAAAGCTATTGGGAGTCCTGGACCAGACTGTATATATGTGGATCAGGTCAAAACAACTCTTCACCAGCTGAATGGAGTAGATTCTCGCATAGATGAACGGCTAGCATCTTCTCCAACCCCCTGTTTGTCTTGTGCTGATTGGTTCCTTACTGGATCACGTGAAAAAACAGATAGCTTGACCACTTCCCCTATTCTCAGTAGGCTACAAGGTACTTCCAAAGTAGCAACTTCTCCAACATGCAGAAGAACCCTTTTTGGTGACTATTCCTTAAAGACACGTAAGCCCAGTCCTTCCCGTAGCAGTGGAGGATCTGACAATGGTTGTGAAGGTGGAGAAGATGATGGCTTTAGCCCCCATACTACACCGGATGCAGTACGGAAGCAAAGAGAATCTCAGGGCTCTGATGGTTTAGAAGAAAGGGGGACCTTGCTTAAGGTGTGTACTCATTCAAGTGTGTACATTCTGGGAGCTAAGTTGTCTCTCTAGTCCTTGTTTTATAATTGCAAGACAGTTTTTTTAGTGGCATACCATTCTTCATTTGACATGGTGGTTATTTCAATCATTGCTGGCAAACCAATGATTTTGAACCAAAAAGAAAAAGAAATATCAGGCCAGGCATGGCAGATTGCTAGAGGCCAGGAGTTCGATACCAGCCTGGCCAACGTGGCAAAACCTAGCCTCTAATAAAATTACAAAAAAATTGCCAGGCATGGTGGTGCACACCTGTGATCCCAGATACATCGGGAGGCTGAGGCACAAGAATTGCTTAAACCCAGGAGGCAGAGGTTGCAATGATCTGAGATTGTGCCACTGCATGATTTGTCACTCCAGCCTGGGTGACAGAGTGAGACTCTGTCTCAAAAAAAAAAAAAAGAGAGAGAGAGAGAAATATCAAGTAATAAGACAAGAGTTCCTTGACATCCATATCTGTTTAACAGTACTTAGAAATAGGAAAGCTTTAATTTCAATTTCCGTGTTCATCTCTTTCCTATTTGCAATGACAACAGAGAGCATCCAAGCTGTGGGGCCTGTTGGGGGCTGATCTGACTAAATAGCCAATGAAATGTTCAGCAAAGAGAATCAGAACCCTAAATGTGTGTATGTGTGTGTGTATGTGTCTGTGTATATGTGTATTATCCTATTTTTATAGATTTTAAAGTCTGAGCCTTTGTAATACTTAAAGATTTTAAAGTTGACTCTAAAGAGGGTGTTCATTTTTCAGATCATTTTTCCTGATTTTTTCCCATGAAAATACCATAAAATATCCAAATGATTATCAAAACATTCATCCTGGGAGGCTTTGTACTTATTCTAGTGATGCTGTCATCTTTCAAAACACTTTTGAAACTTGTCATTTGGGTAGATGGAGGTGATACCAGATGAGGAGTCTGAGAAGGAGCACAAATAAAATATGAGATACTAGTAGCATGGCATAAATAACCAGATGCAATCTCCTCATACCAAACAGTAGAATACTTTTGGACCCCTAAGTGGGGTGTATTTGGAAGTACTCACATCAGTACCATACCTGTTATCCCAGTTGATGAAATTGGTAGGAAATAGTCTAAAAGGATTTGGACAGACTAAAGAATTACCAAGCCATGAATAGCTCCTCAGAGAAATTGAGTTAACCTTTAAGATTCAGCCATTCAACAAATGTTGATTGAATACCTACTAAGTGCCAAGGGCCATACTACACAAAGGAGATACAGAGATGAGTAAGACACTGCCCCTGACTTTGAGGAGTGCAGAGTCTAGGGAGGGAGACAAGTATGCATACATACAAACTTGGTAATGGCTCTGGTAGGAGGTTTTCAGGGAACACCATCATGCCCTCCCAGGACATGACCCTGGGATCCCTGTCAGCCATGGATAAGCCAAGAGGTACAAGTTAGCATCAAAAATACTTAAAAGAAGCATTGCAAGTGGTAAGTAGTTCTCTTAGAAGGATGTTTAATTTTTAAATTGTTTCTGCTATATGGTTCCAATCTTAGATATAAACCAATCTACTTAACTGTATTTTTCAGGTCACTAAAAAGAAGTCTACTCTTCCAAACCCATTTCATTTGGGAAACTTGAAAAAGGACCTTCCAGAAAAAGAATTAGAAATATATAATACAGTGAAGTAAGCAACTTTCTTCTTCTTATTCACTTAAACTCTTTTAGGAAGTTTTACAGTGAGAAAGTACAATTCTATAACATGTATTTTACTCAACAAATGTAATTTTGATATATCTTACATATTAAAGGTAAGATCTGTGGTATTTCCTTAATATTTCATTACACATTTAGGAAAATTACCATATTAGTATTGTAAGAGAGAAAAAACACACAAAGTAATATTTCCTTTTTTTTTTTTTTTTTTGAGAAGAAGTCTTGCTCTGTCGCCCAGGCTGGAGTGCAGTGGCGCGATCTCGGCTCACTGCAAGCTCCACCTCCTGGGTTTCTGCCATTTCTCCTGCCTCAGTCTCCCGAGTAGCTGGGAGAATACAGGTGCCCGCCACCACGCCCGGCTAATTTTTTGTATCTTTAGTAGAGACAGGGTTTCACCGTGTTAGCCAGGATAGTCTCAATCTCCTGACCTTGTGATCCGCCCGCCTCGGCCTCCCA
>NW_012101932.1:276140-364425 GCF_000951045.1 Mandrillus leucophaeus | reverse complement strand
TATATGCACCTATCTTTGTAAAATAAAATATATATAATATATTGAAAATAACATATACAAAACATCTCATTCAGTAACTAAGTCCTACCCATTCTGCATTCCAGTAGTTCTTGAATCCATTCACCCCCCTATTGACACTGCCCTAGTTTAGGCTCCCATTTTCTTTCACCTGGTTTTATTGCAACAGCTTCCCAACTCCTGGCCTACCCTAAACCCATTCTCTACTGCACGAGTGACCTTTCTGAAGACTAAATCTGATTTTATCTGCTTTTTTGTACAAATCTTTTGTCTTCCTACTGGGTAATTGCTTATTTGGTGATTTTTAAAACTTTTAGTTAATATATACTGAGTGAGTTTATGGTTTCAAGAGCTAAACCTGCTTATTGTATTGTGGTTTATTTTTTAAAGAACAATGTAAAAGATAACAAAAATGTTAATTCTGACCCCCCCCCCAAAAGAAACTTATTTTGTAAAGAATAATGTTGTAAGTTAGTTTGTAAAGAATAATTTTTGTTCTGTACTTTTTTTAACCTGAAGATCTCCAGATTAAAATGTATGTTTTAAATTATTTTCCTTTTAAAATAATCATAATTCCTTTCATCTTATTTAAGTTTTTATTTCTGGAAAGGTGGTCAGCCACCAGTTGTTAATGAGCCAGCTACCCTGTGGAAAAGTGAAAGAAGAATTTGTAAATTATTTCCTTCCCTCCCTATCCCTGGTCTCAAAAGAGTTCCAAAGCCATAAATCAATGATAAGAAGTTTATTTGGATCATGCTGTCTGATTAACTGTTTAACAATAATTTAATCTGCATGGATGAGCTAGGCAGTATCTAGGCTAAGAGCTGAAATATGCCTTTTTCTTGTCTCTATGCTATGGCTGGAAAAAAAAAATCAACTGATGATATTTTTTAGTATAGACAGCCTTTTACCATAGAAGGATTAAAATGGGGCAGCTTGAGTATTTGAGATGCAGGAGGGGAATTGCTGTAATCAGAAGTCAGCCCTGGAGAGGAAAAAGCACGGTTTTACAGAACAAGCTTCAGAGTCAGCTAAAATCTGCCATTTGGCTATGCGACCTCTCAAGCACGTTAATCCAAGTCCTCTGACCATTGATTTTCTCATGGCTAAAATGAGGATAGTAATGGATGTTATCTTGCAGTATCATTATGAGAATTAAGACTAAGGTATTTTAAAACACCTACCCTGGTATATAGAGGGCATTCACTATACGTTAACTATTATTATTATTTCGTTGTTGCTATTACTATTGTTCTTTTGCTTATTTTACTACTGGTAGAAATTAACAGTATTTATAGGTTCTGCTGGCCTGTTTGAGACTAAACCAGGGAGGAAAGATGGGGAAGAAAGTAAAAAATGAGTAAGAGAACATAGGAAAGAAAGAAGATAGTAATAATGAGAAGTGGTAGAATACTACCACGAATTGTCATGGTATTATAGAATATTATTCAAATTTTTCAGGTTGTAATAATAATTTGCTTTTTCTTCAGGAACATCAGTTTGACTATCATGGTAAAATACTTTAATGCTACTAACTTAAATGTATTTAGTTTGTTGGAAGGTATTTTTATATGTGGTCTACCCTAGAGTGATATCTTGTTTATGGCTTATAGCTATCTGGTTCAGACACGAGCTGAATTATTTAATACCAACCATGGAAAAAGAGGCAGTTAGCCAATTTGGGTTGTTTAGCAAAGGAGTGATTAAGTTACTTGCCAATGAATTGATATTTACTTATCCTTGCATAACATGTGTATTTGCCTCCATTAAGGGAATGAATAACCCTAGCTTGTACTTCAGTTAAGGATGAAGAGGGAATTAAATGTTTAGCCCAGTTTCCCATCCCTAATTATACTACTAATATTATATTGTAGATAAAAGCTTGTAAGAAGTCTACTAAATTCAAAATGAACCAATATTTCAAAATTTACTAAAATTTCTTTTTTCTTATTTTTTCTTTTTAAGACTGACATCTGGTCCTGAGAACACACTTTTCCATTATGTTGCCTTAGAAACAGTGCAAGGAATCTTTATTACTCCTACCCTTGAAGAGGTGGCGCAGCTAAGTGGCTCTATCCACCCTCAGCTAATAAAGAATTTCCATCAGTGTTGTCTCTCCATTCGTGCAGTTTTCCAACAGACACTGGTTGAAGAGGTAGGGCACTGCTATAAATACAGTTTTCCGCCAGTTTAATTTCCAGATCTCTAAGCATTCTGTTCTGTAATCAACATGCCCAGCATTGTTTTCATTTAATTAAGTTTTTTTAAATAGTCACTCAATCTAACTTGGGTGCCAAAACGTTTATACTCACAGTACTTCAAGGTTTTATTTCATACTGAATTTGATGTCTTGGGTTACTATTTCAGGAAGTGGTAGACCTGTGTTTTCTACAGCAAAGCACAATACAGTCATTTGTAATGTAAATTAACCTTGCACATTTCATATCTGTGACTCAACCATTACTTGGGTAATAATATCTACCAATTGGTTCCTAAAATAACTTTGATAATTCTTTAAGTATTTAGCCAACAGTATAAGGTATTTTGGAATATAATGGGTTAAGGCAGGGGTCCCCAACCCCCGGGCCACATGCCAGTAGCTGTCTGTGGCCTATTAGGAACCAGGCTGCACAGCAGGAGGTGAGTGGTGGGCCAGGGAGTCTTACCGCCTGAGCTCTGCTTCCTGTCAGATCAGCAGCGCGTAGGAGTGCAAACCCTGTTATTGTGAACTGTGCATGTGAGGGATCTAGATTGTACACTTATGAGAATCTAATGCCTGATGATCCGAGGTAGAACAGTTTCATCTTGAAACGATCCCTCCCCCAGAAATTGATCTCCAATGCCAAAAAGATTGGGGACCGCTGGGTTAAGATATAGCTATAGACACAAGACTAATGCAAATTTTTTGGCATTTGGTTGGTTGATTGCTTGCTTGCTTTTCTATCCAGGATGAAGTTTCATTGAATGTTGTCATCTGTTGAATAAATAATAATGCTGTATACAATTACAATATCAGATCGTTTAAATGGCTGGAAAACATAGGTGTTGATTTCTTGAAAAGGATAAAACATATAGAGGTTTACTTGTGACATTATACAGCCAAAAAACCTCTCTGAAAATGATTGTAATGTATATAGCAATACATGTGTTAAGGATGCCAAATTTGTGAAGAACTTGGGTTTAAAAGTGGAAGAACATTGGACAAGGAATAAGGAATCCCGGACTGAACCTCACCTCCTCCTGTTTCCTTAGCTATGAAGCTAGTGGGATAGATTTTATCTTCTCTCCAGGCTCATTCAGCAGTAAAATTTTATGTCTTATAGGATTTTTTCTTTGAGTCCTCAGAAATTGTTATTCTGTAGAAATACTGTGTTTGACCATATATTCCTATATGCTTTGGGTTCTTATGCTCCTATTTTCCTTTTTAACATAACTGATAAATGTTATAAAGGAATATTTCATTTACTTATTTGATAATATTTAGTAATATAAATTAGTTTTCCCTATCTTATTTAAACATTGAGGTACCTACTCTGCACCAGACACTATTCTAGGAGCTTGGGATACAACAGTGGACAAAACAAAGTTTCTTCCTTCATGAAGCCTATTTTCTAATGGAGGAAAGAAAAGAATTAGAAAATAGTATGCTAAGAAGAACCAGTGTCAAGCAAAATAATAGAACATGGTAAGGATGAGAGGTGGGAGTGACTATTTTGAAAGGTCTCTGATCATGTCAAGTGATACTTGAACAGAGACCTGAATGAAGTAAGGGAGCAAGTCATGTGGCTCTCTCGGGGCAGAGCTTCCAGCAAGGGGAACAGCAAATGCAAAGCTGCAGAGCATTACTGCCTGAGCTCCGCCTCCTGTAAGGTCAGCTGTGGCATTAGATTCTTATAGGAGTGCAAACCCTACTGTGAACTGTCCATGCAAGGGATCTAGTTGCCCAGTTCTTACGCGATTCTAATGCCTGATGATCTGAGGTGGAACAGTTTCATCCCGAAATCATCCCCTAGGGGCTGGGAGAGTGCTGGAGCAGACTGAGAAGAGAGTGGAGGAAGAGATCACAAAGGTAGCAGGGCCAGCTTATGCATGGCCAGGTAGACTATGATAAGGACTTTAGGCTTTGTTCTGAAAGAGATGATACATTCTTGAACAGTTCTGCCCAAAGAAGGGACATGATCCATAATTTTTTTTAAAGAATCACTCAGGCTACTGTGGGTAGAACAGGAAACAGAATAGCAAGGGTGGAGGCAGGGACCAGTTAGGAGGCTTTCAAAATTCTGAAAGCAAGAAATGATTATAGCTTCTGGATTCTGGATATATTTTGGAGGGCAAACCAAAAGAATTTGTTGAAGGATTAGATAAAAGCTATGAAGGAAAGAAAAGGATCAAGAATCACTCCACTGTTTGGCCTGAAACTTATAAGAAATCTTTATAGTCCAAATGAGTCATTGTTTTGCTAATGCTTTTAATCAGTATGAAATTTAGAGATTATGGGTCAAAGGAAGACAAAATGCTGCTTTAAATATATATTTTTTCAATTTATTACAGAATTATCTGCTCATTTAGAACATATTTATTAAGCACCTACTATGAACCAGGCACTGCTGGTTTTAAAACACACAAAGATTGTATATTGTCTGTGCCCTGGGGAAAAAAGTTTATAATTTTCTATCTTCCACTGTGGAAGACAGGTCTATAAACTGCTAATATAATATAATGCACATACTAATAACATAGGGCTGTGAACAAAGTGTTCCCTAGAAAAGTCAAGGGACACTTTATCCATGAAGCCTCCTTTAGGATATGGTATTTAAATATTGAGGAAGAGTAGAAATTTTCCTGCAGATAAGAAGAATGTCATTGCAGGCACTTAAGTATTTGGATCAGCCAATTCAAATTAATCTGTGAAAACATTTTAAAGTAACACTAGTAATACCAGTTAATACTAACAATACTTATTAATTTACAGAAAAAGCAAGGACTAAATAGTAGAGACCGTTCAGATTCCGCAAAGTCGGTGTCTTCTCTTAACCCTGTTAAAGAACATGGTGTGTTGTTTGAATGTTCACCTGGAAACTGGACTGATCAGAAAAAAGCACCACCAGTTATGGCCTACTGGGTAGTAGGGTAAGTGGGAAAAAAAGTATTTGAAAGTAAAGTGTTAGAAAAATGAAAGAAAACTGATAAAGGAGATTAACATTTTAAAATGTAGGCACGGAATTTTTAATCTAGCTATAATATTTTAATATATTTTATTTTATTTGCTAAGTATCTCCTTTAAATCCCTTCCAAGTATTTTTCTATTAAAAATTACCTTACAAAATTAAATTTTAGTAATACAGTGAAAGAATAATTCCACAGTTTTTCTCCTCTTCCCTTTTTCCCCTGCTTCGTTCATTTCTTCCTCCTCTCTCCTTTCTTTCCCTCTTTCCATCCTCTCCCTTTTCTTCCCTTCCCCTCTCTCTGCCCTGTGCCACAAGACCATGCCCAATCAGGACCCTGCCCACCTTTGTTTCCATCTCCTGTCTTCCTTCCTCTTCTGTCTGCTGTGCACCAGCTGCATGAGTACCAATCAAATCTTGTTTCTGCTGTTCCTTCTGCGTGGGATATTCTATCCCTTGACCTTTGCACTTCTGCATCCTTGGTATTCAGACCAATGCTAACAGGTAGGTCATCTTGTCAGAGAGGATCCATGATCTCTTTCTCTCATCAAAGTGGCTACTCAGTTATTCTCTATATCACTCTTTTATTGTTTATTTTCTTGTCCTTCTCCACCTCCCACCCTCATTACAGTGGCAGCTTCATGAGGTCAGGAATTGTATCTGTCTTGTCCACCACTGGCACCTGCAACAGTACCTGGCACATAATATAGTCACTTGATAAATATATGATGGTTGAGTAGGTGAGACTGTGCCTGGCAAAATGTGGAACTGGTGGTGGGGTTGGTGGGCGGTGGGCGGTATGGCAAACACAGAGACATAGTCATTGCCTCTACGGGCCTTATATCTAGCAAAAGAATTATGAAATATGCTCAAATATCTATATATTTATATATCTATATTATATAGATATAGAGAGAAATCCTATATATGTGTGTGTTGTATATACATATATGTAAAATGAATTAGGTGATACAACCAAATGCTATAGGAATTCTGAGGAGGGGGCAAAATCTAATGAACAAAGACCCAAACAATGGAAATTATACAGCACAGCAGTGAGCAGACTGGTTTGCCAGGGTGGTAGAGGAATGACATATACAAAGATTAAGTGAAAGATCAAGTTGGGAACCTAAGTTAGGACCACTGCAGAAGGTTCTTTGAGTTGGAGTAAAGGTGGGTGGAGGAAAGGGCACAGAATTAGTTGGGAGTAGGGGTAGTGGACATGTACCAGGTAGTATTAAGCTGTATGATACACATTTTACAGACATTATCCAAAGCAGAAATTCCCATATGCTGGTCCATGGGATTTAGAATCACCTGGGTCACTTGTTAAAATCTGAGATCCCTGGGCCCCAGATCTACTAAATCAAAATCTATGAGAGTGGGAATCTGTATTTTTAGTAAGCTCCCTTGTGATTATCATATGAACCAGGCTTGGGAACATCAGTGTGAGCTTAATTCCATGTAGTTGTACTACTGGAAGATTAAACTGGGAGCAGCCAATGGAATGATGTGCACATGAGAGAGACTAGAAATGAGAAGACCAGTTAGGCACACATGTAGCTGTTCAGTGGAGTGTTAACTACGTTCATGACTATAGGAATAGAAAGAATCAAAAGATATTGAATTATGATAACGCAGATTTATGCAGAACAGAAATTTAAGAAAATCAGGCAGAATTATCTCCAGTTTAAATAGATCAATTTATATAAATTAGTATTGATTAAATAGATTCAAATTTTGACTCTTTAAGAAAATCAAATAAAATTTCAATGTTAATTCCAATTCAGTTCTGTTTGCCAAAAAAAGCTACCATATATTTAATGTTTTAATAAAAATTAAATGTTAGAAAGTAAAGAGCAATAAAATATTTAATAACTATTGTGCCTATGATGCTAGTGCTATTGCCTTTATTGTAATAACTAGATTTACTATTTAAAAACTTGGTGGTATTGTAATACATATTGATAAAATAGGATTATTACACTCCAGAACAATAAAAACTAATTGTCCTAAGGCATATATTATTTATTTAGAAATAAATCTAGCTGCTTTCTCCCTAGTATAGATTTAGATTTGTGGATTTTAAATTTACTACTGATACTTTCAGAAACAAAAAATTAATTGGACAGTTAGAGTTTTTGTTGTTGTTGTTGTTGTTGTTGTTGTTGTTTTAATTTCTGAAATGAGTGTGTTCTTTTCTTCTGCAGGAGACTTTTTCTTCATCCAAAACCTCAAGAACTTTATGTCTGTTTTCATGACTCAGTCACAGAAATTGCCATTGAAATAGCTTTTAAATTGTTCTTTGGGTTAACCTTGTAGCCGTGCTTTCTTGATGTGTAGAAATACATGCATAGAGGATTAAACACTGTCAGAATTGCTGAAATCAATACAAAAAGAGATAAAATTTAGCTTCTTTTTACCTTTCAGTATTGAACATAATATTGTTAAATATTGATATGAAATGCTGTTGGATTTGATATGTTAAATCTTAATGTAATATTGTAAGACTTTTGAGAATATACTTGATCAAAATGTGAAAGAAGGGATTGTTAACTTATTGCTATTTTGATATATAATGTTAATTTATTGACTAGTTTGAAATAATGTGAAGTTTTTTTATATAAGATTAATATAGGAAATGTTTACTCTTGAAAACTATCCAATTTGTTTATTTTTCTCAAAATTCATACTGATATCTGGTGAAACAATTATGATTGGGAGGAGGTGACCAGGTGCTGTAGCTAAGTAGTGCTATGACCATGAGCAAGTTTTTGTACCTCTCTAAGCTCAGAGTTTTCATGTAAAATGAGATGATTGCATTGAGGTTTCAAAAGTCCCTCTTAAGTAAAATGTGCTTTTATTTTATTTTAGTTTTAGTTTTGGTTCTGGGGTACATGTGCAGGATGTGCTGGTTTGTTACATAGGTAAACATGTGCCATGGCGGTTTGCTCCACCTATCAACCTGTCACCTAGGTATTAAGCCTAGCATGCATTAGCTATTTTCCCTAATACTCTCCCTACCCCCACAATAGGCCCCGGTGTGTATGGTTCCCCTCCCTTTGTCCATGTGTTCTCATGGTGAGCTCCCACTTACAAGTGAGAACCTACATTGTTTGGTTTTCTGTTCCTGCGTTAGTTTGCTGAGGATAATGGCTTCCAGCTTCATCCATGTCCCTGCAAAGGACATGATCTCATTCCCTTTTGTGGCTGCATAGTATTCCATGGTGTATATGTACCACATTTGCTTTATCCAGTCTATTGCTGATGGGCATTTGGGTTGATTCCATGTCTTTGCTACTGTAAATAGTGCTGTAATAAACATACATGTACATGTATCTTTATAGTAGAATGATTTATATTCCTTTGGGTAATGGGATTGCTGGGTCAAATGGCATTTCTGGTTCTAGATCTTTGAAGAAGCACCACACTGTCTTCCACAATGGTTGAACTAATTTACATTCCCAACAGTGTAAAAGCATTCCTATTTCCCCACAACCTTGCCAGCATCTGTTATTTCTTGACTTTTTAATAATGGCCACTCTGATTGGTGTGAGATGGTATCTCATTGTGGTTTCGATTTGCATTTCTCTAACAATCCGTGATATTGTGCTTTTTTTTTCATATGTTTGTTGGCTGCATGAATGTCTTCTTTTGGGAAGTGTCTGTTCATGTCCTTTGCCCAGTTTTTAATGTGGTTGTTTTTTTTTTTTTTTCTTGTAAATTTGTTTGAGTTCCTTATAGATTCTGAATATCAGATCATTGTCGGATGGATAGATTGCCAAAATTTTCTCCCACTCTGTAGGTTGCCTGTTCACTCTGATGATAGTTTCTTTTGCTGTGCAGAAGGTCTTTAGTTTAACTAGATCCCATTTGTCAAGTTTTGCTTTTATTGCAATTGCTTTTGTGATTGCATCATGGAATCTTCGCCCATGCCTATGCCTTGAATGGTATTGCCTAGATTTTCTTCTAGGGATTTTATAGTTTTGGGCTTTACATTTAAGCCTTTATTCCATCTTGAGTTAATCTTTGTATAAGGTGTGACGAATGGGTCCAGTTTCTATTTTCTGCATATGGATAGCCAGTTCTCCCAGGGCCATTTATTAAATAAGGAGTCCTTTCCTCATTGCTTGTTTTTCTCAGGTTTGTTGAAGATCACATGGTTGTAGATGTGCAATCTTATTTCTGAGTTCTCTATTCTGTTCCATTGGTCTATGTGTCAGTTTTTGTACCAGTAGCATGCTGTTTTGGTTATTGTAGTCTTACAGTACAGTTTGAAGTCTGGTAGTGTGATGCTTCCAGCTTTGGTCTTTTGGCTTAGGATTGCCTTGGCTATACAGGCTCTTTTTTTTGATTCCATATGAATTTTAAAATAGTTTTTTTCTAATTCTGTGAAGAATAACAATGGTAGTTTAATGGGAATAACATTGACTCTGTGAATTACTTTGGCCATACGGCTATTTTCATGATATTGATTCGTCCTGTCTATGAATATGGAGTATTTTTCCATTTGTTTGTGTCCTCTCTGGTTTCCTTGAGCAGTGGTTTGTGTTCTCCTTGAAGAGGTCCTTCACTTCCCTTGTTAGCTGTATTCCTAGGTATTTCATTCTCTTTGAAGCAGTTGTGAGTAAGAGTTTATTCATGATTTGGATCTCTGCTTGCCTGTTGGTGTATAGGAATGCTGGTGACTTCTGCACAATGATTTTGTATCTTGACACTTTGCTGAAGTTGCTTATCAGCTTAAGAAGCTTTTGGGCTGAGACAATGGGGTTTTCAAGATATAGGATAATGTCCTCTGCAAACAAAGATATTTTGACTTCCTCTCTTCCTGTTTGAATACCCTTTATTTCATTCTCTTGCCTGATTGCCCTAGCCAGAACTTCCAATACTATGTTGAATAGTGGTGAAAGAGGGCATCCTTGTCTTGTGCTGGTTTTCAAGGGGAATCCTTCCAGCTTTTGCCCATTCAGTATGATATTAGCTGTGCGTCTGTCATAAGTGGCTCTTATTATTTTGAAATATGTTCCTTCAATAACTAGTTTATTGAGAGTTTTTAACATGAAGGGATGTTGAATTTTATTGAAGGCCTTTTCTGCATCTATTGAGATAATCATGTGGTTTTTGTCTTTAGTTCTGTTTGTGTGATGAATTACGTTTATTGATTTGCATATGTTGAACCAGCCTCACATCCCGGGAATGAAGCCAACTTGATCATGGTGGATAAGCTTTTTGATGGGTTGCTGGATTCGGTTTGCCAGTATTTTATTGAGAATTTTTGCATTGATGTTCATCAGGGATATTGGCCTGAAGTTTTCTTTTTTTGTTGTATCTCTGCCAGGTTTTGATATCAGGATGATGCTGGCCTCATAGAATGAGTTAGGGAGGAGTCCCTCCTTTTCAGTTATTTGTAATAGTTTCCGAAGAAGTGGTATCAGCTTGTCTTTGTATTTCTGGTAGAATTCAGCTGTGGATCCTTCTGATCCTGGGCTTTTTTTTTGGTTTGTAGGCTATTAATTACTGCCTCAATTTCAGGACTTTTTATTGGTCTATTCAGCGATTCAGCTTTTCCTGGTTCAGTCTTGGGAGGGTGTATGTGTCCAGAATTTATCCCTTTCTTCTAGATTTTCGAGTTTATTTGCACAGAGCTGTTATAGTATTCTCTGATGGTTGTTTATATTTCTGTGGGATCAGTGGTAATATCCCCTTCATCATTTTTCATTGTGTCTATTTGATTCTTCTCTCTTCTTTATTAGTCTGGCTAATGGTCTATTTTGTTAATCTTTAAAAAAAAAAAAAAACCATGCCCCCAGATTCATTTATTTTTTGAAGGGTTTTTCATGTCTCTAGCTCCTTCATTTCCACTCTGATCTTGATTATTTCTTGTCTTCTGCTGGTTTTCGGGTTTGTTTGCTCTTGGGTCACTAGTTCTTTTAGTTGCGATACTAGGGTGTCAATTTGAGATCCTTCCAGCTTTTTGATGTGGGCATTTAGTGCTATAAATTTCCCTCTTAACAGTGCTTTAGCTGCACCCCAGAGATTCTGGTACATTATCTCTTTGTTTTCATTGGTTTCAAAGAACTTCTTGATTTCTCTCTTAATTTCATTATTTACCCAGGAGTCATTCAGGAGCAGGTGGTTCAATTTCCATGTAGTTGTGTGGTTTTGAGTGAGTTTCTTACTCTTGAGTTCCAATTTGATTGCACTGTGATCTGAGAGACTTTGTTATTATTTCAGTTCTTTTGCATTTGCTGAGGAGTGATTTACTTCTAACTGCATGATCAATTTTAGAGTAAGTGCCATGTGGCACCAAGAAGAATGTATATTATGTTGTTTGGGGGTGGAGAGATCTGTAGATATTTATCAGGTCTCACTTGATCCAGAGCTGAGTTCAAGTCCTGAATATCTTTGTTCATTTTCTGTCTCGATGATCTAATATTGACAGTGGGGTATTAAAGTCTCCCACTATTATTGTGTGGAAATCTAAGTCTCTTTGTGGGTCTCTAAGAACTTGTGTTATGAATCTGGATGCTCCTATATTGGGTGCATATATATTTAGGATAGTTAGCTCTTCTTGTTGAATTGACCCCTTTACCAATATGTAATGCCTTTCTCTTTTTTTTAATCTTCATTGGTTTAAAGTCTTTGTCAGAAACAAGTATTGCAACCTCTCCTTTTTTCTGTTTTCCTTTTGCTTGGTAGATTTTTATCCATCCTTTTCAGTCTGTGTGTGTCCTTGCATGTGAAATGGGTCTCTTGAATACAGCACACTGATGGATTTTGACTGTTTATCCAGCTTTCCACTCTGCATCTTTTATTTGGGGTATTTAGTGCATTTACATTTAAGGTTAATATTGTTATGTGTGAATTTTATTCTGACATCATGATACTAGTTGGTTATTTTGCTGACTTATTTATTTTTTTGCTTCATAGTGTTACTGATCTGTGTATTTCAGTGTGTTTTTTATAGTGGCTGATAACGGTTTTTCCTTTCCATATTTACTGCTTTCTTCAGGAGCACCTGCAAAGCAGGCCTGGTGGTGACAAATTCCCTCAACATTTGCTTGTCTGAAAAAGATTTTATTTCTCTTTCACTTATGAAGCTTAGTGTAGCCAGATATGAAATTCTAGGTTGGAAATTCTTTTCTTTAAGAATATTGAAAATTGGCCCCCAACCTCTTCTAGCTTATAAGGTTTCTGCTGAGAGGTCTGCTGTTAGTCTGATGGGCTTCCCTTTATAAGTGACCTGGCCCTTCTCTCTGACTGCCCTTAACATGTTGGGCATGATGGATGATTGACGTTCATCCATCTCAGCCTTAGCCCAGGTCTGTGCCCTTGCTGGAGACATGTTGCAATCTTTTGGAGAAGAGGCATTTTGACTTTCTGAGTTTTCCATATCTTTGCATTCTTTCTCATCTTCATGGGTTTATCTATCTTTGATGTTTGAGGCTGCTGACTTTTGGATGGGGTTTTTGTGGTGTCTTTTTTGTTGATGTTGTTGCACTCTGTTTTTCTTTTAGCAGTCAGACCCCTCTTCTGTAGGGCTGCTGCAGTTTGCCTGGGGTCCACTCCAGCCCCTATTCGCCTGGGTCTCTCACATGCCTGGAGATATCACCAGTGGAGACTGTAGACCAGCAAAGATGGCAGCCTGCTTCTTCCTCTGGGAGCTCTGTCCCAGAGGGGCACTGGCCTAATGCTAACCGGAAAGCTCCTGTATGAAGTGTCTGGAGACTCCTGTTGGGAGGTCTCAGTCAGGAGGAGCAGGGTCAGAGACCCACTTAAATAAGCAGTCTGTCTGCCCCTTGACAGGGCGGGTGTGCTACACTGAGGGGAATCCCCCTCATCTGGGCTGCCTTGACTCACCAGAGCCAGCAGGCAGAAAAGACTAAGATCACTGATCCACGATACTGCAGCCATCCCTCCTCCTAGGGGCTTCTCTCAGGGTTGTCAGTGTTTTGTCCATTAACCCCTGGCTGAGGATGCTGAGATTCTCACAGGGAAGCCCTGTCCAGTGAAGAGGAGTGAATCCGGGTCCCACCCCATCTCACCAGTGCCAGCAGCAAGGGAAACTGGCCAATTGGAGCCACAGTGATGGTGGGCTTCCCTACCTCCTTCCCCCACCTCCTCCCCCACTTCCAGAACTCAATCTTCTTAGGCAGTTTCTAGCTGCCGGGGGAGGATTCCAAGCCAGTGGGTTTTAGCTTATGGAGTTCTGTGAGGACAAGGCTGCTTGGCTGCCTGGCTTCAGCCCCCTCCCCATGAGAGTGAACAGATCTCCTGTCTCACGGGAGTTCCCAGAACCAGAATATGCAAATACTCCGGTGTCTCAGTGCTTACTCAAAGTGGCTGCCCACCCAAGCACAGCTTTGTGCTTGGGACCCAAAACTCTGGTAGCATGCACTCAGGAGGGGACCTCCTTATCTAAAGGTTGCAAGGATCTGTGGGAAAAGCCTGGTTTTCAGGAAGGGGAAGCAAAATCCTTTACCATCTCCCTTGGCTGGAGGAGGGAGTTGCCTTTGCCGTGTGCAGCTTCCGGATGGGGTCTTGCTCCACCCTGTTTTTGCTCACTCTCCGTGGGTCAGGCCAGCCACCTAGTCAGTCCCAATAAGAGAACTTTGGTACCTCAATTGAAGATGCAGAGTTCACTCACAGTTTTCTTCCTTCTCGGTGGGAGCTGCAGAGCAGCGCTGCCTCTCTCTGACCATCTTGGCTCTCTGTTCACTCTTTTTTTTTTGCTTCTTGCATATTGGTCACCTCCTAGATTAGCAATGTCCAAGTACTTATTCCTTATCAAATACTTTTCATTAATTTAACCCAGTACGTACCTCACTGTGGGGAAGGGGGGGAAAGATGAAAATTAAACTTTTTATTTATTTGATTCTGTTTAAGTTTCAGGTAAGCTCGATTTTGACTAAGATATATATACATGTATTTTTTTAACTATTTGTCAACTTTCATTGTTTTTGTTTTTGTTAAAATATATTCAGCAGCTGGGCTTGGTGGCTCATGCCTGTGATCTCAACACTTTGGGAGGCTGAGGCAGGTGGATCACTTGAGTCCAGGAGTTCAAGACCAGCCTGGGCAACATAGCAAAAACTCTGTCTCTACAAAAAATACAAAAATTAGCTGGGTGTGGTAGCACTCTCTTGTAACAGTCCCAGATACTTGGGAGGCTGAGGTGGGAGGATCACCTGACCTCAGTCGGTTGAGGCTGCAGTGAGTTATGATCATGCCACTGCACTCTAGCCTGGGCAACACAGTGAAACCCTGTCTCAAAAAAAAAAAAATCACATTCAAGTATATTACACATGCATTTTATATAATTCATGAATTTCAGGAAAGCTGCATGTAAATCTTTTTTTTAAACTAAATCATGTTAAAGACACTCAAAAAGTTAACTGAAATTCTATGGTGACTTCTTTTATAAAATACTAATTTTTGGCCGGGCGCGGTGGTGGCTCACACCTGTAATCCTAGCACTTTGGGAGGCCAAGGCAGGCGGATCATGAGGTCAGGAATTTGAGACCAGCCTGACCAACATGGTGAAACCCCATCTCTACAAAAAATACAAAAATTAGCTGGGCGTGGTGGTGCACACCTGTAATCTCAGCTACTTAGGAGGCTCAGGCAGGAGAATTGCTTGAACCCAGGAGGTGGAGGTTGCAGTGAGCCGAGATCACGCCACTGCACTTCTGCCTGGGGGACAGAGCGAGACTCCATCTCAAAAATATGTATATACTAATTTTCATCTTAGAAATATAGATCATTATGCATTGGGTTTTTTCAAAAGGGGGAACACTTTAGTGAACAATAGTTTACTTGACCTTTAGTTGGAAAAGAAAACTAATGGTGGATAATTTTCTGTGGCTATGAGAATTTGGTAGATTGAGAGAAAGGAAGAACATCAATACTGCATTTTTACTTGACATTTAACCTGTAGATCCTCCTAGAGGTTCGATGCCCCCAAGACATTCCAACACTGAGCTGTTTCTTCTTCAGGTCTTAAGCTTTGAAGACAAGCTATACCAGCACATCTAAAATCGGCCTCTGCATTTTTCTTAAACATGAGCTGTCCAGCTTAATCAAAACTAACTGCAAAACAGTGGGTGTACTGTTTGCAGTACAAATAGTGATTCATTTGGTCTTAAAAGAATCACTATTATCACTCTGTCATACTTTCAGAGATTTTCACCTAAGCATTTAAGTTGCAAACCACTACATATTTGTCCCATTAGTGACTAGTGGGCCTTAATTTTGGCATTCAAATTAGGGTAAAAAACCTTGGTTCTTGAAATGCTATAGAAAATAGATTGATGCCAGGCACAGTTGCTCACACCTGTAACCCCAGCACTTTCGGAGGCTGAGGCAGGCGGATCACTTGAGGCCAGGAGTTTGAGACCAGCCTGGTCAACATGGTGAAACCCAGTCTCTACTAAAAATACAAAAATAAAATAAAATAAAATAAAAGCCAGGCATGGTGGCAGGTGCCTGAAGTCCCAGCTATGTGGGAGGCTGAGACAGGAGAATTACTTGAACCCGGGAGGTAAAGGCTACAGTGAGCCTAGCTCGTGCCACTGTCACTCCAGTCTGGGCAACAGAACAAGGCGCTGTTTAAAAAAAAAAAAAAAAAGCTTGAAATATCCTCCCCTTAAGATCACAATATTGTCACATGCTACCATTTGACCCACAACTGCTGTCTTAGGGCTGCTTGTTTACATATATATGTATTAAGACACTTTGGTCAAAACAATTTATTAAATGTCTTAAATTTCTGGAAATGTCCCTGAAAATACCATGAACTACTTCTAATACTGATAATTATGAATAAATGTAGCTGTTGATCACCTCAGATTTTCATACAAACTGAACTAAGTTAGGGTTTTATCATAGGGTACTTTTTGTTTCATTTAATGAAATTTTGATGTGTTGAACTGCTTTCCTGGTGTCAGAGAAACATGAGACCATCACTCAACAATGGAAATAAAAAGGCAGAGCAGACTACTGATCTTAATAAAAAGAAAATTATTTGCTGTATTGTAGATGTGCACTGTAATTTCCATGTTAAAGAGGCACTGCATTTTTAATAAATAAAATCACACATCTTACTTTTTCATTTCTAAATGGATATTGAACTAAGCTCTGTAGGCAAACTTAGCTGCCTACTTTTCCAAATATGTTCAGAAGCACATCTGAAACATCAAACTGATTATCAGACAATAAAGTGCCTAATACTTTATTAAATAAAGGGGGACAAGATGATAGTGCAGATATCCTAGAAATATGCTTTAGAAGACACAGAAACATTGTTAAGTTGAATTTCATTAGTATCATGCAAATGTTCCCTTCCACCACCGACTATTAATGTGAAAAATGATATATAGCTAGCGTTTTTTAAAATATCAAATTCTCATTATCATGTTTTAGCCCCCCAAAATTACATTTTAGACTCTTACTTTCTCTCCCTCTCCCCTTTCTTTAGCTCTTGTTTTTGTCTTGCCAGAGAAGTGTAGCTAGTAAGGGAATGTTTCTTATTTGTGCCAAGGGACCATTGATGATGCTGTATAATGGCAAGATGGTATTTTGTAATAACTGCTTTTTTATATTTCTAATACAAATGAGCAAAGCTATGAAACCAATTTACTAGGTTTTTCTGCTTTGAACATTATTGTACATGTTAATTCTTTCTAAACAGTGCCTGGCACATATTGCTTGCTATGAAAGTGTTAGCTGCTACTGCTACCATTTATTATTATTATTATTAAATATCCATTGGTTGAAAACCAAGTAGTCAGCTAAATCATACCTGCTACTGTACAAAATGTTGGGGAAAAACTCAGAAAAATCATTTATCAATAAACAGTTTTGAGAACAAGAATTTATACTTTGGATATTTTAAAATTATTAAATGTTATTGAAACTTTATGCACCAAAACTGTATGAAATAATTTTGCAGAGTTGTGTTTCTATATTCTATGTAATTAAAGCTATTTTTATACTACATTGATAGTTTTAAATAAAACTGATTTGGAGGTTTGTTTGCAGTTGTATTGCCTTTTCATGCATTCATCCAACATGTATTTATTGCATATCTACCCTATGCCAAGCGCTGATCTGGATGCAGAGGCTATAGCAATGAATAAAAGAGCTAAAAATTCCTGCCCTCGTGGAGTTTATGTTCCAATGGGAGAGGCATACCACAGACAAGATAAGTAAGTAAAATATGTAAATGCTAAGAGAAAAAATCATGAAGCAAGAGAAGGGGATATAAGATGTGGCAGACAGGGTGACCAAGGAAAGGGTTGCTGAGGTGACTGCAGACCTGAAGTGAGGAAACTAATCATGCTGGTTTCTCCGGAGAGCAAAGTGAACAGAACAAAGGTCCAGAGACTACACTTTTAATATTAACATAAATCACTAGAATTTTTTTTCCTTCCCTTACCAGTAAGTAAAATCAATGCAGTAAATTACTCATTTTCAGCTCCGACCTATTGAAGAGTTGATTTAGTGCTCTTAACAAGGTTAAAAAGCTATTGGGCACAGTGGCTTACTACTGTAATCCCAGCACTTTGAAAGGCTGAGGCGGAAGGAATGCTTGAGTCCATGAGTTCAAGACAAGCTTGGGTTTGTCTTGATAGGGAGACCCCATCTCCACAAAAAATTTTAAAAATTAGCTGGATATGGTGTCTTTGCCTGTAGTCCTAGCTTCTTGGGAAGCTGAGGTGGGAGAATCACATGAGACCAGGACTTCAAGGCTTCAGTGTGCCATGATCTTGCCATTGCACTTCAGTCTGGGTGCAGAGTGAGACCCCGTTTCAACAAAAAGTTTTTTAAAAGGTTACAAAGCTACATTTCTAAGTTGATACTTTCACTTTTGTCTGTCTTCTACCGATGCATACATGTCAGAAATAAGTTTGATATCATAAAGGAATATGATATAAACATTGGCAACTATCAAATCAAATGTTAGAGGAGGGTAGAAAGAGAAAATTGCCCTGGGGAGCCGCAGAGCACTTCCTTTCTGTCCTCGGAGATGGTTCCTTTGACCTTTCTTGGCATCTTAAAAAGACACTCTTACCTGTAGTGATTCAAGTAATTTCCCCCTTAAATTTCTCCCTATGTGCCTGATAATGCTTCAAATTCCCTTGAAGGAGAATGAAACCTTTCATTTTTCAGATGTTTGCTAATAAAAAGCCAATTGTTTATTGAATTTACAATGAATTTGACAAAAGATTTTGAAGTCAATGCAATGGAAAGACTTTGTTTTGTTTAAGCCTAGGAATTAATTAATACTTTAGACACATTAACCTGGCTGCTGCGTGTGAAAGAGAGAGACAGAGATTTGAGTTGAAAAACCCAGTTAAGAGCTGAATAAGCCGGTCGGGTGCGGTAGCTCACGCCTGTAATCCCAGCACTTTGGGAGGCCAAGGCGGATGGATCACTTGAGGTCAGGAGTTTGAGACCAGCTTGGCCAACACGGTGAAACCCTGTCTCCACTAAAAATACAAAACTTAGCTGGGTGTTACGGTAGATGCCTATAATCCCAGCTATTTGGGAGGCGGAGGCAGGAGAATTGCTTGAAACCCGGGTTTCAGTGAGCCAATATTGCACCACTGAATTCCAGCCTGGGCAACAGAGCGAGACTCTGTCTCAAAAAAAAGTTGAATAAGCCACCATGGAAAGGAAGTAGCACCAAACATATGATATCAGTAGGACTTGCCAATTGATTTTATGTGAAGTAATCAAAATATTGACAACATTCCTGGTCTGGAATCCTGACCTAAATGGTTTTTTACTAGTGACAAGTACTAGTAGAAGGGTTATAACACACTTAAGACAAAGGAAAAATTAGAACCTAACATTCAAAAAAAGCTAAAAACTCATCTCACATTTTATAGACGTGTTGTAAGGCTCTGCAGGTCCTACAGAGTAAGAGGTGATAAGATGGGATCTCCATTTATTTAAAACCACCAAACAAGCTGTAAAAAGGGATATATTAAATGTTATTATAGAAGGATCTCCACGATATATTAAGTGAAAAAAGTGAGGTAGAAGAAAAAGACAAATGTTATGTACAGGCTAGATGTACCTCTACTGAGTATTTTTGCCAAAAGAAGTCAAACCTAAATCTGCCAACCGCCTCTAAATGAGTTCTCAAAGTGCAGTGTGGAAAACCCCTCTGTGTCACGGAGACAGGAACACCGTGAGGTCAAAGGTATTTTCTTAAACGATACTATTATTTGCCTTTTTCACTTTCATTCTGTCCTGAATAAACTGGAGTTTTCAGTGGCTACATATGTGATATTGCAACAGACTGAATGCAAAAGCAGTAATGTGAATCTAGCTGCCTTTTATTAAGCCATACATTAGAGATTCAAAAATATAAAACAATACTATTTTTCTACTACATTTTTTATTTAAAAGTCTTACTTATACTATCCTGTAATGGATTATTTTTATTTTAAATAAATTAAATGTTTTTAAATTGTGTTTTAATTTCTGAGTGGTAAATGCCAATATACATAACAAAAACAGAAGGTTCATTGTGTCTTCAATAATTTTTTTTAAGAGACAGGGCCCTGCTCTGTTGCCCAGGCTGGAGTGCAGTGGTGAGATCATAGCTCACGCAGCCTCCAACTCCTGGGATCAAGCAATCCTCCTGTCTCAGCCTCCTGAGTAGCTGTACTTAGGACTACAGGCTTGTGCAGCCATGCCCAGCTTATTTTTTTTTTTTTTTTTTTTTTTTTTTTTTTTGTAAAGGAGGGGTCTCACTATGTTGCCCAGGCTGGACTTGGCCCAAAGTTTTGGGATTACTGGTACCTGGCCTGCAATAATTTTTCAGTGAATAAAGAGGGGTCCCACAGTCGAAAAGTTTGTGAACTACTCTTCTAGATAGGTCATTGGCCCTCAACCCTAGAATTAGTATTACTTCAAACATTAGAATTACCTGGAGAATTTAAATACTGATGCCAGGCCTCACTTCTAGACGTCCTGATTTAATGGGCAGGGCCTAATCCCAAGCATCAATTTGAAAAACAAAACAAAACACCACTCATCCCTTTGAATGTGCAGTCTGGATTGAGAACCACTGCTCTGGATATTATCAATTTAAATACAATATGAAAAAGAAGAACATGTATTATGCTATGGGGGCACAATCAGCAAAATGACACAGAAAGTGACTAGACAAAGGATCCCTGCTTAATTAAAAGAACGGATTAAAGCAATTTCCAAGGGAATTTGAAGGATTAACAGGCACATAGGGAGAAATTTAAGGGGAACATTACTTGAATCACACTACAAATAAGACTGTCTTTTTTAAGATACCAAGAAAGGTCAAAGGAACCATCTCTGGTCAAAGAGAACATAACAGATTAAAACGATTAAGAAAATGAAGGGGATAATACTGGTAACTAAACTAAATTCTGGCCGGTGGCTCACGCCTGTAATCCCAGCACTTTGGGAGGCCGAGGCGGGTGGCTCACAAGGTCAGGAGATCGAGACTATCCTGGCTAACAAGGTGAAACCCCGTCTCTACTAAAAATACAAAATAATTAGCCTGGTGTGGTGGCGGGTGCCTGTAGTCCCACCTACTCTGGAGGCTGAGCCAGGAGAATGGCAAGAACCCAGCAAGAGGAGGCTGCAGTGAGCCGAGATGGCGCCACTGCACTCCAGCCTGGGTGACTATGTCTCAAAAAAAAAATAAACAAATAAAAAATTAAAATAAAAAACTAAATTCTGTTAATCTCACACCGCTGGTTGACTGCTCTGGCCTAGTCTCAGCTACTAAATTTCTTCATACAGAACTGGCTCTCCTGGGTTCCTCCACTCACTTTTCCTGCTCGGTGCTCACCGCCTCCGGACCCCTCCCTCATCAGAAAGCCCAGGCTCCGCTAGTAGAAGTGCGCAGGCATCACCGCGCATCCAGAAGCCACGTGTCAGGAGTCACGTGCCAGGCATCACGTGTCAGGCGCCACCTGTCAGGCGCCTAGTGGCTGGAGGCCGTTGGAGCGCCTGCGCAGCTTTTCCGAACGCCCCACGCCGGCGCGCAGCTCTCCCAGCGTCCCACGAGCCACTTTCTCGCCAGGACGATGCTACAGCGGTTTTCAGCTTCCCTTCATCGTCGCTCCCACACTCATTTTTAGCCACTGCTGCCGGTTTTTATATCCTTCTCCATCATGCATCGTGAGCCTCCGAAGAAGAAGGCAGAAAAGCGGCTGTTTGACGCCTCGTCTTTCGGGAAGGACCTTCTGGCCGGTGGAGTCGCGGCAGCTGTGTCCAAGACAGCGGTGGCGCCCATCGAGCGGGTGAAGCTGCTGCTGCAAGTGCAGGCGTCGTCGAAGCAGATCAGCCCGGAGGCGCGGTACAAAGGCATGGTGGACTGCCTGGTGCGGATTCCTCGCGAGCAGGGTGCGTAAAGGCAGGCCGCCCCGTCAGCCTCTCCCGGCGCCCCCATCAGCTTCCCAGAGAAGAGGGGTGGCTGGGAGGGGCACGATTGTGGGCCCCACAACCATGGTTACAGCTGTCGGTAATGAATTTGCTTCTTACCCTTCCAGAATTTAGTTTCTGAACCTAACAGGTTCTGCTTTTCCAGGGCTGCCTTGGTCCTGACCAAGTCCTGGTACAGGGGAAACCACTGCCTTATCTTTATCTAATCTGCTGCAGCGCGATTTACTCCTTGGTGCACCTGTACCAGGTCCAGAAGGAAAGTGGTTGACCTCCCAGGATTGAGGGAGATGCCCTTAGGCACTCTGCTATAACTAGTGTTGTAAGTTGCTTAAATATTTGTTGGTATAATCACCCCACTATGCTCCAGCGTTGGCAACAGAGCGAGACCTTGTCTCAAAAACTGTATGTGTATTTGTTGAAATAGTACGTCTAAGAGAAGTACAAATATGGAAGCACTGGGGCCTCCCAGTACTCTGAAACCTATTAGTGAAAAGAGGTTCTGCTTATTCTTGAACTACTGAAGACCAAGGAGGCACTTCGTTCTGCCCAAAATTCAAGGGGACGCTAAAACACACACACACACCCCCTTAGTCATCAAGATAAAAAGTATTTTAAGGCCAGGTGCGGTGGCTCGCGCCTATAATCCTAGCACTTTGGAAGGCCGAGGCGGGCAAATCACTTGAACTCGAGCTCAAGAGTTCTAGACGAGCCTGGCTAACATGTTGAAACCCCGTCTCTACTAAATATACAAAAATTAGCCGGGCGTGGTGGCGCACGCGTGTAGTCCCAACTACTTGGGGGACACGATGCGGGGGTTTCAGGGAGCCCAGATGGCGCCACCTCACTCCAGACTGGATGACGGAGTGAGACCCTGTCTCAAAAAAACAAAACTTTAGGGTCCTTCCCTTTTCGGAGCCCCTTTCTTTCACTAGAGAGAGAGCTGTTCTCTTTTCTCTTTATTTTGTCTGTTAAACCTCCACTCCTAAAAACAGAAAAAAAAAAAAAAAAAAACCTTTGAACTATTTTAATACAATCTTTTAAAAAATCAAGTCATGCAAAAAAAATTCATAACCAACACAATATATACAAGTTTAAAACAAAGATGGGATCAGTAGTACCAGCTTTTCTTTTTGCATCAAGTGCTGTCCTTATTTAAAATTTCATTTTTGTTCATCATGAGTTTTTTCTATTAATATTGGAATGATTTAAAGGAATAAATAACAAAAGTGCTTGTGAGCCATAGCTGCAAAATGGCTCCCAAGTTAGCTAAAGGGATAAGTTTATCAGATATTTTTTATAATCCACCCATATAGTTGGGTTTAATAGAAAAATCTGTATGATCTTTTAAAAAGAAATAGACCTATTTATTGTGTATTCTCAACAAGAAATGAAGTGGCTTCAACTCCAGCGCAGACCTTTCTTTTAGTCCTGTTCTAGGGCCAGATAATGTCCCATTCAAAAAAGCACCTTGTCCCTGGGAATGCTAGGGATGTGGTTACAACTTCCAGACCTGTGGCATGGAGTATATGGTGTAAGGGGTAGAAACTTAATGCATCGTCTGGGAGCTAAGCTCGGATCTTTCATAGTTTGCCTCTCTTCACTCTTTCATTTAATTGAAGCAAGCTTCTCATTTCGCCTGAGATTTTTTCAGGAAAAGCAAGGAACCTGTCTCTTCTTCATTTATATTCTAAGACTTCTGAAGAGAAGTAGGGGCCTGTTATTGGCTTTTCTGCTTTAAATATTTTGTCAGGTAAAATGAAGTATTCTGATCAGTTAGGGCTGACTAGTGCTAATTTATTTTATATTTTAAATGTTTTTCACAATATTTAAACCTAAACATATTCAGTATGGCTCTTGTAAGTTCATGTCATTCTCAAATTTATCCTGGTCCCTGCTTTCTTTACCTTCCAAGATGAGAGCATCATTAAGTAGAACTTGAAGATGTTTTTTGTTATATATAAAGCTTTATGAAGGTACCATGGTGTATCCTATGCTAAGAGATCAGTAATTTACAACAAGGATACTATTGCCATCTAGAGGCAATTTTGGAAACTTGTGGGGCAATTTTTTTTCTTTAGCACAAAGATAGAGGGTTGTAATCGTACATTACAATGATATGAAAGGCAAGGGCCAGGGATGTCAAACATCCTGCTGTTATATCCCAGCCAGTCATACACAGTGTATCCTGCAACCTGAATGACTTTTAGATCTCCCCTTGCATATTTGTGTAGCAGTGAAACATGTTTATGATTCTCTAAGCCTAGAAATAACTTAACTCTGATTTCCTTATAAACACACATTGTCTGGGGCATGGTTTTAGTATACACTGATTCCAGTAATGCAGCTACCATATAAGGAAGTAGAGGAAAGATTGTACTTTCTTCTCTTCAGAAGTTTACTAAGAATTGTTCATGGTTGCAAAAACTCATGTCAGCAACTCTGCTTATAGTATTTGGTCATTTATACAGGTTGAGTATCCGAAAAGCTTGGGACCAAAAGTTTTGGATTTTTTTATTTTTTCAGATTTTAGAATATTCGCATATTTACCAGATGAGCATCCCTAATTTAAAATCCAAAATGCTCTAATAAGCATTTCCTGTGCCCATCATGTCAGTGCTCAAAAAGTTTCAGATTTTGGAGAATTTTGGATTTTTGGATTAGTGGTGCTCAACCTATATCATCTGTGTTTGTAGCTATTGAATCTATGATGATTGTATGTGTACTTGTACACGTACTTATTTGACATATTTCAAAATGTCAATATGCAGTTAATTACAAATTATTATTTAAAAGTAGAAGCAAGCTTGACATATTTTGGTATGGTCATGACCTACCAACTTACTTATTTTAAAACATAAATTTCTTGCAATTTGCCTTCTCTTTCTTCTTTGAAAGTCAAGGCACATGCCCGTCTCAAGTGTTCTGAAGATTGTTTTTATGTTTTCTCTAATTTTATTCACAACTTGTCCTTTCTTTAGGCAATGTGAAATGAGCTGGAGGA
The DNA here is from genome assembly GCF_000951045.1 of Mandrillus leucophaeus. Taxonomy (NCBI): domain Eukaryota; kingdom Metazoa; phylum Chordata; class Mammalia; order Primates; family Cercopithecidae; genus Mandrillus; species Mandrillus leucophaeus. Next base: position 339,798 of record NW_012101932.1, on the reverse strand, counting down.
AGAGACATGAACTCAGAATTCACATATAGGTGCTCTCTAGTTTCTTACCTTATCTCTGCTTTCTTTCCATTACAAGGATAGATCTCTGTATTCTTGCCTTGAGTATAGCTTTAAATATTGCTTTGAGTGTGTTTTGACACTTTTATAAGCTTTTCTTGGCTTATGAAAACTTCTGGATTTATCCTTATGTTATTCTTAAAGATTTATTATATTCTTTAGTTGGTTCTATCACCTTCCAGCTTTGTATGTGTACTTCTATTTAACGCTGTTTAAACCTTTATTATGCAAATAATGCATAATTATTGTAGAAAATTAGCAAATACAAAGAAGCAAAAAAAAAATAACATCACTGCTAAAGTCACCATAGTTAACATTTTGGTTTTTCACTGAGCAAAATATGCATATGTAAATATGTGTTTAATCAAAGAAACTGTCTTATTAGTATATTGTAAGTGTAGCCTTTTAAAGAACTGATCTTCTGGGTGTGGTGGCTCATGCCTGTAATCCCAGCACTTTGGGAGGCAGAGGTGGGCAGATCACTTGAGGCCAGGAGTTCAAGATCAGCCTGGCCGAGATGGTGAAACCCCATCTCTACTAAAAATACAAAAATTAGCTGGGCATGGTGGCGCATACCTGTAGTCCCAGTTACCTGGGAAGCTGAAGCACAAGAATCACTTGAACCTGGGAGGCACAGGCTTCAGTGAGCCAAGACTGTGCCACTGCACTCCAGCCTGGGTGACAGAGCAAGACTGTCTCAAAAAAAAAAAAAAAAAAAAAAAAAAGATCCATACAGTCTCATTGTTACAAGCCTATCAGAACTCTTCTCTTTTAGGAGCTCATGTCATGAGTTTATCAGCTTTCATCTAAGCGTTTCCCAAACCCATTTTTCTGAAGACTTAGAACAGTGAGTTTTTTTAATATCCTATGGTCCATCTTGAAGATGCTATTTTGGAGTATGGGAAGAAAATATTAGGTATTTTACTTATATGTACTTTAAGTAAAATACAAAATAAATTTTACTGATATTTAATATATAAATTGGCATTGTCACCTATGCTTGGGCCCAATGTCAGTTACATATCACAGGACGTTAAGGGATCCTGAAAAAACGAGTGGGAGTTATACAGGGTAGAGGGAATGACAAGCACCCTTCCTCAAGAATATATTATTGGTTATGTTTGCCCAATTAAGTGAATTTATAGATTCTGTTATCAGGTTTTAACTAAATCCTCAAAACATGGACAAAACTTTGAAAAAGATTCTGCCATGAAAACCAAATCAAGGATAACACCAGTATCAAATGATGAACCACAAGAAAAAGACATAGCTGATGCCATTTACTCCAAGAAATGGCGTATTATTTCATCATTCAGATTATATTCAGTGTAGAAACAATGACAGTCTAATTGGACCTGAGACAAGAAGAGTATTTGAAATATAGATTCCTATATACTGTTCTTAAAAATGAACCTCACCCTAGCAATGCCTTGAGATAATAGCAAATGATGGTGTGAAAACATCGTAATTAGCAAGATATTTGAAAATATTGTTTTTCATCTTTTAAATAAATATTTAACTTTGCTCTAGTATCATCTAACATTCAAGTTTCCCTAACAACGCTATCAAAATAGCCTTTTATTATTTCCAATCTTCATATATTGTTTTTTTCTTTACAGTTTTTTATTGCTAACAGACAGTTATTTGCTACCTATCTCCCTGGTCCCTCCCTCTTAAGATGTAAGCTCCGTAAGATCAGGAACATTGTTCCTAGTGCTATCTCCAGCAGGCACAAAATGTCTGCTGTGGAGGAGGTACCAAATAAAAGTTTTTAAATGAAAAATCTTTGTCTCATTCTTTAATTTATATTTTGGGTGTGTTTTACAGATGTACATAATATAGTAGTATAGTTGCAAAGGTATATAATTTATTAATGTATACTATTTGGAAGTCATGCAGACTTTTTTTTAACTGATAGGCATATCATCAAAAGATGTTGAACCTTCTCTGCAAAAAAAAAAAAGTCGGTTTAGACTATGTATCCAAATATGCCTAACGTTCTTGTTCTTGGCAAGGCCAGCCAATAAATGGCCCAGTAACTTTTTCCTGTCCCTTTTATTTCAATTCTTATTTATTTGTTCAAAACTAGGTTCAGAGCAGGTTTTTCTCATCCTTTTTAAATATCGAAGAAATTTTTTTCTTAGGAATTAGGTCAGAAACTTTTAAACTTTTATTTATTTATTTTTACTTTTAACAGAGAAAGAGGTCAACATCACTATATATTTCTGTACCAATTTTGTGATCTATATTAGGAAACCATCCATTTATTCTGTATGACTAGAGAGTCAAAACATTCCTGCCATTGTATCACTTCTGCTTTAACCTTGTTTTATTCTAACCAAAAAGTACTGTTTTATCCAAAATGGATTTTTATATAGCGGCATTAGAAGTGCAGTAACACTAGACCTGGAGTTAAATGGACCTAGAACCAAGTCTCAGCCTTTCCCATACCTTGTAACTTTGAACAGTTTTTATTTAACCTTTCTCAGCCCCAGTTTCCTCAGCGGTATACTGGTATAATAACTATACCTATCTGATATGGTAGTTGTGAGAATTAAGATAATGCATGTAAAATATTCAACGTGTGTCTATACCATAGTTAGTGCTCAAGTAATTGTAACTAATGTGTATGTGTGTGTTCCTGAATTTGTAAACATGTATTCCAGATGTTCATTTGTAAATGAAATAATTTGGGATAAACTTGCATTACACATAGAGTAGATTTTGTAATCTATCCAAGGGAACTGGAACCTATGTAGTACATAGCATATCTAAGTAGAGTTGAATTAAAATGCTGAAACCTGACTCCCAAATATAGTTAGAAATGCATTCAGAATTTTACTTAGGGGCTCCTCCTGCGTTGTACTCTTAGCAGGGACATTGGAGTTTCTAACAGCAAGGTACAGCAGGGGCAAAGAAGGAAATAAGAATAAGATGTTTTAGTGTGATCTATGGCAAAAGAGGTTAAAACATGAGTTCTTAACCTGACACCTGGAGCTTCAGGGAATTCAAGAATTCTGTGACATCTGTTTAAAACTATTTTATGTATGTGAGATTTTATATTTTTTCTGGTCCAACCCATTAAGAATTGCCGCTGTACTACTTTAACAGTTTTCCTATTACACTTCTAGGGATTTGTTTGTAAATTTTCATTGAGATATTGACATTTCTTTTGATATAAATGGTTTTATTCGTGCAAATACAATTTTTCTCGAAGGAACACATTCTTCAGCCAACTCTAGCAAACCTCTTTAGTCATAAATCTGACACTCTGTCATCATGGTTTCATGTTAGTTTCCAGATGTCTTTATCATTAAAACCTTCTGTTTATGTTCAGTACACTAGTCAAAGTTACAAACCTTTCTACTACTTTTTTTTTTTAGATAGGGTCCTGCTCCATCGCCCAGGCCGGACTGCAGGGCACAATCGTGACTCAACTGCAGCCTGGAGTTTTGGTGTTCAAGAACTCCCACCTCAGCCTCCTCAGTAGCAGGGAACACAGGCCATGCCACCATGGCAGCTAAGTTTGTTTGGGGTTTGTTTTTTTTAGAGACAGGGTCTCACTGTGTTACTCAGGCTGGTCTCAAACTTCTGGCCTCAAACAGTTCTTCCTCTTCAGCCTTCCAAGTCATTGGGGTTATAGGCATGAGCCACCATGCCTGGCTTGTACTACTATTATATATGATGCTCATTTTTATATACTCAGCAATATAATCATAATTACAGAATTATAACTAATAACTCCTAGTCTGAAACCCATAATATCTCATACCAGTCAGCTGAATTGGCCATTTCCAAAGTGACCATTAATAGTTAAAAAGTGATGTGTAAAATAGGCTTCAAAAGAGCCAGATTATTAGTTTTTTCCTTTAAACAGCTGATTTCAATTTTTTTTTTTTTTGGACAGGGTCTCACTCTGTCCCCCAGGCTGAAGTGTGGTGGCACAATCACAGCTCAGTGCAGCCTTGGCCTCCCAGGGTCAAGCGAGTCCCACCCCGGATTTAAGCATTTCTCATTCCTCAGCCTCCTGAGTAGCTGAGACTACAGACGTGCACCCCCACACCCAGCTAATTTTTTGTATTTTAGTAGAGATAGATTTCAGCGTGTTGCCCAGGCTGGTCTCAAATTAAGCTCAGGCAATCTACCTAGCTCAGCCTCCCAAAGTGCTACGATTATAGGTGTGAGCCACCATGCCTGGCTGAAATTGTTTAATTTCCATATAATTTATGGTTTTGAGATATCTTCTTGATATTGACTTCTATTTTTATTCTGTTGTGGTCTGAGAGTATGGTTGGTATAATTTAAATTTTGTGTATTTATAGAGACTTGCTTTATGGCTTAGCATGTGGTCAATCTTGGAGTATGTTCCATGTGTAGAAGAGAAGAATGTAATTCTCTGGTTGATGGGTGGAGTATTCTGTAGATGTCTGTTAGGTTCGAATGGTCAAGTGTGGAATTTTATTTGTTTGTTCATTTTCTGCCTTGATGGTCTGATGCTGTTGGTGGGGTGTTAAAGTCCCCCGCTCTTATTGTGTGACTGGCTAAGTCTTTTTGTAAGTGTAGAAGTACTTGTTTTATAAATCTGAGTGGTCCAAATGTTGGGTATGTATATATTTAGGATAGTTAAATCTTCTTGTTGAATTGAACCTTTTTCATTATGTAATGCACATCTTTGTCCTTTTTATTTTTGCTGGTTTAAACTCTGTTATATCTCATATAAGAATAATGATCCCTGCTCCTTTTTGTTTTTTATTTGCATGATCCTTTTCCAACCCTTTACTTTGAGCCTGTGGGTGTCGTTACATGTGAGATTGGTCTCTTGAAGACAGCAGACAGATGCATCTTGTTTTTTATCCAACTTGTCCCTCTGTACCTTTTAAATGGGCTGGTTAGATGTTTACATTGAAGGTTAATATTTGATATGTGAGGTTTTGATCATATTGTGAATTTGTTAGCTGGTTTCTTTGTATTTTATATTGTGTAGTTGCTTTCTAGGGTCTCTTGGCTATGTTCTTAATAGTGTTTTTGTGGTAGCGGATATTTTTCTTTCCTTTCCATATGTAGAGCTCCCTTAAGGATCTCTTGTCACCTGGTCTGGTGGTAACCAAATTCTCTTAGCACTTGCTTGCCTGGGTAAGATTTTATCTATTCTTCATGTATAAAATTTAGTTTGGTGTGATATGATATTCTTGGTTTGAATTTTTCTTTAAGAATGCTGAAAATAGGACCCCAATCTCTCCTGGCTTATAATGTTTCTGCTGAGAAGGCTACTGTTAGCTTGATGGGTTTCTCTTTGTACATGATCTGACCTTTTCCTTTAGCTCTCCTTAAGATTTTTTCTTTAGTGTTGACCTTGGACATTCTGGTGACTATATGCCTTGGTGATGTTCATTTTGTCCAGTATCTCACAGGTGTTCTCTGGATTTCTCATATCTGGACAAAGATTAGGGAAATTTTCTTGAAGTATTTCATCAAATATGTTTTTTGGATTGTTTGCTTTTTCTTTTTCTCTCTCAGGAATGCCAGTATCTTGTAGATTTGGCTGCTTTACATAATCTTATATTTCTCAAAGACTTTGTTCATTTATTAAAATTCTTTTTTTCTGTATTTTTGTCTAACTGGGTTAGTTAAAAAAGACCAGTCTTCAAGCTCTGCATTTCTTTCTTCTGCTTGGTCCAGTCAATTGATAATTTTTTAATTGTATTTTGAAATTTCTTAAGTAAGCTTTTCAATTCCATAAGATCTGATTGATTTCTTTTGAAGATGTTTATCTCTTCTTTCATTTCCCAGATTACTTTAGAAGTTTGTGTCTATTTTCAACGGTCTTCTGGATCTTGTTGAGAGCTTCCTTGCAATTCATGCTTTGAATTCTTAGTCATTTCTGAGTTTCCATTTTGGCTAGAAACCATTGCTTGACAGCTAGTGTGATCCTTTGGTAGTGTTATTACATTCACATTTTTTTGTGGTGCCCGATTTCTTGCCCTGTTCCTTCTCATCTGGGGACACTAGTGCTTCCAATTTTTGTAGTCATTTTAATGCAGGTAGGATTTTTTCTTCTTCTATGGGCTGTGGGATCCCACCTACAGGCCAGTAGATGGCATGTACAGCTAAGTCAACTGAGGCAAACACAGCTACATATATACTTAACCCTTATTTACTGGGAGAAAGGATGGGCCAGGCTGATGATTCAGGTGAGCAGATGGTCAGAATGCCTGGAAATCTGCCTGGTTGTGGAGCAGAGACAGCCCCACTTCACCACAATGTCTGCTCAGGAAAGATGGGGCAGCTCAGACTGCTGATCATGGCAAGTAGGTGCTCTGCCTGCCTGAGTGTGAAGCTGAGAAAGCCCCCTCCACACAGATCTCTGCAAAGGAAGGGTGGGGTGACTCAGGCTGCCAATGCAGGTGAGCAGATTCTTTGAATGCCTGGAGATCTGACTGTGTATGGAGCAGAGAGGGTCCCACGGCACCACAATCTCTGCACAGAAAGGGTAGAGTGGCTCAGGCTGCTCATCTAGATGAGTGGGTGCTCCAGATGCCTGGAGATCTCTTTGGTTTCTTTCATCAATTTTTAAAAACTTTTTGGCATACAGATCTGTCACCTCTTTGGTTAAATTTATTACTAATGTTTTGTTTATGCTATTGTGAATGATATTGTTTTATTACTTTTTCAGGTAGTTCATTGTTAGTATATAGAAACGTGATTGATTTTTCTGTGTTGATTTTATACCCTGAAACTTTACTGAATTATTAGTCTAATAGTTTGTTGGCATATTTAGAGTTTTCTGTATGTAAGATCATGTCATCTGCAAACAGAGACAGTTTAACTTCTTTTCAATTTGGATACTTTTCTTTCTTTTTTTTTTTTTTTTTCTAATTACTCTGGCTAGAACTTAAGGTACTATATTGAAACAAAGTGCAAAAGTGGATCGCCTTGTCTTATTCCTGATCTCAGAAGAAAGTTTTCAGCTTTTCTCCACAGAGTATGATATTATCTGTGAGCTTGTCATATATGACATTTACTGTGTTATAGTACATTGCTTCTATACCTAAGTTGTTGAAAGTTTTTATTAGGTAAAGATAAATTCTGTCAAATGCTTCTTCAGCATTTTTTGAGATGCTCATATGGTTTTTGTCCTTCATTCTGTTAATGTGGTATATCACATTTACCAATTTGTGCATGTTGAGCCATCCTTGCATCCCAAGGATAAATCCCACTTGGTTGTGGTGAATGATCCTTTTATCACTATATTGAATTCAATTTGGTAGTATTTTGTTGAGGATTTCTGCATGTTTGTTCATTGGAATATTGGCCTGCAATTTTCTTTTCTTGTAGTATTTTGGTTGGCTTTGGTACCAGGGTAATGTTGACCTTGTAAAAAGAATTTAGCAGAATTCAGCTGTGAAATCATCAGATCCTGGGCTTTTCTTTATTGTTAAGTTTGTGATTACTGATTCAGTTATTGTTTGTTCAAATATTTATTCATGATTCAGACTTGGTAGATTATGTTTCTATAAATTTATCAGTTTCATCTATATTATTTAATTTCTTGGTATATAATTGTTCATAGTAATCTCTTATGACCCTTTGTATTACTGTAGTATTAGTGGTAATGTATCTTCTTTCACTTATAATTTTACTTACATGAGTCTCCTCTCTTTTTTTCTTAAGTCTAGCTAGAGGTTTGTCACTTTTGTTTATCTTCTTCTAATAAAATACCAACCAGCACTGGATCTGAAAAAAATAAACTCTTAATTTGATTGATATTTCTCTATTACTTTTTATAGTCTCTATTTCATTTATTTCTGCCATTGAAACCAGCTCAATTGGCCCATGGAACTGATGTTTAGTGTTTATCATTAATAAACCAAGAAATTGACCTTCTCAGTCTTAAAACTTGAGAAACTCGTATTTGTCATATCTGAGTTCCTTTCTCAGGAAAACAACCTTTGGGCCTCCCAGATAGTATCAAGGAACAGAAACTTACCAGATCACCACATCTGGACATTGAGACACTGACCCCTCACCTGTCATGATTGCCTGATTGATTACTTGTTGACCAAGTCATTCTTCTTATTCCTCCCTAATTCTTGCTTTCCCACACATAGTTGCATTTATTTTCTGCTATATAAACTCCTAATTTTAGTGTGTGAAAGAGATGGATTTGAGATTGATCTGTTCTCCTCAGACACAGCACCCAAAAAAGCCTTCTTCCCTGGTAATACGCATCGTCTCTGTGATTGACTTTCTGTGCAATGAGCAGCAGGACCTAGACTAAACCCTTGGCATTTCGGTAACACTATTTTTTATTATTTCTCTCCTTCTTCTAACTTTGGACTTAGTTTGTTCTTTTTCTAGCTCCTTGTGGTATAATATTAGGTTATTTGAGATCTTTCTTCTTTATACACATGCATTTATTGCTATAAACTTCTCTCTTAACTGCTTTTGATGCATCTGTAAGTGTTGGTATGTTGTGTTTCAGTTTTATCCCAAGATTTAATTTTCCTATTCATTTCTTCTTTGACCCATTGGTTGTTAAGAGCATGTTGTTTAATTTCCACGTATTTGTGAACTTTTTAATTATCTTCCTGTTCAAAAATTGTTAGAGCAGTTTCTTTTTTAATAAAGCATCTATTATAATAATTTTAGAACTTTTCTGTGATTTGTTTCTCCAGAAATCCAGGCCTAGAGTAGAGTTTTGGAGTCAGACAGAAAGCCTGATTTTAAATCTTGTTTGGCTAGTAATCCTCAGACAGTTTTTCTTTTTTCTTTTCTTTTTTTTTTTTTTTTTTTGTTTTAAAGACAGGTTCTCATTCTGTCACCCATGCTGGAATGTGGTTGTGTGATCATAGCTCACTGCGGCCTCTACATCCTCAGCTCAAGAAATCCTCCTACTTCAGCCTCCTGAGTAGTTGGAACTACAGGCATGTGCCACTGCACATGGCTAATTTATTTTTTTAATTTTTTGTAGAGATGCGGTCTTACAGTGTTGCCCAGGCTGGTCTTGAATTCTTGAACTGAAGCAGTCCTACCATTTTGACCTCCCAAAGTGCTGGAATTACAGGCGTGAGCCACTGTACCTAGCCTAGTTTTTAAACTTTTTAAAGTTTCACTTTGTATATACTTAAAATGGGTGCTGTTAGAGAACCTACATAATAAGCATAATTGATTAAATGATATACATGTAAATTTTTTGCCAGTGACTGGTTCGTATAGTGAATGCTCAGTAAGTAGTAGTTGTTACCATCACATGTTGAATACCTGAGTAAAGATGGAGTCAGCTGTTGGAGTCAGATTATTTCTTTGCCATTAAATATGCTTCTGAATTGTTTTTGTGCAGTCACTTTATATTCAGCCTTGGGTTCACCAAGATTCTTAACTTTTTCCCACAGGGTTAATGTTACTTATTTAACAAATAAGTATCTTTCCCTCTATGTACTTACCTAATCTAACTTTGTTCAATTCTGAGCACTACCCCAGTTAACTGAGATTATTTTCTTCTGAATCTTTATTTTTAAAAGACTGATTCTGGGTATTCTCCAAACTGGTGCTAGAGGTATCCTGTTCAGAACAGCAAGGCCAAAGCATTTTACAATTTGTAATCTAGTGAAAACAACCAAGGCTATTGAAGAGCTAGCCTGCCATGCTCTAGGGCAGCTCTATATCATAAGGATAGTCCTGAATTTTAAGGGGTACACAATGAATTATATTCCCCAAGGTTGGTCAGTCCCTGGAGAATTCAGGTAGGGAGATTACAGGCCTCAAAGATTTCTTCCAATCTCTTCCTCAGTTGTCTAGAAACTGCCTAGAATTGAAATGGATCCCTTTTCTGGATAAGTTTTAACACCCATTCAAAAATGGTTCCAGATCATAAAGATAAGGGCACTTTAGATTCTTTTATCCTGTTCTCATTCTCATAAGTATATGTACAAATCAGTAAGTGGATTTATTCTGTCATACTCATTTGTATAACAGCCTTACCACCATAGGTGTTGTACATCAAGAATTGGGAGTGAGCCTAAGCGTTACTAGCCTTTGACAAATACTACTGAGCTCTGTTTTTCTGCTAGTAAAGAGCCCTATATTCAACTGATACCACTTTCCGTTAGTTTTTAGGTATTCAAAGCTCTTTATTTGAAATTTTTTTAAAAATGGAATGGGGTGCAATAGAGTTAACACTACCTTTTTATTTTTTAATGGAGACACACATTTTAGAAAACTTTTTCTCATAAGAAAGAGTATGTTTTAGATAGTTCATATCGCTAAATTTGTTAAAACTATGGCAATTGTTCAATAATAATACAATGTAGGTTTATGTATTTGTATGTTTCCTTCTATAGGTTTCTTCAGTTTTTGGCGTGGCAATTTGGCAAATGTTATTCGGTATTTTCCAACACAAGCTCTAAACTTTGCATTTAAGGACAAATACAAGCAGCTGTTCATGTCTGGAGTTAATAAAGAAAAACAGGTAATTATATTTTTTTTACTTTTTCCTTGCAATATAGAAATTTTCCATCCAATATAAATTTCCTATCCAATGTAAATAGATTTCACTGTCTCTACAATTTTCTTTAAAATGGTTAGATTTGTCTTAACTGTAATGTTTTATTTAGGGGGAAGGTGCTCAAGTAGTGGGAAAAAATAATGTGTGTATTGTTACAAAAATCGTAAGGGATCTTTTGTCTCAAGGCAGTATTTTTTCAATAAATATTACACTTAATGTAATTTCATCTTATCACTGTTTTGCACTGGGGAAACACAGCATTTTGTCTGCTTATTTTAAGCACAGAAAGAAATCAACAAGTACGTAGTTCCTATTACTGAGGTAATTTATATCCTGAAGAAGTAAATTATTTCTTCTTTGAGAATAAAGATATATTTAGGTGAGATTAAAGCATATAGGAAGTCCAAATTGAGCAAAACTGGAAAATGATAAATTTAAACTAGAGAATTCTTTTTATTGCAAGGATAATTTTTGGTTTTCAAAGTAATTACTCCCTTGGTTACAAAATCTCAATTTCAAACTTTCCTACTCATATAAACTACATGTCATTTATTCTGATTTCTATTTGTTTGGTTGTATCCAATACACTATACTATCTACATTACTCCCGAGATCTTCCCCTCACTCTTACAAAATCTCCGTTCCCCCTCATCTTTTGTCTTTTTCTCCCTGTCATTCCTCACCTCCCACTCCTGCCTCAGCCAACTAAGCTATCTTAGAAGGTTTTTTAAAAGCAAGTCTTTGTAGAACATTTCTTTGTTGCTGCTTCATTAAATTTCCTTTTATGCTCTGTATTCCCTTTTTTCACAGTTCTATTTTATTAAGTTGTTCATTGAATGCTTTGCGCTTTGGCCAGGGTGGTGGGGCGGGGTGAGGGGACGCAGGTAGAAAGGTAACCAGGAAAATTCCCTAGACTTAGAATTGGAAGGTTTAAGATTTGGATCTTATGTAGCTACATGAGGTTTTTTTACTTTTATTTTAGGTTTGGGGGTACATGTCAAGGTTTGCTTTATAGGTAAACTCGTGTCACAGGGGTTTTTTGTACAGATAATTTCATCACTCAAGTATTAAGCCTAGCACCCAATAGTTATTTTTCTTGCATCTCTCCATCCTCCCACCCCCCACCCTAAAGTAGATCCCAATATCTGTTTTTTTCCTTCTTTGTATTCATAAGTTCTCATCATTTAGCTCCCACTTATAAGTGAGAACATGTAGTATTTGGTTTTCTGTTCCTGCATTAGTTTGCTAAGGATAATAGCCTCCAGCTCTGTTCATGTTCCCACAAAAGATATGATTTTTTTTTTATGGCTGCATAGTATTGCATGTTATATATGTACCACATTTTCTTTATCCAATCTGCCATTTGTGGGCACTTAAGTTGATTCCAGGTTTTTGCTATTGTGAGTAGCGCTACAATGAACATTCGCATACATGTGTCTTTATAGTAGAATGATTTATGTTACTCTGGGTATATACCCAGTAATGATACTTCTGTTTTTAGCTCTTTGAGGAATCACTATACTGCTTTCCACAATGGTCCAACTAATTTACACTCCCACCAACAGTATATAAGTGTTCCCTTTTCTCCACAACCTCGCCATCTATTATTTTTTGACTTTTTAATAGTAGCCATTCTGACCATGAGACAGTATCACATTGTGGTTTTGATTTGCATTTTTCTGATGATCAGTGATACTGAGCCTTTTTCATATGGTTGTTGGCCATGTGTATGTCTTTTTTAAAAAAGTGTCTGTTCACGTCCTTTGCCCACTTTTTAGTGGGGTTGTTTTTCTGTTGCAAATTTTTTTTAAGTTCCTTGTAGATGCTAGTTAGTAGACCATTGTCAGTTTGCAAATATTTTCTCCCATTCTGTAGGTTGTCTGTTTACTCTGTTAATAGTTTCTTTTACTTTGCAGAAGCTCTTAAGTTTAGATCCTATTTGTCAATTTTTGCTTTTGTTGCAGTTGCTTTTGGTGTCTTTTTCATGAAATCTTTGCCCATTCCTATGTCAAGGATGATATTGCCTGGGTTGTCTTCCATGGTTTTTTTAGTTTTGGGTTTTACATTTAAGTCTTTAATCCATCTTGAGTTGATTTTTATATATAGTGTAAGGAAGGAGTCCAACTTTAATCTTCCGTATATGGCTAGCCCACCACTATATATTGAATAAGGAGTCCTTTCCTCATTACTTGTTTTTGTCAGCTTTGTCAAAGATTAAATGACTGTAGGTATGCAGTTTTATTTCTGGGCTCTCTATTCTGTTCCATTGGCCTTAGTACCATGCTGTTTTGGTTACTTTAGCCCAGTTCTATAGTTCGAAGTTAGGTAAAATGATACCTCTAGCTTCATTCTTTTTGCTTAGGATTGCCTTGGCCATTCGGGCTCTTTTTTGGTTACATATGAATTTTTAAATGGTTTTTTCTAGTTCTGTGAAGAATGACATTGGTAATTTGATAGGAATAGCATTGAATCTGTAAATTGCTTGGCGTGGTGGTGCATTCCTGTAATCCTAGCTACTAGAGAGGCTGAGGCAGGAGAATCGCTTGAACCCAGGTGGTGGAGGTTGCAGTGAGCCGAGATCGTGCCATTGCACTCCAGCCTGGTGACAGAGCAAGACCCCGTCTCAAAAAAAAAAACTAAAAATAGAACTCCCACAGTATTCAGCAGTCCCACTACTGGGTTATATATCCAAATGAGTTGAAATCAGCATGATGAAGAGAGATCTGCACAATCTGCAGTCTTGTTTATTGCAGCATTATTCACGATAGCTAGGATATGGAAGCAACCTAAGTGTCCACGAGCAGATGAATAGATAAAGAAAATGTATGTATTCAGTGGAATATTATTCAGCCTTATAGAAGACAGAAATTCTGTCATTTGTGACGTGGAATAACCAGCTAAGTGAAGTAAGCCAGGTGCAGAAAGACAAATACTGCTATTGACTTTTGTACATCCCACTTATATATGGAATTTTAAAATGTTGATCTCATAGAAGCAAAGTAGACTGGTAGTTTCTGGGGTGGATGGAGGGTCGGGAGATGAGGAATGGGGAGATGTTGCTCAAAGGGTACAAAATTTCATTTAGACAGGAGGAATAAGTTTTAGGGCTCTGTTGTACACCATAAGACTGTAGTCAATAATAATGTATATTTCAAAATTGCTAAAAGAGTAGGTTTTAAATGTTCTCACCACAAAAATTTAAGTATGCGATATATATGTTAATTAGCTTGGCACTCAACAATATAAATATATATCAAAATTCCACATTGTACCCCATAAATATATGCAATTGTCAACTAAAAAAATTTTTAAGTCATTGATACTTTTAGCCATTGTACCTAAAAAATTTTTAAGTCATTGATACAACACAGTAAGATATCACTAAATACCTACAATAATGACAACACCAAATTGGTCACAGTGCAGAGAAACCAAATCACTCTTACATTGCTGGTGGAATGTGAAATGACATTGCCACTCTGGAAAAAAGTATGGCGATTTCTTAGAAACTACATGCACCCACCATATGATGCATGTTTACACTTTTGGGTGGGAATTTATCCTGAAGAAATGAAAATTTATGTTTATACAAAAACCAGTGTACACAATGTTCAATAGCAGCTTTTCTTGCAATAGGCAAAATCTAGAAACAACTCAGATGTCCTTCAGTAGGCAAATGGTTAAACTATGGTAAATCACATCATGGGATATTACTCAGCAATAGAAAGGAAGAAAATTTTAAAATAATTGATTCAGGGGATACATGCACGTTTGTTTCATGGGCATATTGTGTAATGCTGGGGTTTGGGCATCTGTTGAACCCATCAACCAAATAGTCAACATACTACCCAACAGGTAGCTTTTTAACCCTTCCCCCCTTTCCTCCCTACTTTTAGAGTTGCCAGTGTCTATTGTTTCTACCTTTATGTCCACATGTACCCCCTGTTTAGCTCCCACTTACAAGTGAGAACATGCAGTATTTGATTTTTTGTTTCTGTATTAATTCACTTAGGATAATGTCCTCCAGCTGCATCCATGTTGCTGCCAAGGACATTATTTCATTCTTTTTATAAAGCTGCATGGTATTCCATGGTGTATATATATACCACATTTTCTTTATCCAGTCAACCGTTGATGGGCACTTAGGTTGATTCTATGACTTTGTTATTGTGATTCGTGCTAAGATAAACATACAAGTTCAGCTGTCTTTTTGATACAACAATTTCTCTTCTTTTGGATAGATAGCCAGTAATAGGATTGCATAGTAGTTCTATTTTTAGTTCTTTGAGATATTTCCATACTGTTTTCCGTGGGGGTTGAACTAATTTACATTCCCACCAACAATGTATAAGCATTCCCTTTTTTGCACAGGACTGACATCTATTATTTTATGACCTTTTAATAGCCTTTTTGACTAGTGTGAGATGGTATCTCATTGTGCTTTTAATATGCATTTATCTGATGATTAGTGTATTAGTCCATTTTCATGCTGCTGATAAAGACATACCTGAGACTGGGGAGAAAAAGAGATTTAATTGGATTTGCAATTCCACATGGCTGTGGAGGCCTCAGAATCATGGCGGGAGGTGAAAGGCACTTTTTAACATGATGGTGGCAAGAGAAAAATGAGGAGGAAGCAAAAGTGGAAACCCCTGATAAACCCATCAGATCTCATGAGACTTATTTACTATCATGAGAATAGCACAGGAAAGACTGACCCCCATGATTCAGTTACCTCCCCTGGGTCTTTCCCACAACATGTGGGAATTCTGGGAGATAGAATTCGAGATTTCGGTGAGGACACAGCGAAACCGTATCAGTTAATGATGTTGAACATTTTTTCATATTCCTATGTGTTTCATATGTTGACCAGTTGTATGTCATCTTTTGAGAAATGTCTGTTCATGTCCTTTGCCCATTTTTTAATAGAGCTATTTGGTTTTTTTCTGGTTGATTTATTTAAGTTCCTTATAGATTCTGGATATTAATCCTTTGTCAGGTGAATAGTTTGTACATATTTTCTCCCATTCTGCATGTTGTCTGTTTCCTCCACTGAATGTTGTGCAGAAGCTCTTTAAGTCCCATTTGTCAGTTTTTGTTTTTGTTGCATTTGCCTTTGAGGTCTAAGTCATCAACTCTTTGCCATGGCCAATGTTTAGAATTTTTCCTAGGTTTCTGTCTAGAATTTTTTTAGTTTGAGGTCTTACATTTAATTTTAGTCTTTAATTCATCTTGAATTAATATTTGTATATGGTGAAGGGTAGGGACCCAGTTTCATTCTTCTGCATATGGCTAGCCATTTTTCCCAGCACCATTTGTTGAATAGAGTGTCCTTTTCTCACTGTTTATTATTGTCAACTTTGTCAAAGATCAGTTGATTGTAGGTGTGTGGCCTTGTTTCTGGGTTCTTTATTCGGTTCCATTGGTCTATGTGTCTGTTTTTGTACTAGCACCATGCTGTTTTGGGTACTATAGCCTTGTAGTATAGTTTGATGTCAGGTAATGTGATGCCTATGGATTTGTTCTTTTTGCTTGGGATTCCTTTGGCAATTCAGTCTCTTTTTTTGGTTCCATGTGAATTTTAGAATGCTTTTTTCTAATTCTTTGAAAACTGATGTTGGTAATTTGATAGGAATTCTGTTGAATCTGTAATTGCTTTGGGCAGTATGGTCATTTTAATGATACTGATTCTTCCAATACATGAGCATGAAATGTTTCTCCATTTGTTTGTGTCATGTATGATTTCTTCCATCAATGTTTTGTAGTTCTCCTTGTAGGGATCTTTCGCCTCCTTGGTGAAATGTATTCCTATGTGTTTTTTTGTGTATGTGTGTGGCTACTATAAATGGGATTGAGTTCTTGATCTGAGTCTCATCTTGAATGCTATTGGTGTGTAGAAATGCTACTGACTTTTGTACATTGATTCTGTATCTGGAAACTTTACTGAAGTCATTTATCAGGTCTAGAGGTATATTTAGGGTTTGAGAGGTATATCTAGGGTTTCCTTGGTTAAGTTACTCATGTAATTTGACTTCCCGTTTTCCTATTTGGATGCCTTTTATTTCTTTCTCTTGCCTGATTGCTTTGGCTATGACTTTCATCACTATGTTGAATAGAAATGGTGAGAGTGGACATTCTTGTCTAGAAACAAAGTTTTGATAGGGCAAATATTGTATGATTCTACTTAAGTACTTAGTATAGACAAATTCATAGCAACAGAAGGCAGATTATAAATTAACAGGTGGTTAACCTCTGTTAAACTACTGAGAGGGGAGATGGGGAATTAGTGTTTAATGAGTTACAGAGTTCTGTTTAGGATGATGAAAAAGTTCTGGAAATAGTGACAAAGTTTAAACAACATTGCAGACATACTTAATGCCATTGAATTGTATACTTAAAATAGTTAAAATGGTAAATCTTGTATATATTTTATCAGTATACAAAAAAGGAACAAACTTTTGATATGTGCACCAACTTTGGGTTTTAAGGTAGAAAAACCCAATCTCAAAGGTTATATGCTGTCTGATTGCTTTTATATAACATTCTTGAAATGATGAAATTATAGTGATGGAAAAAAGAATACTGTTTGCCAGGGGGGAGAAAAGTGGCTGTGATTTTAAGAGTGGCATGAGGGATCCTTCTCGTGGAACTGTTGACCAATTTGAACATGTGACAAAACTGTGAATAAACACACAACTAAGTACACGTTAAACTGACAAAATCTGAATAGGGTAGGCCTTATCATGTCCATTTCTTGTACTACAGATATGCTGGTACACTGGGGATAATTCGTTGAATGATTTATAGTCTCTTTGTATATTACTCCTTATGATACATGTGAATCCAAAATTATCTCAAAATAAAAAGTTTTTTTAAAAATGGTAAGAGAAGCATGTGCCTACTATGTATTGTTTCACTGAATTTTCACTTCACTCTTTGAGGTAGTTATTTTTACGCAAAAGGTACAGATAAGGAGAGTAGGACTCAGAGCTTAAAGCATTTGCTCTGCTAGTTTGTTCCAATCTAACTCCTAAATTCACCTGAGGCGACTAGAATGGATGAGCCTCAGCTGGGCCTGGGCATAAACTGCTCCTCAGCCACCCATTAGCAGCTTTCAGCACAACCCTCAATGGGGAAGACTAGAGCTGTTCCCAGCTCTCTTCCCTGTCCAGACAAGTTGTTTTAAACAACTTTGGTCTCAGGGCATTTGTTGTTTGATGCATCATTGAGTCTTTTCACACAGTATTTGTCAACAATTAAAAATAAATAGGATTATTTTTCCTCAGAACTCTCAGACTTTCATCTTCTTCTCCCTTCCTGATTCTTCTCTCTGCCTCTTCTTTTAGCAATATAGTATGCTGGCCGTGGTGGCTCACGCCTTTAATCCCAGCACTTTGGGAGGCCGAGGAGGGCAGATCACAAGGTCAGGAGATCAAGACCATCCTGGTTAACACGGTGAAAACCTGTCTCTACTAAAAATACAAAAAATTAGCCAGGCATGGTGACGGGTGCCTGTAGTCCCAGCTACTCGGGAGGCTGAGGCAGGAGAATGGCGTGAACCCGGGAGGCAGAGCTTGCAGTGTGCGCAGATTGCGCCACTACACTCCAGCCTGAGGGAAAGAAAAAAAGACACCAATATAGTAATACTTTAAATTACTAACTTACGACAACCAAAACTCATTTATACTTATATACATACTACCTCTTATGGGTCTGTTTTATTTTCAATCTTACTTGTGGAGGGACAGGTTTTGTTACATAAATGCAGGATCATCACTTTTGTTACATAAATGCAGGATCATCACTCAGCATGGGCAGATTCTTACTGCCTTTCTCCCTCTATTTCTATCCTTCTTACCATCACTACATAGATTGGCCATACTGTTTATACATGTTGTGCCTGCCCCTGTCGTTTTTTCATAGCTCCCACTTTCTCTATCGGAAGTGTCCTGGTTTGAATGATAAAGTACACGATTATCCACCCCAAAAATCATTGATCTGCCTTCTTTCTTATCAAGAAAGAAAAAAAGATTAAGTAGAACTTAAGGTCTACTTTATAAATCTTTATGCCACATATCTTGTTTGGTTGACGTGCTTGGTTTTCAGAAGCAGAGATTGACTCAGATTACCTCAGGAAAAAGAGGATTTATTGTAATGATACAGTGGCACTTGAATTTCAACTACAGGCACCTCTATGGACCAAACTATACTCTCATCTTTCTCTCCCAAGTCACCTGGTCTTTCTCTCTACCCACTTTTCATGTGTATGTTTGCTCTGTTTTCTCATTATTGCCTACTGATGAGTAGATAATGTTCCTAAAATAGAATATTATTTGGCAATAAAAAGGAATGAAGTATTAATATATACTGCTACATGGATGAACCTTGAAAACATTATGCTAAATGAAGGAAACCAGTCACAAAAGAGTGTGTCTTGTGTGATTCCATTTATATGAAATGTCCAAGTAAGCAAATAATTAGAGACAAAAAGTAATTTAATGGTTGCCTAGGACTGAGGGAGGTAGGGAGGATGTGGAGTGACTTGTAACAGGCCTGGGGTTTCTTTTTGGTGGGATGAAAATATTCTAAACTGTGGTGATGGTTGCACAACTCTGTGAATATAGTAACGATTGAGTTGTATGCTTTACATAGGTGAATTTTATGATATGTGAATTATACTTAGTATAGCTGTTAAGGGAAAATAATGCTGACCTCAAGAAATTTATAGTCTGGGCTGGGCGTGGTGGCTCACACCTGTTATCCCAGCACTTTGGGAAGCCTAGATGGGCAGATCACGAAGTCAGGAGATGGAGACCATCCTGGCTAACACGGTGAAACCCCGTCTCTACTAAAAGTATATATATAAAAAATTAGTCGGGTGTGGTGGCGGGCACCTGTAATCTCAGCTACTCAGGAGGCTGAGGCAGAAGAATGGTGTGAACCCCGGAGGCGGAGCTTGCAGTGAGCCGAGATCGCGCCACTGCACTCCAGCCTGGGTGACAGAGCAAGAGTCTGTCTCAAAAAAAAAAAAAGAAAAAAAGGAAATTTATAGTCTGTAGGAGTATAAATGTACACAAATAATTATAAATTGAAAGTAGAAAATGGTTGTAAGTGCTATTTAAAAAATAAGAGTCTCTGCAGTGAGCCAAGATTGCCCCACTGTACTCCAGCCTGGGCAACAGAGCAAGACTCCGTCTCAAAAAAAATAAGAGTCTATAACATGTTAATACGTTTTACGTATTGGTCATGGGATTCAACTTGAATTCTCTGACAGAGATGAAGTATTTATGGGAAAAAGATATGATCATATACAGTTTCAGTAGATGGGTTGGAGATCAGATATTTCATGAGAGAAGTGGAACTTGAATTAGAGCATGAAGCAGTAACTATTTTTTTATTTAAAAAAGGAAGGGCATTCCAGGACTAGAGAACACTGAGAATTGCAAAGCTGTCTGACACTTTATTGTTAGAAATAAAAGCCAGAAAATAAAACAAGAAATTGAGCATGACTGGAATATTATTCACTTTAATGTATTTAATGCTTGCAGTGTCCTCATATCCTGGATTTTTCATAACAGCTCCAATTCAGATACTCCTTTCTTCTCCCATAAGCACTAGATGTTGAAAAGCATCTTACTGAGCCTGGGGAGGGCACATTTTAAATGTAGATCAAAAATAATTACACTTCTTCAATAGCTCATGTGAACTAGTAGACCAGTGAGGCCAACTTAAATTCCATACAACTACGTTATGATTGATGTCTGCCAATTTCCATGTTGTCATTTGAACATAATTAAATATATATTTTTGAGCTATTCAAATTTAATTCTATTTAAATTACAAAGTGAAGCTGGGGCATTATGAAGTATTTTAGGTTGGTGCAAAAAGTAACTGCAGTTTTTTGCCATACTACTACTTACTGTACCCTTCCCAGTAAAAGGTCACAACTAAAGCCTCCATATGTGCCTGATATTATAATCATAGCAAGCACTATTATTAAGAATGTATGTAGCTATTAATAAAAAAGAGTATGTGTGTAAAGAGTTGATTATGCGACCTATTTTGCTAATTTGGGCTGCTTTGCTGGAGAACATTAAAATATCCTGGAATTTCAGTATGTCAGCATCTAAACTGTGTCTTCCAGACTGCATGAAACAAAGGCTACGTGGCTGTGAAGAGAAAATATTTTGGATAGCATGGTATGCATTATTATAGATGTTTACTTTATAAAAGTAGCTTATAAATCTGTTGTTTTAACATTTATAAAAACAAGAATTTACCAGGTATCTTAAACAGTTAGATTCTGTGGTTTAATAATCACTTTTAAATTAATATGTTTCAGTTCTGGAGGTGGTTTTTGGCAAACCTGGCTTCTGGTGGAGCTGCTGGAGCAACATCCTTATGTGTAGTATATCCTCTAGATTTTGCCCGAACCCGATTAGGTGTCGATATTGGAAAAGGTATGAGATTTTTAGAAATACTAACTTTTCCCTTCTTTGCATTTGGAACCATGTGTTATTTATTATCATTAATTGTGCTATGATAGTGTTACCAGATAAAGTCTACAAACTTTGTTCTCAACCAAATGGTAGAGGCATAGGGCCTAAAGTATATTACTTGCTGCTTTTCCCTTAAAAAAGGGAAGGAGGGAAAGCCTGTTGTAACAAAAAAGTGAGTGTTAAAAACTGCTTATAACTTAGTCCCATTTTTCTTCCTAGAAAACCCTTCCTAGATTTTTTTCCATGCAGTTAGTCCTGTCTCAGCTATGGCTCCTTTCTAGGATAGATGCACAAGTCTCATCCTAGGGAGTCCCTTTGCCTCTATCCTTACTTAAATATCACATCTTCCCTTCTTTGTTATTACACCCTTTTTTTTTTTTTTGGAAGAGTATGTTATTTGGTAACTTTTTGAGAAAGGGTGAAAAAAATAAAATAATCTCTTACATATCTAAAAAAAAGTATTTGTCTTACCCTCTCAAAAAGAGTAAGACATATATAAAAGTCTGAGTTTAAAATTATTTTCCTTCACAATTATGAAAAATTACCCTGACTTCTAGTTTCTGATGTTGCTCTTAAGATACCAATTTGCTTACCCTGGATCCTTTAGTATATGTTTTTTCTTTTTAGTTTCTTTCTATCCCTGATGATCTTATATTTCACAGTAAAATATCTCTATGTGAGTCTTTTTGCAGTGTTTGAGTGTTTGCAGAGATCGCACAACTGGCCCAGTTAAATCTGGAACCTTGTGTTCAGTTCTGTGGGTGGCAGCACAGTAAGTCATTTGGCTGCTCAGGGTGAGGTTGTGGATATTGAGCATCTCCCTGTTCCTTTGCTTTCATCCTGGAAGTAGTAGTTAGTTCCTCTGATTTCTAAGTCTTTCTGAGATTATTGTGATCAAATGGCTTGCTTCCCAACAATATCTTCCTCTGTAAGAAAATAGGTTCAGGTTTTTCTGCTCTATTTGGTGAGTTACCACTCCTCCCTATTCTCTCCATCTGGCAAAATTTTGTGGATTTCGTTCTGTCATGTTCTCTTCTTGGCCTATCTGGCTTTAAACCTGTTTTATTTCATTATTGTTAATGTAATAGAGTTTCTTCAGGGTACAGAGATTCATTCAACAAATATTGAGTGCCTTCTGGATTACAGGGTGCCTGCAGATACAGGGTGTGTGTGAGTGTGTGTATGTATATATATGCACACATATTCACACCCCACCCCCCATATAAGACATAGAGCTCACGCCTCGTGTACCTAAGAGTCTAGTGGAGGATACAAGTAATAATAAATGAATAAATGACTAAAATATATTGTCACTTAATGATAAATGCTAGGGAAAAAAGTTAGAAGAGAGTGATACCAATTTTCAATAAGTGATCAGAAAATGTCTCAGAAGGGGTGGCAGTTTGAACAAAAATAAAAATGTGAGTTTCATCTATTTAACTGGAAGTTGAAATTTTATTTTTATTAATAAAGGTAAAATAAATCAATATTATCTTGCTTTAAGTCCCATAGTTTTATTTTCTCTTTCAAATCAGGAGGATTTAGTTTATTTTTAGAAGATTACATTGTACATGTATAATAGTTTTAAAATATTGTCAAGGAATTCTTGGTCAAGGGAAAAGAAAAATAAAACCAGAAAATACTAGAAAAATATGACCCCTTCATGTGAAATGTTAACTATCTTAAACTATCCTTACAAGTTTTTAGCTTTATCTTTTTGCTTTTCAACAGTCCCAGAGTTTTTCATTTTTTTTTTTTTTTTTTTTTTGAGACAGGGTCTCGTTCTGTCACCCAGGCTGGAGTACAGTGGCATGATCTCAGCTCACTACAGCCTCTGCCTCCCAGGTTCAAGCAGTTCTCCTGCCTCAGCCTCTGGGTAGGGATTACAGGCACCCACCACCACACCCGGCTAATTTTTGTATTTTTAGTTGAGACAGGGTTTCACCATCTTGGCCAGGCTGGTCTTGAACTCCTGACGTCATGATCTACCCACCTCGGCCTCCCAGAGTGCTGGGATTACAGATGTGAGCCACAGTGCCCTGTCGAGTTTTTCATTTCTAAGTGTTTGTTTGTTTTGTTTTGTTTTGTTTTAATAGAGACAGGGTCTTACTCTGTTGCCTAGGCTGGAATACAATCATAGCTCAGTGAAACCTCCAACTCCTAGTCTCAAGTGATCACCTAACTCAGCCTCCTGGCTAACATTTTTTTATTTTTTGTAGTGGCAGGGTCTCACTATGTTGCCCAGGCTGGTCTTGAACTCCTGGCCTCAAGCAGTCCTTCTGCCTCGGCCTCCCAAAGTGCTGGAATTACAGGCATGAACCATCTCACCTGGCCCATTTCAAATTATTTTCTGAACTTCAATTAGTAACTTCTGGTAACTGTAATAAAATGCTTTAAGGCAAGTTGTTTGAAGTAAATTGTTTTCATGAGAGATTAATATTTTCCATAATTTCTTTTGAGATATTACTTGAAATCTTGATTATCTGTAAAAGAATGGGAGGATTTTGATTTGTGCCTTCTTTGTTAGATTTGTAAGTGGGAATTTCAGACCATTTAGATCTGTGAAGGTTTATTTTGATTAAAGTGTTTATTGGATATATAATGTTGCTAATAAATTTTAAATGGCTTTATTTTAGGTCCTGAAGAGCGACAATTCAAGGGTTTAGGTGACTGTATTATGAAAATAGCAAAATCAGATGGAATTGCTGGTTTATACCAAGGGTTTGGTGTTTCAGTACAGGGCATCATTGTGTACCGAGCCTCTTATTTTGGAGCTTATGACACAGTTAAGGTAATCTGGGGGCTTTAACTTGGACATATTACATATATGGTTTCCATTTATTTAATTAGTAATGTTTTCAGCAGATATGTTACTTTTAATTATAAAAATAAAAATCAGTGATGAAATAAAGAGAGACATGAAATTCTGCTTAATCATGATTTTGCCATAACCTAATTAAATTATAACTGCAGTGTGGATCTGACTTTAGTTATAAAGCATGTATCTAAGTTTTTGAGATGTTTTCACTATACATCACATTGCAAATGAAAAACATGCTAATTAAGCTTACATCATAATCAAATCATTGGTATATGGAAAGGCATCTTCTAGCAGTTTTTCTGATTTCATATTAACCCTATTATCACTTTTTATACGCAAATAAATGTTGTCATTTTGAGAAGTAGGCAAAGCAAATTAATTAAATAAATGCTACTGTAGCTTGGTTATCTCCTGGATACTGTTAGATTCTGTGTTGTATTCTCCAGGTTGTTCTGAAATTTACCTTTTCATTTCAGATTTTAAGAACACTTCCATGTGGTAGGAAAAATAAAAATTGTAATAATGGCTACCAATTTTTAGCTATTACTTAGTTCTAGGAATCTTTTTTAAGTAGTTTACATCTTAAATCTCAGAAATCACCAGTAAAGAACTTACCCATGTAACCAAAACACTACCTGTTCCCCAAAAACCTATTGAAATAAAAAAAAAACAAGAAAATAAAGATATTTCTAGTTGTTTAAAATAAATAATAAAAAAATAAAATCCCCCCTTTGTTTAAAGATAAATAGCCTAGGAATTGCTAAGTAAATAGCCTAGGAATGGTAAGTAATTTACTTGTTAAAGGCAAGCAAAAAAACCCATGTTCTTGATGCCTACATTATAATGCTTCCAAAAGGAAGTAATGAAATCTGGACAGATCAGTTTTTAGTGTATTTTTTAGACTGCTATGTTAATGAAAATTACAGGATCTCATACATTTATTTAATCACAAAAAATGTTATGTGCATACTCTGTCTCTAGTTTTCTTTGTTATCACCTGCAGTAGTGAAATTTAGGAACGTTTTTCCACTAGCTTAAGGTTTTAAAGCTGCTCATCAAATACGTGTTGATGATTAAAGCAAGCATTTTTTTCACTTTTTTTCAACCCCACAAGGAAGAGCCATGGAAGAACTTCTTTCTTGTCAATGTCTGCTATCTTCCCTAGTTTTATGTGCATTAGTAACAAATTCTTATCATGGCAAATATGCTTTATATTTTTGAAATATACTTTTGAAATATAGTCATGTGTGGCAATCCACTTTTTGTTGATCTGCTACTATTAAATCCAGCTTTTTTATTGCATTTTAAGTATAATTGGACCCTCTTTCATATATTTATAAAAATTATCCTTTAACTGACGAATTTAAGATATTTTAGAAATTTGGATAGTTACTTGGTACATTTTTCTTTTCTAGGGTTTATTACCAAAGCCAAAGAAAACTCCATTTCTTGTCTCCTTTTTCATTGCTCAAGTTGTGACTACATGCTCTGGAATACTTTCTTATCCCTTTGACACAGTTAGAAGACGTATGATGATGCAGGTATTTTATGTTATTGTTTCTAAGCTTAGTTGAGTTTTTAATATCTCTGATATTTGGGTATAGTCAAATTTAAGAGAAATTTTGGCTGAAAGGCATAGATCATTTGTTTTACTTAGCTAAAATAAATACATGATGTATTCTGTCTTATCTTCTTTCCTATCCTAAAATAACCATCAGCCAGCAAAGCTTCTTCCTCACCTACCATCAAAACAGAAATGCCTACTATTCCTGTAGCATATATTGCTTGGAAGGTAGAGGGTTATGGCAGAAATTGGATGTTTTTTTTTTTTTTTTTTTTTTTTTTTTTTTTGAGATGGAGTCTGGCTCTGTTGCCCAGGCTGGAGTGCAGTGGCCAGATCTCAGCTCACTGCTAGCTCCGCCTCCGGGTTTACGCCATTCTCCTGCCTCAGCCTCCCGAGTAGCTGGGACTACAGGCACCCGCCACCTCGCCCGGCTAGTTTTTTGTGTTTTTGAGTAGAGACGGGGTTTCACCGTGTTAGCCAGTATGGTCTTGATCTCCTGACCTAGTGATCCGCCCGTCTCGGCCTCCCAAAGTGCTGGGATTACAGGCTTGAGCCACCGTGCCCGGCCGAGTATGTCTATCTTAACTGAAATACTATATTAAGTAGAATGAGCCTAGTCATGAGCCATTGAAATATTTCATTGTTTATTGTAATATATTTTTAAGAAAGTAAATAATTTTGACTCCAAGGACAAAAACTTGTTTGTAATGGTTTATGTTCTAAATATAAATCCCTAAACCAAATTTTTGATGAATTTGATCTCTATTGTTATTACCAGTTGACCATCCCAAATCTGAAAATCCTAAATCCAGAACACCCCAAAATTCAAAATGTTTTGAGCACCAACATGATGCTCAAGGGAAATGCCCATTGGAGCTTTTTGGATTTCAGATGCTCAGCTGGTAAGTATACAAAGCAAATATTTCAAAATCTGAAAAAATTCAAAAAACTTCTGGTTCCAAGCATTTCAAATAAGGGATACCAACCTGTACTTATTGCATTCATTCATTCAGCAAATATTTGCATGCTTTATCTATGCTACGCTCTGGTGAAAGAAAAAGACAAAATCTGCACCCAAATTCATAGTCTAATATTGAAGACAACAGTTAATGGTTTAAATACAAATGTGTGTAGGTTCCAGGAATACATAGAGGAGGGTTGCCCAGACGCTTAAAATGATCAGACGTGGTCTCTTAGAGAGCTAAATCTCAGTGAGTAGGCTTACTTCAGTCAGTGAGAGAACATTCTAAGCATAGGGGGAAAATCGTACACAGAAATAAGGCTTGAGAAGTAGTTCAGTATAGCCAGGTCATAAGTTTTATGAGGGCAAGTGAAAATAATGAGGTCAGAAAACTAGAATTGTAATATTGTGCTTATTATATGCTTTATACTGTCCTAAGAATTCTATACTTTTACTCATTAAATTCTCAAAACACTGAAGTGTAGTTACTATCATTATCCTCATGTTTATTGACTACAGAATGGTCCTGGAAGGACCAGTAAGCAATCTGGCAGGATAAAACTAACCTGTTACTTCATTTCAGGATAATACTTAGTTATTCCATTTATGTCTGTGTTTCTTCTCTTTCTATAGTTAGTTCTAATTTAGCACATTGAGAAACTTTTTAAAATGGAAAATTAATATGCATGTAGACTATGGATTGGGTCAATGGTATTAAATTTCCTGAATTTGATAACTATACTTTGGATATGTAAGAAAATATCCTAATATTTAGAAAATACGCACTTGAGCCTAATATTTAGAAAATATGCACTCACGCCTGTAATCCCAACACTTTGGGAGGCTGAGGCGGGCGGATCATGAGGTCAGGAGATTGAGACCATCCTGGCTAACATGGTGAAACCGCGTCTTCTATTAAAAATGCAAAAAATTAGCTGGGCGTGGTGGCAGGTGCCTGTAGTCCCAGCCACTCTGGAGGCTGAGGCAGGAGAATAGTGTGAACCAGGAGGCAGAGCTTGCCGTGAGCTGAGATGGCACCACTGCACTCCAGGCTAGGCAACAGAGCGAGACTCTGTCTCAAAAAAAAAAAAGAAAAAAAAAGAAAATATGCACTTGAGTGTTTAAGGATAAAGGGCATGATGTCTGCAACCTAATCTCAACAATAGTACAGAGAAAAAAAAGTGGGAATATGATGTCTTATATATCTGTATGTGTGTATTAGTTTGCTAGGGCTGGTATCATCCACAAAAGTGTTTTGCTTAAACAACAAATTTATTTTCTCACAGTTCTGAAGGCTACAAGTCTGAGATCAACATGTCAGCAGACTTGGTTTCCTCTGAAGACCTCTCTCCTTGTCTTATAAATGGCTATCTTCTTCCTGTGTTTTCACAGGGTTCTTCCTCCTCTGTTCCTCCTTTTTTTTTTTTTTTTTTGAGACAGGGTCTTACCCTGTCGCCCAGGCCAGAGTGCAATGATGTGATCATGGCTCACTGCAACCTTGACTTCCCAGGCTCAGGTGATCCTCCCACTTCAGCCTCCCGGGTAGCTGGGACCACAGGCATATGCCAGCACACCCAGCTAATTTTTTGTATTTTTTGTTGAGATGGCATTTTGCCCCCATATTGCCCAGGGTGGTCTCAAACTCTTGGGCTCAAGCGATCTTCCTGCCTCGGCCTCCCAAAGTGCTGAGATTACAGGCATGAGCCACCATGCGTAGCCCATATGGCATTTTTCTATTTTGCTATTGATTTCTCAGTTGATTGCAGTGTAGTGAGAGGATAAATCGTGGTCTATGTGATGACAGCCTTTGACATTTGTTACACCTAATGTATGGTCAGTTTTCAAGTGTGCCTGAAAAGTATGAATGTTCTCTAACCACTAGGGACAGTAGTCATATATGCCTATTAACACAGTGCTACTCAACACAGTATTTATCTTATCTATCCTTAGTGCTAATAGAAGACTATCTTAAGATAAAAGATATTCAGATAATGGAAAACCCTTTGTCTTTCTTTATATAGAGTGGTGAGGCTAAACGGCAATATAAAGGAACCTTAGACTGCTTTGTGAAGATATACCAACATGAGGGAATCAATTCCTTTTTTCGTGGCGCTTTCTCCAATGTTCTTCGTGGTACAGGGGGTGCTTTGGTGTTGGTATTATATGATAAAATTAAAGAATTCTTTCATATCGATATTGGTGGTAGGTAATTGGGAGAGTAAATTAAGAAATACATGGATTTAACTTGTTTAACATACAAATTACATAGCTGCCATTTGCTTACATTTTGATAGTGTGTTGTTATTGTCTGTATTTTGTTAAAGTGTTAGTTCTGCAATAAAGCATATATTTTTTCAAGGATTTAAATACTAAAAATCAGATAAATGTGGATTTTCTTCCCACTTAGACTCAAACACATTTTAGTGTGATATTTCATTTATTATAGGTAGTATATTTTGTTAGTTTAAAATTCTTTTTATGATTAAAAATTAAAACGTATAATGCTGAAATCTAAGAAATGAAAGTATCTTCTTTTAAATTGCTATTCATTTAGTATACCTGTTTTCCCATCTTTTAAAGTCATATGGTATGACATATTTCTTAAAAGCTTATCAATAGATATCATCATATCTCTAGGCACAAATAAGCTTTGTTCTATATCTCTTCTAAGACAGCTGTTATTACTGTGTACAATATCTATAGTATCAGCCTTTGATTATAGATGTGATCATTTAAAATTTGATAATGACTTTAGTGACATTATAAAACTGAAACTGGAAAATAAAAATGGCTTATCTGCTAATGTTTATCTTTAAAATAAAATCTTGCTAGTGTGAATATATCGTAGAACAAAAAATATCCTCTTGAAAATTAGTTTGTATATTTTGTTGACAATAAAGGAAGTTTAAAACTGTTAAAATCTTTTTTTCCCTGACTCTGACTTTATTAGTAAGCAGAGTATAGCAAAATTTTTGTCAGAACTGGCTTAACTAAAGAGAAAGGTATTTCTCAATGGATAGATATAAACAGCATTCCAAGGTTTTGTACGGGAGTTTGTCTTGTTTTTCAGAGCTGTTGTAGAATACAGTATGTTTGAAATCCCCAAGTTTTTTATGTTCTAATGAGTAAAGGGATGTTAAGCTAGTGGGGATAAACTATAGACAGATTTTGTGAGGCTGTGAATGGGCAAAATGAGGTGGGTGAACTTCATCGTGCACAGGGACAGTGTATTTCAAGGACAATAATACAGACCACACTTTTAAATATATTGGTGTTATCACTTAAGAGGAAAAACATCAAACTCTAAACATCATTTCTTGCAGTGGTCAACATAACAGAGTTATAGGAACAAAATAGAAAATAGTTTCCTTTCCTTCTACACTATCAAATGGTTCAAAGAAAGATGGTTAAAATAACCAAATATGAGGAATAGTTTCCCATATAAAGAGTAAGATAATATAAAAGTTTTCAATTTGTACAGAGGCATGCATAGAGGAAAAAAGGCTCGAAACCCTGAATTGGCATGGATAGAGGGCAAAGAGGAATTTAATCGCTAAATTGCTAGACAAATTGCTATTCTTTGAAGCCTAAAAGATGTATAGTTAGAACAAAAAGTAAAAATATTACTTAGTAGCCTGGACAGAGCTAAAACTGTATAAACTACATTAAACTGTTATTAATGAGAGAGCGTTTATAATGAGCAAAATCATAACGTGATTATATAAGGAAATTATTTTTTAAAATCAACATTGGAAAATGAATAAAAATATATTTAAAATATGTACAGTTTTTATCTTAAATGACTAGTGCTGCATCTTTTTTTTTTCTGTAGAAGAGAGCTGGAGTACTGCATCTTTTACAGTGTCTTATTAGATAGGATTTTTAATTTCCTGCCCTAAAACTATCTCCCCAAATAATACCTAAAATTCCATACTCAGAGCTTCATTCTCTTAATTTATTAAAATACACCCTCCATAAAACAAGATGACCTTTTAAGTTGATAGTCATTTATACTTACTGAAACTACATTTATTTTGATGAATTTTACATTGTTTTCTCATTATGCTAGAGAAAGTGGAGGGGGGAATGAAAATAACACATTGTCTGGTTAGTAAGAGGCCAAAAACCCCTGAAGAGATTTTTGCTATTTTATATTCCTACTCTAGATTCATGCTTTCTAGTAAAACTTAGAACTTTGGCACCCTCACATTAAATTTTCTGAAACAGTTCCTTTGTTCATATATAAACATTATGCTACACAAGTAAGAAATTGATACCTTAATTCCTCATTAGCTGATAGATCGAAATGTAGATTCAGAAGGGCTCCTTTTCTTCCACCACTTCTTAAATGTTAGTATTCTCCAGGGGCCAGTCCTTTGCTCTTTTCTCACTTTATATATGGTAGATTGTGCTGACACAGATGCCCCTCCCCCACCAAGAACATGCTGGATAAAATATATCCAAAAAGATTTGGTTTTGTTTTGTATTGTTTTAAATAGGGAACTAGCATATCAAGAGATGTCAGAAATAAGATACTCAAGGACAGGAGGGTAACTGGGAGCTAACATTGTAGTAGCCCACAGATTTCAGAAACAAATAGACACTAAGGGTGATTTTGACACCCACATGTGTAGATAGGAGTTAAGGAATTGGGGACCTGGTAGAGTAGGCGGTTGAAACTGAAACATACCATGCCTACCAACCACACAAACTGTCCAGTGAAGCTACAAACTTGGGTCCAGGCACGGGATGCGAGGCAGGCGGCTGGTTTGAGGCCAGGAATTCAAGACCAGCCTGGGCAACATACCAAGACCCCCGTCTCTGAAAAAAAAAATATATATATATAAAATATGTATATGTGTGTGTATATATATATTATGTGTATGTGTGTGTGTATATATATATATTAGCCAAGTATGCTGGCACATGCCTGTAGTCCCAGCTACTCAGGAGAGTGAGGTGCGAGGATCACTTGAGCCCAAGGGGCTGATGCTGCAGTGAGCGAAGATCATGCCACTGATCTACAGCTTTGGCCACAGAGCAAGACTGTTTAAAGAAAAAAAAGCTACAATCTTAAAAAGAGTGTTTTATTTAAGAAGAGACGCTAGAAAAATAGGCAACAAATCATAGTGGAAAATAATTGCCAACTACCCCAACAGTGAATAGGGAAAGAAGAACCCACCTGTGATGTCTCTGGTTTGGGGGTTAACAATTTTAAAAATTAAAAAGCCACCTGTGAGAAATGAAAACCCCACAAGCTTGTGCCACAACCAAGTATGGAACACATGTATATTTAAACTATATACTACAGGAACTCCAAGCCAAACCATTAAAACTGTTATAGGACCAGTGAAGCCCTTGGGGCATTGGCAAAAACAAATACAAAACCTCTCTGAAACGCTTCTACAACGTAGGCCACGAAAAATCCTACAGAAAAACTAGCCTTCAATGAAGATGAACTGATGAGTCATCTGAGAAAGCATTGTGTGGCAAAGGTGGTAGACATGACAAACAGAATTAGCACCCCAAGAACTAAAAATGTGATGAAACACTCTAAAAGAAACTATAGAATGTTTAAAATGATTAATAGAGTTTTTAAATAATTAGATTCATTTTTTAATAAAAATAGTACAGTATGAAAGGACAGGCAAGTTTGAAAAAACATCTAGAAATTGTAAGTACAGTGTTTGAAATTAAAAACATGACAAAGGAGAGTCTAAAGGTCATAGTGGTTTGAATACGTTTTACATATTCTAATAAGAGATCCAGAAGAAACTGAAAAAGGGTATGAGAGACAACAAAAGAATAATGCCTGATACTTTTCCAGAATCTCAAGAACCCATTTGTCTTCAGGTTAACAAAAAACTCTGAGTGAATAAATAAAAAATCTACAATTAAAGACATAATAAAATTGCCAAGTGTCAAAGAAAAGACAAAAAAAGGAACATTATACTCAATAATGGATGACAAAAGATTGGAAAATACTGTCAAAATTTCTAGTCAGCTAAGTTATTAAACAGTTCCATGACAATAATATTTTCAAACAAACAAAATAGTTCACCATTCAGAAATCTTTGCTTAGCAGTCCCCAAACTTTTCGGTATGAGGGACCAGTTTCATGGAAGACAGTGTTTCCACAAATTGGGGGAAGATGTTCGGAATGAAACTGTTCCACCTCAGATCATCTGGCACTAGATTCTCGTAAGGAGCATGAAATTTAGATCCCTTGCATGCGCAGTTCACAATAGGGTTCACATTCCTATGAGAATCTAATGCCACCTGAGAGGAGGCAGAGCTGAGGTGGTCACGCTTGCCTGCCCTCTGCTCACCTGCCGTGTGCCCATGCCCAGTTCATAACAGGTCACTGACCAGTTGGCTGCTTGGGGACTGGGAACCCCTGCCTTTGCTGAAAGGAAACCGAACTCAAGAGGAAGTCAAGTTGAATGCAAGCAGCAACAAAGTAAAGAAATCGGTAAACATGTTAGTAGACCTAGATAAACACTGCCTGTGAAAGGAAAAATACATACTTTTTGGTGAGAGGAGTGACTTATCTTGAATTTCAGAATAATTTAGCCTCTTTCTCACTTTTCTTGGGAGCCTACACATATTCTTTTCTCTTGTCCTTTGATATGAGTTTATAGGAGAAGACCCCAATGAAACATTAGTATTACTGTGACTAGATAAGTCTACTTAATTCTGGGGTGCAATAATTAACAAACCCATCAGCACCTAAGACATTTCTCTAATGTTAATGTTAGGTACACAGCTAAGGCTAGTCCTCAGAGAAGCAGCCTGCCTACAAAATCACACCTATAGGCAAAAATAGAGCAGCCTAGGGAAAACTCAGGCTGCACCTGCACAGATAAGCAGGCAGGGTCCAGCACAGAAGCCTTTTGTTCTTTGTGTGATTGGCAGGCTCCCAGGAAAAAGTGTCCTCACCTTTTCGGGCATGTACACAGTGGGCTCCATGGGAACTTGCGCAGGGAGAAGGAGGGCTTGCCTAAATTAAGCCCAGTTATAGAAACAAGAGAAGTGGCACTTTGTGCGTGCCTAGAGACATACCCACAACTACATAAGATAAGGGGAGTTGCACAGACAGCTTTACTAATAGGAGAAATTACTCAAATAGCTACAGAGATGAGAGGAGTTTCTTATAAAAGCTTTTGAATTCAACTGTAAAAACAGCAACCCACTAGGGCTCCCCTCTCCACTGTGCAGAGGTTTCTTCTTTTGCATATTAAACTTTCGCTCCTGCCGGGCGCGGTGGCTCAAGCCTGTAATCCCAGCACTTTGGGAGGCCGAGACGGGTGGATCACGAGGTCAGGAGATCGAGACCATCCTGGCTAACACGGTGAAACCCCGTCTCTACTAAAAACTACATAAAAAACTAGCCGGGCGAGGTGGCGGGCGCCTGTAGTCCCAGCTGCGTGGGAGGCTGAGGCAGGAGAATGGCGTAAACCCGGGAGGCGGAGCTTGCAGTGAGCTGAGATCCGGCCACTGCACTCCAGCCTGGGAGACAGAGCTAGACTCCGTCTCAAAAAAAATAAAATAAAATAAAAATAAACTTTCGCTCCCATCTCACCCTTTGCATCCACGCTCCTTCGGTCGTGAGACAACGAACTGGGATAACACCTTAGACAACAAGACCAGGGACCATTGACCTGTTTCATTTTTATCCCCGTTGCCTACTCTCCAACTTCAATTCTTTGAAAATTCAGGTAGGAGTATAGCTAAAATGGTATGTAGAAGTAAATTGACGGATTCAAGTGTATGTATTAGAAAACAAGAAACTGAAAATTAATGAACTAGAAAAAGAATAAACAAAAATAGAGAGTGAAACAGAGCAAATGGAACAGAAAACAAAGACAATTAAGGCGGGTAAGAAAACCAAAAGCTGGTTCTTTTAACAAACCATACTGACAGGAACCAAGAAAAGGAAGAGATTAAAATAAACAATATTAAGAATGAAAAAGATGTACATATAACTACTGAAGAAATTTTTTAATAATGAACTTTGTGCCAACAAACTTGATAACCTAGACGAAATGGTAAATTTGTAATAAAAATATAAATAACCAATAATGATTCAAGAATAATAGAAAACATAGACCATAACCACTAAAGAAATTTAATCATTCATCATAAACCTCATTAACACTAGGCTAAGATGGTTTACAGGCTTTTTTTTTTTTTTTTTGTAGTCCAGGCTGGAGTGCAATGGTGCAATCCCAGCTCACCACAACCTCCACCTCCGAGGTTCAAGCAATTCTCCTGCCTCAGCCTCCTGTGTAGCTGGAATTACAGGCATGTGCCACCACACCCAGCTAACTTTGTATTTTTAGCAAAGACGGGGTTTCGCCATGTTGGTCAGGCTGGTCTCAAACTCCGACTTTCAGGTGATCCGCCTGCCTAGGCCCCCAAAGTGCTGGAATTATAGGTGTGAGCCACTGCTCCCAGCCGGTTTACAGGCTTTTCTTACCAAAACTATCAGAAGGGAACAAAAAAGAGGCAACCCCTTTGGCTTCTTCTATGAGGCGATAATCTTGACGCCAATAAAAACAGTAAAGAAAGAAAAATTAAAGGCCAGTTTCATTTATGAATATAGATGTAAATATCCTACATAAAATAATCACAAACCAAAACAATCAGAACCATTATGGCCTTTCTGGTTTATCCCAGGGATACAAGAATGTTAGAAAACTCTAGTAACGTTATTCATTGCATTAACAAATTAAAGAGCAACACACAGGTTATTAGATGATGGTTAACATTTGTTAAGTTTCAGTATCCACTTACAGGCGTGTAAGTGGATTTTATGAGAAAATCTCTTAGCAAAGTAGGAATAGAAGATAATTGTGTTAACTTTCTTACACCATAAACACAAAAGTATTTAATGTTAGGGACAAGACAAGGATGCTTACCACTACTGTTTATTTTCAAAATTTTACTGGAGCACTTAAGGAACATAATCCAGACAAAACAATAAGAAACAGAAGAAATAAAAATGAAGAAATTCATTATTTCCCAGGCCATATTGTTCTATACACAGAAAATCCAAAAAATTCTGCAAATACTAGTATAAGAGAATACAGCAAGGTTGCTGGATACATGACCAATGTACATAAATCAGGATCCTTCTTACATTGTAACAGCAGCTAAGCATAGCTAGCATTTATTGACTGTCTGGTGCCAGGGGCTGATGCAGTGCTTACATGATTTAATCATAAAAGCAGCCCATTAGGCATATTTGTCTTCATTTTAACAGACTGAACCTGTGACTTGGAGCGTTAAGTAACTTGCCAAAGGTTCTACAGATAGTAAGTTAGGCAAGCCTGGTACTACAACCCAAATCTGTGTGACCCCAAAGCTTGTCATGGTTTTAACCACATCCTGCCAGTAATTGTAAGGAACGTGATGATAACACCACTTTGCTCCTGGCCTCAACTTTCTTTTTACTTTGATATTTTAAGTGGTATTTTTAATAGGAAAAAAAAAACATTCTAGACAACATGAATAAACTAATGGAATTAGATAAATTAATTGTACTAGGAGCATTTCAGGATATTTCTGGAATAAATCTAGACAGAGGTGGCCCCAAAACGGCGATGTCAGAAGAGGTGCGTGAGGAGAACTGGTGTGGAAGCCACGGGCGCCCAGTAGGACCGGGGCCCAGGGTTCAGTCGCAGGGCAGCGCCCAATCTCTGTTCTGTTCACGCGCTGCCCGCTGGGACGCCGAGTTCTGCGGTGTCTCAGAGCGCAGCTTCGCCCAGGCGCTCCACGTCTCCTGAGTGCTCATGAAGGGAAGAGAGGCCTGATTGACTTCTTCAATGTAGAGACCAAAGCCCAAGCAATACTGTACAATCCAGTTGCCTCAGTATTGCCCTTGAAAATGGATTTCACGTTCATTCTAACAGCAGCAGGAACTATAGCCATCCTTGCTGCTGCTGCTACTGTAGCAACATTATTAATAGCAAAAAATCTGAGTTCTTTAAAGAAGTGGACAACTAGGGATAATCAGAGTACTAAAGAATCTGGCAAACAAAACAAACAAAAAACAACACGCCTATTTTCAAGATGGCAACCAAAATGGAACAGGAAAACACACAAGGAATTGGATGAGAAGGAACTGAGATCAGATGAAGAGGACGGGGAGGAACGGGGAACAGACCAAGGACTCGGAGAGAAGGAACAGGACACACATGTAAAAGTGAACGAAAAGCAACAGGGCAGCCAAATTTCGTAAGTGTAACATAAAACTTGGTTAATTACAAACAGACAACACATGCCGATCAAACGAAGAGGGAGGGCGCTGGACCACACTGGGCTCTTTTTTGAGGACCACAGGGCAGTGGCTGGAGGCTAAAGCAGACTTGGCTGGTGTGAGTGGCACACTTAAGGTCACTTTCCTGTAAAACTGGTTTCCAGAGACAAGGGTCAGCAGCGGGGCCAGCATCTTTTACAACGGTGTGAGGAAAGGTACGTGGAGGGAAAGTTGTCAGTGTACTCTTATATCTTGACAGAAGTTTGACTTTTGATATTTCAAATCCTGCTGAGGAAAAAAGAAAAAAAGCCTAAAATGTGCTCATCCCGCTTTCGCACAAGATCAGCAGCTCCCTCGGAGCTGGGCAGGGCGGTGCAGCGGGCACCGCACAATGCGCGCCACCTCACAGAGCCGGGCGCGGCAGGCCTCGAGCCACAAGGGGAGTGCGCAGGCCGGCACACGGGCCCCTCCGGGAGGCGAGGCCTAGGGGCGAGCCCTTCTGAGAGCAGGGGGTGAGGGGGCGGCGCCCGCCAGTCAGGACAGCATCCTGCCGCCCTGACAAGCACGCCTCCAGTTGCCAAAACCACCCAAAAATGTGCCTCAAAACACGTTTGCAAAGCCCCGAGCCGGCCGGTCGCCTGCCTCTCACCTAGCCCGACCACCCGACGTCCTGCTGCCGCGCGAGGGCGAGCGAACCAACTCTGCTTCCTCTCCTCCTTTCCCCGATCCTCCCCGCCCCCGCCTTCCCGCTTCTCCCGCCCCCGATGGCTCAGCAGCCTCCATTTTCCAGATCTTTCTCGAACCCGCAGCTCCTTGGGCAGCCGTTGCCCGAGTGCTGACGGAAGCGGCCGAAGTCCGGGCCGGGAGCGGGCTCGGGCGCGGAGCGGAGGCTCGCGCGCCTCCCGGGCGGCCGAGCGCGCAGGCGCAGGTCCCAGTAACCGCCGGTTGGAGGCGGCCGATCCGCAGTAGGGAGAGACCCAGGCGGCGGGACGCGACGCAGGCTGCGGCGGGGACGGCATCTGCTCCTTCGGGGGGTTTCCGACTCCCTGCCCTAGATTTTCTGCTTTGCGACTTGGGGTCCCCTCTCGTTTGCTTCTCGTAGGAGTCGCAATCCCAGCAGCAATAGCCCAGAAGAGGACGCGGTTCCCGTACCGAAGGCTTCACCACCAGCAGCCGGACCATCACGCGGCGGGATGTCTGTGGTTGGCATTGACCTCGGCTTTCTCAACTGCTACATCGCTGTAGCGAGGAGTGGCGGCATCGAGACCATCGCCAATGAGTACAGCGACAGGTGTACCCCGTAAGTGCCTCTGCTGAGCATCACCTCGACCCTAAGAAATGTTTTTCTCTCCCGCCCTTAACGTTTGTCCTGTCTGCTGGCTTCCTCGGATTTTCCCCTAATGTGTGCCGAACCCCGAGATGACAGGTGCAGCCAGTCAACCGCAGTCCCTAGAGACCGCCGGGTGGCGGTCGGACTTCCTTGCCCCGCAGAGCTTCTTTTCCTTCAAGGACGAGGGACCGCACTAGTTTGCGCAGCTCTTTTTTCTGTAGCCACGCACGCACGTCCCCTGCCTCCTCGTGCCGCTGTCCCCCAACGCCTCTTTTGCTTGCGAGAAAGAGGTTGCTGTGGGACAGCCCCTGGCGTCCGGAACCTCCAGAAAGGTCTCCGGTTGCCTCTAATGAGGTTTGTGTGGGATTATCAGCCGCGGGCAAGCAGCCCCGCACTAGCTGAGTAGAGTTCTTAATCCTGCCCTCCCTGCTTTCCCCGTCCCTCTGGGTGACAGCTTTTTCTCAGAAAAGTAAAAAGTCAGCTTCGGCTGCACACGTCAGAGATGAATTGCAGGTTCGTCTGGCCCCGAAAGCCTTTTTTTTTTTTTTTTTTTTTTTTTGAGGGCGAGGAGTGAAGCTTGTGGGGTTTTACAAAACCCAGTGCCCTTGAGAACTGGAGGTAATGGAGCCGGTTTCCAGGACCAGGTCAATGGTGTATTGATAGGGAGAGCATTGATAGGGAGAGCCTGGGGATGGGAGTCACTGGCCTCATGCATTGGTAACTACGTCAGTTGCTGGAATGCGGCGGGGTTGGGTCGGACCAAAAGCGTGTTTCTGCAAAGTGAATTGTCGGAGTCGGGGGCAGCTGTCCCGTATAAACATGACTGTGGAGTGATTCTATTATGAACGCTTGATGAAAGGCTTAGGAGCGGCGTTATGTCATGGAAACATGTTTCCACATGTTCCGTTGTTTCTCTGGCCTGGGAAGTTTGTTGGCAAGGAATATAATGAAGTAATTCTGTAATATGAAAAACTAGCTGCTGCTTATAGGCTGCTGTTACTGGTAATTTTATGAGGAAATCAACTGTATGAAACTTGTATTACTTTTTACGGGAAGGTAATGTGGCATCTTAATTTGACCGTTCTGAATGGTCCAAAATATACCTAAGCTATACTAAAACAAAGTCAGTGTCCAAATGGTCTTTAAATACCTCATTTACTATTCTGTGGACAGCTTTAAAATATGGCAAAGAGATATTGAAGAGTAACTCACTTGAAGCAGTCTGTCTTTGATTTCTTTCAAAGAAGATTCTAGAAGGTTTTATACCTTTTTTCTTAGATGTACACATTTCTTCTATTGAAATTTTAAACGTTTTGGACGTTTATATTTTCAGTATATGGGCATGGATAGGGTAATCCTCCATACTGTTTGAACTCTTCTACTTTTTACATCTTTTTCTGGCTTTTATGCGCAATGGGAGGCCAAAACAGTAACTGTGAAGTCGATGAATTCGTCTCTGCAAGGTTTTGTATTAAGCCACAACAAATACTGGCTTTCGCCAGAAAAGGACCGGAAATTTCACTCTCCACCTTCAGCAGAGTAGGGGTTAAAAATGGGAGCAATCTTTGGCTTCAGTGACTCTCAGTCTATAGAGAAAAAACTGAGAGGTAGTGTGGACATTCTTTTAGCCCTTAAAGCCATATCCCAAAAGATCAGAAACCAGAACAGTAAGAAACATCGATCTACATTTCCAGGCTGAGAAATCTCTTTAGTAGTGAGTGAACCTGTGACTCTTTAAAGAGCCTGGCCGGCCAGACTTTGAGAGTTCTTTTAAAAGTGGGCTTCTAGAGTCTTCTAAAAGTCTCTTTGTTACTGTACTTAGGCATATTGGCTGGTTCTGTGTGGCTGAGAAGTAATGTGATGTTTCTGATTTGTGAGCTAGAAAGCCAATAGTAATATCTAGATTTAATGAGCCTAATCTAAACTAGAAAGTTCTTAAAGTGAAAGGATGTTTCTCACTTAGCTTGCATCAGCAAGTCTTCTCTCCATGGCTGGGCACTGTCATTTACTTCAAAAGTGTATTTTTTTGTTGTTTCTGAACAAAAGTCCTTCATAGTAGTCTAGTTCTCTTACACTATGTATTACTTTGTGGGTCCAGATGTTGAGGAAAAACATAGCCCTTCCAGACCTCAGGACATTTATCCATCAATTCAACACCGATCATGCAAAAAGCATTGTAACTATTAGATAACCTTTAACTTTTCTAATACACCACAGTATTTAATAACACACATATATAAAATGTTACCTTTGCAAATAAAATGTTTTTCATATTCCAATTGCTTACATCAAGGTAATGTGACATATTTCTAAGATGCGAATACATTATAAAATGATCCTGTGAGAAGGGGAAAGAAATGTTCAATTTAGTTGTTTTCAGCATTCATACTTTTTACATTTCTTTCATTAGCATACTTGATTGCTTACAGTTGAGAGGATCCTGTATAAACCAAGGACAGTTTAATGAAAAAGAACCAAGTTTTGGCCTGTAATTAAGGGACAAAAGACAAGTTAATTTAACCTATTTTTTCAGATTCACCTTCTGTAAAGTTGGAGTGGTTATACTAGCCTCTCATCTCCTGTTGAAGAGGGAGAGAGAAATTATGCATAAACTGAAGAGACAAAATACTTTTTCTGAACATTTTCTTATTGAAAAATTATTACATATGCTCATTATAAAAAATACTGGCACATTAAAAGATGAAATTAAAAATTGTAATTCCTCCAGATGGTTTTCTGTGTGTTTTCAAAGGGAAGGGGAAGTATACACTTTATGTTTAGTAACCTTTTTCTTTTTTTTTTTTTTTTTAAGACGTGGTCTTGCTCTTGTTGCCCAGGCTAGAGTGCAGTGGCGTGTTTTCAGCTCACTGCAACTTCCGCCTCCTGGGTTCAAGCGATTCTCCTGCCTCAGCCTCCCAAGTAGCTGAAATTACAGGCACCCACCACCACACCCAGTTAATTTTTGTATTTTTAGTAGAGACGGGTTTTCACCATGTTGTCCAGGCTGGTGTCAAACTCCTGACTTCAGGTGATCCATCCACCTCGGCCTCCCAAAGTGCTGGGATTACAGGTGTGAACCACTGCACCCAGCCTATGTTTGGTAACCTTTTTCTATGTAAAACATACGTATTTCTATACTATCAGTTGTAGTGTCTGTATAATCATGGTAATTTAATCCATACCCTGTTAGACATTCAAGTTGTTTATAATACTTTATAAACAGTGTTGCAATAACTATCTTTGTGACTAAATTTTTGATCCAGTAAATTCCTAGAAGTAGAATTCCTGAGTGTCCACGTTTTTAAAAGTCTGGTACATGTCTGTTATTGTTCACTTAAGTATGGATGTGGGGATTAGAATTTCCATCCCAGGCTTAAATATACCAAGGTGATTAGTTTCACACATGAGGAAAAAAGCGATAGCCAAGAATCATCATTAAGTATCAAATTAAAGCATGTGGTAAACTGGAATAGAGATTGCTATGTGCTAAGCAAGCATTGTCATATGTATCACAATTCTATGAGTTTGATCATACTAGCTATCTTTTTTTCCATAAGAAGCGTAAAGCAAAGTTAAATAACTTGGCCAAGAATTAGTAAAACAGTGAATTGGACTCTGTTTCAGGCCTCTCTGACCCTAGAACCCAAATGTCTTTCCAGTATCCGTTGTTGTAAGTATGGCATATGTGTAACTAGGTTAATGATGAAAGGAACAAATTACCTGGTTGAGCAGTTATTGTACAGGAAAGCATCTTTGCTCTACTATCAGTAAAAGTCTAATTTTATCTAGTTTCTAAGAAATACTATCTGTTTAAAAAACATTATTTTAATAATTCTTAAAAATTTTTTTGACACAGGGTCTTGGTCTGTTGCCCAGGCTGGAGTACAGTGGTGCAGTCGTAGCTCACTGCAGCCTTGAGTTCCTGGGCTCAAAGGATCCTCCCACCTCAGCTTCCTGAGTAGCTGGGAGTACAGGTGCATGCCACCATGCCCCACTATTTTTTTTTTTCCAACAGAAATAAGGTCTTGCCATATTTCCTAGACTAGTCTCGAACTCCTGGCCTCAAACCATCCTCCCATCTTGGCCTCCCAAAGTGCTGGGATTATAGGTGTGAACCAACGTGCCCAGCCGGTAATTCTTTTAAGTCATGTTAAGGACATGTAAAAATCTTACTTTGTTTTTAAAATTCATAAAAAATACATAACAAAACAAATATTAGTGTGAACATTTGGAGAAAAAGTAGTGTGGAAGACAATAAACTATTAAT
Source organism: Mandrillus leucophaeus (assembly GCF_000951045.1). Taxonomy (NCBI): domain Eukaryota; kingdom Metazoa; phylum Chordata; class Mammalia; order Primates; family Cercopithecidae; genus Mandrillus; species Mandrillus leucophaeus. The sequence continues at coordinate 297,534 of NW_012101932.1, read as the reverse complement.
AATGGATATATACTTCTCAGAGATAGAATTATGAAGGAGGTGCTTTTTATTTATGGTCTGTAATGAATACTTTGTAGGAGGGAATATGGATTTTCTTTAAATGAAACTGAAGATTTTTGTTAGGTATATTTTATCATCAAAATTCTGCATGGTTCTTCAACATTTCCTATTTCTTTACTAGTGTATGAATAATCTGGAAATATGGGAAAATGCTGTTTAAATGCTGTGTTTCAGATGAATGAGACCCCTCTTAAATGCATGAAAATAGAAATCACTTTGTTGCGTTAAAAACAACAGCACATAGAAAATGTTAAACTCCAGAGGTTAACTGTAACTATAATAGATGGGCATTTTCTGGTGCTGGCAGTTTGGGATGAAGAAGAGGCTTTTACCTTTTTTTGTTAAGTATTCTTTTTACTACAAGAGTTGGTTTTATATGTTTTACTATTTGAGCTTATATTTTATTTAAAATATTTTAAATGCTGAAGAATTACACAAAGTTAAGTCTCCCCCTTTATCCCTTCCCAACCACCTCCTAAAGTTTTATTTGTTTCTAGCTATACAAGTATGTGATTATATGTATGTAACTGGGATTTTTTTTAACAAAAGCAGAATTACATTACATTCTGCTTTCATTAAAAAATATTTTTTAAATATTTTGTAAATTGTTTTCTTTTCACCTCAAAATATTGTGGATATCTTCTCAAACTTATGGCTTTAATTTACCTCATTCTTTTTGCTAGCTGTATAATATCCCATTGATATATTGACTGTTATGGACATTTCAAGTTAATATTTTGCTAGTGACATACAAAAATTCAGTTAATACCTTTGCTTTTTTTAAATCAAATTTGCTGAGAAGAGTGAAAAGCCAGGTGATTTCTAAATGTTTAACATTGAACTGACTTCGTTAAGCACTGAAAAAAAAAAGGTTTAACATAGCACTGACAGTCTTTTATTATGTTCATTATAAATTAATGAGTATAGTTGTGTTGTGATAAAACTTTATTTACAAAAATAGGTTGCAGGTTGTGGTAGTTTTCAAACTCCTGGTCTAAGCAATTATAACCAAAAGAATTTTAACATTGTTATGCATTGATATTTGTGTTTGAACCAAGTGAATTATAGGTAATATGAGTTTTTCAAATAATGTATCTAATATAATAATAGTTAAATAATGTATCAAATTTAATGTAGCTAGTATACCTAATCAGCTTTTAAAATATTGTCTACCTATGTAAATATTTGTGTGGTTTCTCCTAATGGCTTCAAGCTGATTTATTTATCATTACATTTACTAAGCATTTGAAAATTCTTAAATTATTATTGTTTATATATTGTTAAATGTTTAATTCTTTGTCCATAATGAAAAGCTGAAAGCTTTGTTATTACTAAATCATATGTGCCTAGAGGTCTTATTTTTAAATAGCAAGCTAGAAAGCAAATTGCAACAGTGAGCTTTTTTGAGAGCATTCTTCCCCCTCCCTGTTCTAGGGCAACATTTTTTCCAAATAATTTGAGAAACAATATCCAGATGTTTTCTTTGCTGTAGAATTTTGTAGTTCCCTTAATTTGTTCATAAGCATTGAAATTCTCCCAGAAAGGGATGTTTTTCCCAACCTTATTTGAACGTCTGAGGAACTATGTTTCATAGAGCACTATTTTGGAAATGTTGTTCTAGGGCAGAGGTTCTCAACTGGAGGTGATTTTGCCTCTGAAGCGATAACTGACAGAATGAGATATTTTGGGGTATGTCACAACTGAGATCAAAAGAGGAGGTACTGCTGGCATCTAGTGGTTGGAGGCAAGGAATACTCCTAATATCCTACAGTGCACACAGTACAGCCCCAGTGACCCAACAAAGAATTACCTGGGCCAAGATGTCAGTAGTGCCAAGGTAGAGAAATCCTGCTCCGTAGACATCTTGGCAAGCATAGTTGAAACTATTTGTTCAGCCCGTGATTTAAACCTATGGATTACACTGATAGTAGAGGGTGAAGAGTAATTGTGGTTTTATGGAACTGGCAAGGAAAAGAAAAGGGCTGCTTTTAAAGCTTAGAGAGTGAGGACTGAATCTTAATGGAGAATAATAAGGAGCAAACAAACTTAGTGCTGAGCTCTTAGGCAACAAATCTCTTCTGGTAGTATGTATTTTCTCCAACCTAATCATGCTTGGCCTTATAAAAGTAAGCTTTTTGAGAGAGGAAGAAAATCCTGAATTTTAAGGAGAAAATACAGATACAGCTTTCTTAAAGTAGCATCTTGTCCTCTGATTTTTATGCCCCTCTCTTACTAAAAGGAACATAGGACGTTTAGAAATCTTCATTGTTTAGAATTTCGTGGTATTTTCTGATAATCTGAGATTACCACACAATAGCAAAAGCAGATTGGATATTATAGATTTAAACTGCATTGAAAACCCTCCCTTTATGTTAGCCATAAAATGACATTTCTAAATAGTAGTTGAAATAATCAATACAAAGTAAATATAGATTATGCTGTATACACTTGGATAAACTGTATCTTTTTCTGTGAAAACTCTTACATCAGCCTAATATGTGTTATAATGTGTCTATTTCCCTTGCTATTACTAATGTAAAAGTTTTGAGAGCAAATAGGTGTTTAATTTATTTGGGTTTTTCTGAAAGTACTTGGCAGATATTTTTTATTTAATGATTGTAACATCCTGGAATGTATTTGAAAGAAAATCGAAGGAGTTTGAAGGGTGCCTTTATGAAGTGGGTTTTCTATATATTTGAAACTGGGCATTTCCAAACCTGGTTAAATGACAGATTTTTTTAACTTTAAAAATTGTCTGCTTTTAACTTCAGAGAATATCTGATACTGGTAACTGTTTAGCTTTCTTTGTGAAGTGATACATGTATGAAACATATTTCAAGGAACCAGCGCTTAATGGTAGTTGAATCTGAATCTTATTTAGCTCTACTGTTCTAACAAAAATTAAACTCTTGAGAATCAACCTACAAATAAAATGTTCAGTGTAGTCAAGTGATGGTAGCCTACTGTTGAAAAATTAGAAGTATTTGGAAGTGTTTCCAAATAATGGAGTTGGGAGCAAGATGGGCTATAAAGTAGACTGAGAAATGGCAAACCTATATTTTCTCTAATAGATGAGTTTTAGGATGGAATGCCAACATCCATACATTACCATATTGGATATGTAAGTTTTTACTCTGGCAGAGATAATATGTTGAATCAAGGAGTTATTTATAAGATATGTGAAGATGTCATCTAAGCCACTGATTCCTGCTGTACCCTTATTTTCCTGTTTTTTACCAAATCACAACTAAAGACCAGTAACTTCCATTTCCTCTTTAATCTGATCATCACTTTTAACATTTCAGTTATAAGTATATATTTGCTTGGATGCCTCAAAGTTACCTCAAGCCTACCGTGTTCAAAATAGAGTTTGTGACTGTCCTGTTCCCAAACCTATCTTTCTTAGAAAATTTTCTGTCTCATTGAGTGCAACTAGAAACCTAGACGTTATTCTTGTCACTTGCCTTTTCCTACTCTCTAGACCAACACTTCCCATTAAAAGCATATGAGCTACATAGGTAATTTTAAATGTTTTAATAGAGCCAGGTACAGTGGCTCACACCTGTAATCCCAGCACTTTGGGAGGCCAAGGCAGGTGGATCACTTGAGCCTAGGAGACTAGCCTGGGCAACATGGTGAAACCCCATCTCTACAAAAAATTTTAAAAATCAACCTGTAGTCCCCAGCTGCTCAGGAGGCTGAGATAGGAGGATCGCTTGAGCCCTGCAAGTCAAGGCCGCAGTGAGCCAAGATTGTGCCACTGCAGTCCAGCCTGAGTGACACAGCAAGACCCTGTCTCCAAGAAAAAAAAAATTCCAATAGTTACATTAAAAAGGCAAAATGAAGCAAGTGAGATTAATTTTAATATATTTTATTTAATTCAGTGTATCCAAAATTTTATCTCAATATATAATCAATATTTTTAAATTGAGATATTTACTTTTTTAGTATTAAATTTTTAGAATCTAGAGCACAGATGTCCAACCATTTGGCTTCCCTGAGCCCCATTGGAAGAAGAAGAATTGTCTTGGGCCACATATAAAGTACACTAACACCGAAGATAGCTGATGAGCTAGAAGAAAGGTCCATGCATAATTTTTGTGATATCTGCCACCACAGACAAAAAAGTACCTGCATTCAAACGGTTGGACACCCATGGTCTAGAGTTTATTTTACACTTTGTATACGCACATCTCAATTCAGACTAGCCACATTTCATGTGCATAATAACCACATATGGCTGGTGGCTAGTGGCTAACATATGGGATGGTGAAGATCTAGTCTGTCACCAAGTCCTTTAAGTTTCCTCCTAAATATCTCTTCTTTCTTCTTGTGTCCCAGCTGTCACCATCCTGATATAGATTACTGGTAACTTTTTGCTCTCCTCTCGTCAGTTAACACTATGTTCAATATGATCTCCAACAAACTCTCTACCACTTTATCCCACATCATTTACTCTTCCTTAAAATCTTACTTCCTTGAGTAAGCCTTTCCTGACTCTCCTCCTCTAGGTTAATTCTTGCTGTTACAAACTTTTGTAGCACCGTGGTCACCTTCCGTTATAGCATCTGGTTTACTTTCTTTTGTGTGAGTCTGTAGCATTGTGAGATCCAAGAGAGCCAAAACCATATTTTCTTTCATTATTATATCCCTAGCAACTAACAGTGTGCCAGGCATATCATAACTATTAACAGATATGTGTTAAGTTGACTAAATTAACTTTTTAACTGTTTGCTTTCCCTGAAAATCCAGTAGTCCCCAGCAGAACAGTATGTTGTTCAGCCCTGGGAAAGCACTGCTCTGGAATATTGCATCTCCAGTTTGTATTATATAACAGTAGGTAGGGTCCTCTCCATCATTCAGAAATGTTTAATGAATCCTCATTGAAATTTAATCCTCATTAACTGAATAAATTTTAAGATTATAATCTGGCACCTGAGACTATATAATCTGGCCTTGATACTATCTTATCAAATTGTCCTATGAAACTAGCCAAGTTATATTCTTTTTGTTTTCTCCCTGGCCGAGTCCAAATTACATTCTTCTAGTCCTCAAATAAACATTACCTTAGGAACCATTATTCCATTCATTAGGTAGTTTTATTATGTCCTAGAAAAAGATCTAGGCTAGAAGATCTAGGCTAGTGCTATCCAGTAGACCTTTCTGTTGTATATTTGTTCTGTGTATATTCAGTTCTCTGTATATCTGCTACCTACAAGTGGCTGTTGAGCACCTGAAATGTGACTAGTCCTGAGAAACTGAATATTCTAGTTAATTTAAATTGTACTAGCACCACATGACTTGTGGCTACCATATTAGATAGTGCAGATCAAGGCAGTGGATACCTGTTACGTCGCCTTCATGGAGTTCACATTCTGGCTTCTGGTACTGAGATACAGTCACTAAATGAATTGTATGAGATGGTAATACATACTATGGAGAAAAATAAAATTGGGTAAACAGTGTCAGGTATGTGTTGGGGAGGAGCAGGAATGTTGTTTATTTAGGATGGTGAGGATAGGTGTTTCCGATAAGCTGACATTTGAGCAGAGACCTGAAAGCAGTGAAAGCACAGGCCTTATGGATGCATTTTCTTAACACTTCAGAAAGAGAGAACAGCATTTACAAAGGCCCTGAGGCAAAAGGGTGCTTGGCGTATTCTAGAAATAGCAAGGAGATCAGTATGCCTCCTAGATTGAATTTGCAGGGTAGAGCAGCCAAGGACCAGACCATGAAAGGCTTTATTGGCTGTTAGGGGGACCCAAGCTTTTATTTTGTGAGATAGGACACCACTGGAGGATTATTTCATGATCAGAGAACAGCAGCGTTTCATGATCTTAGTTTTTAAGTGGATCACTTTGACTACTACATGGAGAACAGACTTACATTCCTATATATCAGGAATGTCTTTTTCTGCAAGACAAATAGGTATTAAATTTTTCTGTCCTTTCAAGTCTTAATTCAAGAAGTCACCTCTGTTGTCTAGAAGTGATTATTCTATTCTTTGCTACTATTATTCTTAATTCTATATATTCTATTGATTTTTTTTTCCAATAGACTATACATTCTCCAAGACAGGGATTGTGACTTGTATACACAGAGTACCTATAAATATTTGTTGATTGAATGTCGTTTTCTGTAGTTATAACTGAAATCATGGAAACATTTTCTTGAATCATAACATGAAATGGTATTTTGATGAAGATGTTATTCTGTGCTTGCTCTATGTTATTATTCTATGCTATTACATTTAAATGTGGTCGTTAAAATACAATAATTTACATAATGTTTACTATGTGCCAAGTATTGTTCAAAGAATTTACCTATATCCATTCTCTTAATTCTCACATAATCATATGAGCAGATGTTATCACTATCTTCTAGATGAGAAGCCGAAGCACCTAATGGTTATGTAATTTCCACAAGGTTAAGTGGCAAAGCCAGGATTTGGCCTTTTTAACTGTTTACCTTCCCCTGAAAATCCATTGGTCAACATGGTTGAGTTTTCTTCTAAGGGGTCATAAATCAATATAATTTGAAAAACAGTTTTGGAGATCAACATTGTATTGCCAGCTATTAGGACATTTTTTTTTTAATTGTAACATTCTGACCATCATTTTATTATATAGGGAAGCTTTAAAATAAATTTTTGATTTGCGTAACCTATTTTAAAAATAATATATTGTTATATTTCTCCTTTTAAATTTATTTTTGTGTAAGGAGAAGCAAAATAATAGCACAATAATAGAAAAGTACCGTGGAACAAACTTTGTTTTTCTGGTTTAGGGCCTGTATATCATTGGGATCAAGAACTCGAGCCATTGGAAATGCAGCAAAGAGCCAGGTAAATTGTTAATGTGGATGTTTTGACTTACAGGAAGAATTAACTGAATATTGGTAACTAAGTTCCATAAGTTATATTGTTAAGAGTGAATAAGACAGTGAGGAAAATAGGACAGGTACTTTGTTTTTAGATATAATTTGCTTTGAGTTGTAAAATATTTCTTGAATTTTATTTTTTTTTAAATATTTTTTAGTTGTGAAGTTAGGGTGTGCTACTATGTGACATCAGTTTTTCCCTGAATGGTGTCTCAGGTGACCATCCAGGAAATAATGAGGGATATTCTGTCTAGAACATACATTTGAATGACAGGTAAGTAACATCTTTGTAAAATAAGGTGAGAAAAATGAAAGAACTAATTTCCAGAGTAACTCAATGTGGTACCACTAATTTACATAGAATTTGTTGAAGTATTTGTATTTTTAGGCTTTTGTATTCCTTATGATTAGAACGTTGACTTTTAACATCCCATGTTATAGATCGATTTTCCTTTGACTTTGATTACTTCCCTGAACCAAAAGCCCTTAACAATTACTTCTTGCATTTTATATATATCTGGGTCTTATATCTCACATTCTGGCTGACCTTCTAAGTGTGTCACAGATAATCAGAGTCTCTAAAAGCAACCTTTAAAGTCATTTCTCCTAAGGAGCTAAAGAGAACAACATAGTAATTCAGCATCCCTATAGTTTTCATCTCATAATTGAAGATCAAGGTCTATTTGACTTTAGAGGTCACTAGGATTATAGCAACTGGATCTCAGTAATATTCTGTAATTTGAACTGCATATTCTAGTTAAAGAAAAAATGCCTTGCAAAAATGCAAGCCATTTACAAATTAAGACACTTTCACTTAGCACTATGCTACATGGAAGGGATTTTAATTTACTAGCCTAGGAGCAATCCACAGCAATGGAAGCAACATACTAGCACATGAAGATTTTCATAAAGAATTAGATATGGAGAGAAAAAGAAAAACTAGACAATAATAAACCAGTTTAAATTAAAACACAGAAATGGAAGTGGAAAGAAATAATCAAAGATACAGGTTGCATATCCCTTATAAGAAATGCTTGGGACCAGAAGTATTCAGATTTTGTATTTTTTCAGATTTTGGAATGTTTGCATGGTACAGGTTGACCATCCCAAATCCTGAAATCCAAAATGCTCCAAAATCTGAAACTTTCTAAGTGACAACATGATGCGCAATGGAAATGCTCAGTGAAGTATTATATTTCAGATTTTTGGATTTGGGATGCTCAGCTCATACTGATTCACTAGAGCAAAAGTGCTGAGGAAAACCAAAAAGATGAGTTGTAGATATTTGTTATTTGAAATGTTTTAAAGGTTTGTTCTTTCTCTTCCGAAGACATTAATTTTGAATCCTAACATTCCCAGGATAGGTGGAGAATTTGGGAGGCAAGTGTTAAAATGTGTACATTCTCATTGTATGACTTTACCATCAGTTGGAAACCAGAAAAATGAATGATTATGTGTAATCCTAAACTTGGATGTGTAGGATAAAGGAACTTGGTGGTTGTCAAGTATTAGAATAGAATTTTATTTTGCATTTATTAAGTAACTGATAAATATGAGTGTTTGCTGCCAACAGATAGTCACGAACGTAAGAAATACGATTCATGGCTTCAAAAAGCTTCACGGGCGATCATTTGATGATCCCATTGTGCAGACTGAAAGGATCAGGCTTCCCTATGAACTGCAGAAGATGCCTAATGGAAGTGCAGGAGTTAAGGTGAGCTTTATATTCCCAGGGTTACAAACATATCTTCAAATTAAGGAAACCCAATATGATAATATTGCTATTTGTAGTTTGACCTTTTCCTCTAGATACAGTACATACACACCCAAGGGATAATAGTTTTTGTAATAATTTTAGTGAATGCCAGGAGATCTAATTTAGATAATTTTTTCATTCAAATCACACTGTTATTGTCAAGGAAAAAAATGGTTATTGAGACTCAAGAGAGTAGCTTTTAGGGGATAAAAATAAAGGTATATAGGATTCAAAAGAATAGACCCAAAAAGTATGTTATTCAGAAGAATGGACCCAAAAGTTATGTTAATTGCTGTAATGAGTTTAATGAGCTCTAATTTAGAAGAATCTTATAACATACTATAAATGTTAAAGCATATTTTTCTTCCAAGTAAAACTTGGATTCTGAATTTTTAATTTTATATTCTGTACATTAGTTAACCAAAACATGTTTGTGCTGATTTTTTTCAAAAACTAGCCTCACGACACACGGAACTACTATATGGCCCAGAAATTCCACTCCTGGGCTTATACCCAAGGGAATTGAAACATATGTGCACACAAAAACTTGTACATGAATGTTCATAAAAGCTTTGTTCATAATAGCCAAAAAGTGGAAACGATACAAGTTTCTATCAACTGATGAATAAATATACAAAATGTGGTATATCTTAACACATGGAATATTATTTGCCCATAAAAAGGAATGGAGTACTGATATATGCTATAACATGTATGAACTTTGAAAACAAGCCAATTGATGAAAGAAGCCAGATACAAAAGGCCACATACTGTATGATTCCTTTTATATAGAATGTTCAGAGTAGGACAAATTCATAGAAACAAAGTCAGATTAGTGGTTGCTAAGGGTTAAGGGGAAGGAAAAATAGAGAGTGACTGCTAATGGGTTTCTTTTTGGGTGATGAAAATGTTCTGCAGTTAGATAATGGTGATCAGTGCACAGCTTTGTGAAGATACTGAATTGTACACTTCAGAAGGATAAACTTATTGCTGTGCAAATTATCTCTTAAGAAAGTTATTTTTAGTAAGTAATTTTAGACTTGATGTATGTGTTACGGATATGTACACAGTTCCATTTTTAGAAGAGCATTCTGACTAAAAGGTGGATGATGAATCTTAGTAAGGAGACAGGAGTCTGTTAAAATAGTTGAGGAAGACACCATGAGAAGTTGAAGACGGAACAAATTGTGAAGCCATAGTTTAGGTGAAATTTTCAGGTTACTAAACTGAGAAGCTGGATGGGTTATGATAGTAACAACTGAGATAAAATAATATTCAGGTATCTTTTAGATATGGTAAGCTCTGGTTAATAGTTACCTAGAGCAGTTTTATTCTACTCCAGTTTAAAATTTGAACTACTTAATTTTATAAGTAGTTTAACTTCTAAAAGTGAAAATTAATGATCAGGCTTTGAGAATAGGCTGAGAAAAACAGAATAATGTTTTTAAAGAAAGGTAGAACCAAAGTTTTGAGTGATATAATTTTATACATTCATAGTAAGTGCCTGTAAGATAGTAGAAAAAGCTTTGAAACATCACCTTTTGAAGACTTAAGAAAATCAATGTTCAACTCCTCAAGCATGTTATACATTTGTTTTTTATACATTTATTTAAATTTATTTCATCTAACTTTTAAATTTTTATTTATTTATTTTTTTTGAGACGGGAGTCTTGCTGTGTCACCCAGGCTGGAGTGCAGTGGTGCAATCTCGGCTCACTGCAAGCTCTGCCTCCTGGGTTCACGCCATTCTCCTGCCTCAACTTCCGAAGTAGCTGGGATTACAGGCACCCGCCACCACGCCCAGCTAAGTTTTTGTATTTTTAGTACAGACAGGGTTTCACGGTGTTAGCCAGGATGGTCTCGATCTCCTGACTTCATCATCCGCCTGCCTCGGCCTCCCAAAGTGCTGGGATTACATAGAATGTTCTTATACAAAAGAATACTGTATGATCATGCCTCCAATAGTCAGACTGAGACTATGATTCATTTTCTGTTATTTCTGTGTGCTTGATTTCTTTCTGCACACCTGGTTTAAAGGCAGTAATTTGGCATAATACTTGTTTTTGAACTTAACTTGTAAATAGGTTTGGAAACAAATGCTTATCAATTTTAGGTCTGATTCAAAGTAAATCTTATGTCATTTGATATACATATTTATACATACTCATATACATAAACACATTGTGCTGCTTGAAAGAATGATGTTCTCATTTCCTTTTCCCAAAACTGTATGACTGAAGCTTTTATTTTAAACCTAGGGAGAGTTCTGACTTTCAAAAGAAAGATTATTTGATCTTTTCCTTTTTCATTGTTTGCTGTGTCACACTTGGAAAATGAATGATAAAAATTGTTTTTGTGGGAAGTCGGGATCTGAGAGGGTAGAGACTATACTTTTGAAAATACTTTGGTTATAATACTGTCTGTGACGTACTACAACCTCAGAAATGACATAGTCACTGTTTTTCGTGGGATCATGATTCTAAAATGGCAATCTTTCTGGAATAAAACTTCCTTGAGCAAGGGTGTCTTTTTCATGTTGTATGTATCACATATAGAGTTAGATACTCACTAAATATTTGTTGGATAAGCAAATCATTCTTAATAAATTTCCCAACTTTTGGTGTTAGGTGCGGTACTTAGAAGAAGAAAGACCTTTTGCAATTGAGCAAGTTACTGGAATGCTGTTAGCCAAGCTTAAAGAGACTTCAGAAAATGCTTTGAAGAAACCAGTGGCTGACTGTGTGATTTCAGTAAGTTTTACTTCAGTAATGAATACCCTTGAATTATATTTTTCAGTGTATTAATGTAATATTGAAAGATTTTTCTTCCCTTACACTCTCTGCCCTTATCCAGTAAATAACCTAAATCCGTTTGACTTTCTTTTTTAAAAAAATTGCCTTACTTGCTAAAGTTTAGGATTGAATTTCCCATAAAATCAGTGATGATGAGCAGTGACTCTTGAAAAACTGTTATGTAACTAGTGACTGCTGCTATCTGGGATTTATCCCTAAGAATCTTCTCAGATAGCAATTAACTTCCCACCTGTAAGGACCTTAACATTTTATAGCAAAGGTTGAAAATTTCTAGTTGGGAATTTGAGGTTGTGTATCGGGGGGAAAAAATTCTTTAAGGATTCTTAACAAAACATTTAAATTATTTACCCTGTCTTATCTCTTGAGGTCCCATTAAACATCCTCAACTGGTTCTTTACCTACATGTTAACTAAATTGATAAATTCCTACTATTAAACTTGACTACAAAAGTTCAGGAGTCTCATGTCATCAGAAAAACAGAATCAGATTATGAACTTTTCAGTGAGTTTAGTAATCAATTTTTTTCCATAGGCATTTGGAATTTTTGAATGGGAGAAAAATATTAGAGCTTAATATTTTATTTTCTAGCCATTTAGTAATAGCAAATAATAGAGTTTACCATTGACCAGGCACTATTTATTGGCATTTTAACCCATTTAATCTCAGAAGCAATCTATGAGGTAGGGATATTATTAACCCTACTTTTACAGATTCAAAAATTGGGATACTGAGATGTCAAATAACTTGCCCAAAATCAGCACAGCTAACTAATACAGTGTTAGAGCCGGATAATTAATTCCCAAGCCCATGCTCATAATTGTTTTACTGCCACTTGAAAGGATATATTAGAATCATACAAATTTTAAAGATTCATCTTAAATTCAAATCCATTTCTATTTAATTATACTTGCTTTTACTTTTGTGTCAGAAATACATGTCAGAACAGAGTAATACAAACTTTTGACCGTTATTAACTTTGTGGTTGGTGCAGTATATCCGTTGTAAGCTCTACAGGGACAAGTATTTTGTCTGGTTTGTGCACTATTTTCCTGATAGCTAGAAAGTACCTGGTTTGTAAGTGCTCAATGAATATTAAATGAGCCATGCATTATAACTTAGATTTTTGTCAGGAGGATAATACCAAATCAGATAAGCAAGTTTATTGAGCAAAATTTAAATTCTTTTCCTGTTGTTAATCTGTTCAATGAAATGTCTAAATTCATAAAACAATAAAATTAAAGGAAGCTACTTATTTGAAACTTAAAACTGGAAGATCCCAAGTTATTTTATATGTAAATACACTTAATAGCTTTTTAGAAATTGGTCTATATGCCAAATTAAAATAATTCTTAGTTTGATAAAACTAGGGTTTATACATATATACATCTTTATACATTTTAGGACTGAGTTTAATTTTTAAATAGAGATGTATTTAATGGGCTGGGCATAGTGGCTTAGTCTATAACCCCAGTACTTTGGGAGACCAAAGCAGGAGGATTGCTTGAGGCGAGGAGTTGGAGAACACCCTGGGCAACCATAGTGAGACCCGTCTGTACAGTTTTTTTTTTTTTTAATTAGCCAGGCATGGTGGCACACACCTGTAGTCCCAGCTACTCAGGAGGCTGAAGCGAAAGGATTGCTTGAGCCCAGGAGTTTAAAGCTGCAGTGAACTATGATTGTACCACTGCACTTCAGCCTGTGAGGCAGAGCTAGACACAGTCTCTTTCAAAAAAAAAAAAAATTATATATACATGTATATGTGTGTGTGTGTGTGTATGTATGTATGTATATTTTTCAATGTTATTTGGTGATTTTTAAAGGAAATTCATATTTATCACAAGTTCCCTACAATATAGTTCCCCTCCTTTGAAATATAATTGTTTTAAACAGTTGGAACTATATTGTCCTGGTTGGGTGTATATACACACAATAATGAAGTAATGTTATACGTGCCCTTTTTAACACAATAAAGATAGAATTCCTTAACAAGTCAGATCTACCTGATTCTTTGTAACAGCTACATAGGATTCCATTATATGGATATACCATAATATATTTCTATAATCTCATTTTCAGACTCTTGAGTTTTTAGTTTTTTATTATGAAAGATGAACAAATATATTTTTAATAGATCGGACTAACACAGGAAATATTTAGATTAACAAAACTTAGGCAACCCTGCCATATTACCTTACTTTAAATTAGTATTCATACTTTAGGTCAGATCTTTACGGCATAGAAATTGTCAAACTTAAAAAATAAAACACTAGTATTTTTCCTCTTTAGTTAGAACATCATTTTTTGCCTTAAACTGTACATAAGTTTTAGGGTAATTATTTTATATTTTTCAGTTGACAAAATGTTTAAGTAAAACATTATACTTAACTGTTGTTTTTAAATACTAGATTCCTAGCTTTTTCACTGATGCTGAGAGACGATCTGTGATGGCTGCAGCCCAGGTTGCAGGCTTAAATTGTTTAAGGCTGATGAATGAAACTACTGCAGGTAATCACTTTGCATTTTGAAAATCACTATAAGCAAAATACTGTTACAGTGTTTTTCTAATTAATAACAAAGTATTATTTTTTTTTTTAACTCTGAGGCAAGAGGATTGCTTGAGCCTGGGAGTTGAAAGCTGCAGTGAGCTATGATCATACTACTGCACTTTAGCCTGTGTGGCAGAGCTACACACAGTCTCTTTAAAAAAATTATATATACATATAAATACGTGTGTGTATGTGTATGTACTGATTCTTACAAGCTTGTTACTTTGTAGTACAACTTTTTGGCAGAGGTTAAATGTCTTAATGGCTTTACAGATCTTTACTATTACAGAGTTGTAGTTGAGTAAGGAAAAAGTAAAGTTAAAACATTATTAACCAAATTGTGAAAAGTTAATTTACTTTGAAGGTAATATGTATTACTGTACTGCATGTTAAAGTACAGTATCAAAGTGACATTTCTTGTTTTCCAAGTAATTACTCTGCTAGAATTAACATAATTCTTTGTTCTTATACAGTTGCACTGGCATATGGAATTTATAAACAGGATCTTCCCCCATTAGATGAGAAACCAAGAAATGTAGTATTTATTGATATGGGACATTCTGCCTATCAGGTCTCGGTTTGTGCTTTTAACAAAGGAAAACTTAAAGTAAGTAAATACATGGGTTGTTATATTTACATATATTAAGAACACAGACTAAAGAGCCATAATAGCTGGGTTTGAATCCTGGCTCTGCCCCTTTATGACTTCAAGCAAGTTACTTAATCTCCCTAAATCTTAAGTTTGTTTATCTGAGAACAACAATAGTAACTATCTCATATAATTTTTCAGGACAAAATGAGTTAATGTGTACAAAATTCTTGGAATGCCTGGCATAGGGTAGCTGCTGTAATATATATTAGCTATTTTTATTGTTGTTTCTATTGTTAGGTTGTTAATGAAGTCATCTATCAGGGAGCATAAATTATCCATAAATATAATTACAGGAAGCATTTTCTAAAATGATTCCCATTGATTATAGAAACCTTTCTATCCAAGCATTCTAATCATAATTTTACTTCTATGTGCTTCTTACAAATTAGGATTTATAATCATTTTTACATTGATTCTTTTGTCCAGACTTACAGTCTCTCTCTAGTATGTGCAGAGTAGAGTTTACTTAGGAGATAAACTGCAACACTGCAAAAGTATTCTGTTTTAATTTGTATTACTATAATAACATCTTTGTAATCAAAAAATTAAAGGGAAATGACTCAGACTGAATATAGGGTAATGTTCAGTATAAATTGACTTAATTCTTGGCGTTTAGTCTTACATATTGACTTACTTTAAAACGAACTTCTTTTTCCTTCCTTTTTAGTAGGTAAGTTTGTAGTGAAATACGATTTTTAGATCACAGACCCCTTTGAAAATCTGATCAAGGCTATAGCCCTTCTTCCCAAAATACACACTTGTACTAGTTATATACCAAGATAATTTTGCATTTAATTTTGGGTAATACTAGACTCCATGAGAGGTCCATACATGGATTCTCCGTGCTAGTCTGTGGGGCAACATTCCACGCAGATTGCACTCATATGCTCCTGTGATATTTACCACCATACTACCACCCCACCACCTACCTTGTAAAGAAAGAGCTGCAAAACCACACCAACAGTAGAATTCTTTATTAGTGACTGTTGTAAGTAGTCATTTTACCCTAGGGAGAGAGCCTAGATGTTTGGTCCCATGTTTTTAAGAACTATCGTGTTGAATTTATGTGACTCCCTTCTGCTGGGAAGCCTGTTGCTCAACTAGCTGGTTAAATTGTTACCTGGTTTTTTCTGTTGGTTAGTTTTTGGTTGTGTTTTTTGTTTTTTGTTTTTGTTTTTGTTTTGTGATAGTCAGAAGGCCTAATTTCTGATCTGTAAATTGACCAATTATGGTATTTTATATTTAATCTTTGAATCTGCTTTTCTTGGATGTTTTGTTCTCGTTTATATGCTTAGGACTGTTTCTTTGCTCTCTTAAACTTGGTTTAGGTCTGTCTTTTCAGTGCTGTTGTAGAACCAAGTGAGTGAGATAATGAGGCTTTAGTTGTTGTAATTCACTTATTTCTGAATTAGAATTCTTTTAATTATGATACATAGATCTGTAACTATAAAGTAGAAAATTCAGAATAAGGGAATACATTGGCTAAATGTAAGTGATAATTTAACTCTGATTCCACATTCAGCACCCCTGTGATTGGATAAGTTTTTTTAGAGTCGTTTTTATTTTTAAACTTTTTTATTTTAGAGGTTTTTCTTTTTTTCTTTTTTTTTTTTTGGAAGAATCTATAATTCTGAAAATACAGTTCTGCTTTTTCAATTAAACAGGTCTTGGCTACTACCTTTGATCCATATTTGGGTGGCAGGAACTTTGATGAGGCTTTAGTAGACTACTACTGTGATGAGTTCAAGACCAAATATAAGATAAATGTGAAAGAAAACTCTCGGGCCTTGTTGCGTTTATATCAGGAATGTGAAAAACTAAAGAAGCTAATGAGTGCAAATGCATCAGATCTTCCATTGAACATTGAGTGTTTCATGAATGACCTTGATGTTTCTAGTAAAATGAACAGGTACCACGTATGTTTTTAGTTTGAAAAGTGTTTACTTATTTTATAATGTTTAGATCATATCTGGTTTTTTTGTTGTTTTAGAAGATATGTTCAACTTTTAAGCCCAGAATAATGAATTTTATTTTATTTTCTCACAGGGCTCAATTTGAACAACTGTGTGCTTCCCTTTTGGCCAGGGTTGAACCACCTTTAAAAGCAGTAATGGAACAAGCTAGTAAGTGGAAATTACTGGACTATCAAAACTGTACCATAATGTTGCCTACTTAGCAGGGGTAGATAATGATAAAAGAATAAACTTTGTTATTTAAAAAGATTTATATTTTTCATTTTAGAGGAGATGATTATAACTCATTATTCATAAGAGTAAGGCACTATAATTCTGGGTTTATAGGAATTCTTCCTGGCTCTTTTTATGGTTTATATCATAAATCTCATGCTAGTTCTGGCCAAGCATGGTGGATCATGCCTGTAATCCCAAGACTTTGGGAGGCCGAGGTGGGTGGATCACCTGAGGTCAGGAGTTCAAGACCAGCCTGGCCAACATGGTGAAACCCCATCTCTATTAAAATTCCAAAAATTAGCCAGGCATGGTGGTGCACACCTGTAACCCCAGCTATTCAGGAGACTGAGGCCAGAGAATCACTTGAACCTGGGAGGCGGAGGTTGCAGTGAGCTGAGATTGCCCTACTGCACTCCAGCCTGGGCAACAGAGTGAGACTCTGTCTCGAAAAAAAACAAAAAACAAAAAATGAAAGCAACAACAAAAAGACTCATGCTAGTTCTATTTGAAAGTGTTTATAAACTATAGATGATTCTAAAATGAAATTAATGTAGAAATGGGGACATGATTGCTTTTTCATAAGGATTTTGGTAATCAAAAATATCTTCTATAGGGATTTAGGAGGTAGAAATAAGAAAATTGAAGGACTCTGAAGAGATCCTTTAAAACCCATGAAGTGCTTCTATTGCCACTCTATCTGTACCAAGTTGGACCAAGTGCATTGCCTGTCACATAAGTATTTATTAAATGTTATCTATTTCTAAAAATTGCATTTTTCTTTCCTTTTATTTTCTGACAAGTAAAAAGTCAATCCACTTTTTAAAAAAGTACTTGACAAAGCCTTCTGTTGAGATTTTTAAAGACTATCATTTTTCTCAATTAAAAAAATTTTCCAGACTTACAACGGGAAGACATTAGTAGTATAGAAATTGTAGGAGGAGCAACACGAATTCCTGCAGTGAAAGAACAAATCACTAAATTCTTTCTTAAAGACATAAGTACCACATTAAATGCTGATGAAGCTGTTGCAAGAGGATGTGCATTACAGGTATAATTGTTATTTTATTTTGTAGAGTATGTATTTTGCCAGAAATGAGTGATAGATCCAAAGGGGCCTTTTAATGTTACCTGTTCCATTCCATGTATCAATAAGCTAAAGTAAATTGAAGTTATTTCTGATAAATAAGTATTACGTCTTTCCCATTTATATTTTTAAGCTATAATAGGACAGTGTGTCTGTAACGACACTGAAAGAATATTAATTTTACAAATTCTTGCAGTCTGCCCATTTAAAATCCCTTTAGAGTAAAGACGTTGTTAATTTTTGTAAGGTCACATAAAGAGTACTCAGGCCCTTTTAAATTTTCACTTCTCATTGCCAAAAACCAGTAACTTTTAAAATGTAACAATTGTAATAGGAGGACTCTTAAGCAGTTCAATCAGAGTAATCTAGGGTATGTTTTATATTTGTTGATTTAAATATGGTATGTATCTTATTTTCAGTGTGCGATTCTCTCACCAGCATTTAAAGTGCGTGAATTTTCCATAACAGACCTTGTTCCCTATTCAATTACATTAAGGTGGAAGACCTCTTTTGAAGATGGAACTGGGTAAGTTATTTTTAAAACCTTGATTAGAGCTTGTCGTAAATCTTTAACCAGTTAAACCTACTTTTCTAAATTAGAGAAATTTACACTTCTTAAAATTCTGCCAAATACTTTTAAATAATGTATTAGATAAAAAAGAATATAAAAATGATATATCACCTATAAATCATAATTGGGCATATTTTTAAATTTGTGTTTTTTATAAAAGTAAAGCAAGGCTCATTTTCAAATAAATCACAGTATAGAAGTATAAAAAAGACCTGCATTTGTCATATTCTCTCTTAGCCCATTTTGCAGACATAAACATTTTTAACAGCTAGTTTATCTGTCCAGTCATTTTCTTTGACTATCCATAAATAAATCCTACACTTTTTAAGTACATATAGAATTATCTGTAAATCTCTAGTGCAATTTAGCTTTTTAAATTATATTGTGTTTTATTTTTCCATGTCAACACACAGTAACTGTTTTTTCAATAGTTGTATGTGCCATAATAAATTTAACCACTACAGTATTAAGTCATATTTTTGCTATTTTAAACAGTGCTAGTAAGAACATCCTTGTGCACATACCCTTGTTCAGTTGTGCGTGGTGTATCTGTAAGATAGCAGTGTAGGAATGGAATTGTTGAGCCAAAGAATATGCACATTATTTTGAGTAATATTGGCAAATTATTCACTAAAAGGATACCGGTTTATATTCATATTAATTTTCATGAGATTGCCTATTTTAGCTCATTTTCTCCTATACTTTCAATTGAACATGAAGATATTAAAAAAAAAAAAAAAGTACTCTATTATTAATGTTTTTGTCTGTCATAAGCTACAATATTTTCATGCTTGTGTTAACGTTTACATTTTTTTCCATGAACTGCCCAGGATTTAGGTAGCCTGCTTCCCTACCAGAACCAAAATTTATATTTCAAACGTTTTACTTGCCTGCTTTTCAGAAGTATAGCTTGTACAATGAATAATGGTGTGTTTACATTTTGAAGTTATTTTTTTAATTTTGTTCTGTGTGCTATACATAAGTACCCCCAAGAAAACGAGATTTTTGTATACATTTCAAAAATAGAATTATCAGCCTTATCTGAATGTCTTGTAAAGGATTTTAATGGCATGTGTTAATGTCAGTTTTTCCTTTTTAAATATTTTTTCACCTGTCTGCCCCAGAAAATGTCAATTTTGAGGCAAGAATTATTATTCTATAAAATTTAATTTCAGTTTCAAGGTATAAGTGATCCAGAAAAAAATTGTGAGAAAACATATGGGGGAGCTAAATTGAAAAGTAGATATAGCCTAATGACTACAATAAGAAAGTAGAAGGTGTTGGTAGTTTCTTGAAAACTAGGATAGAGTAAGAGGTTTAAGGATTCAAGATTTTAAAATCTTGCAAACTTACAGTAATAGGATGATAATATAGTATTAAAGATTGGTTTCTGGGCCACTATAACAAATAGTCATAAACTGTTTCTGTTAAATGATTTAAGAATAGGAATTGCTATGTAGGTTTTAAAAACTCCCTGTTTTGGTGGGGTAAAGTACTGCAAAGGACATTGTTATATCAACTGAAAACAAAAATTGAAATATGAATAGTTCAGCATCAGAGAATATCCCTATTAGGATGCACACTGACGTTTTTAGGGGTAAAGGACCATAATGTATGTATAACCCTCAGTTGGTTCAGGAAAAATATACACAGAAAGTGTGTACACTCAGATGATGAAACAAATGGAGTAAAGTTGCAAATCTAGGTAAAAGATATACAAGTGTTCCTTGTCCTATTTTTAATTTTGCACCTTTCTGTAGGTTTAAAATTATTTGCAAACAAAAGTTTCTATTAAAGGTAGCCAGAATTACAAGGGTAATAGGTGGCAAGTATTTTAGAAGTTAATGGGTAGGACTTGGCCCTCAGATGTGAGGGGAAAAAACCCTACACATTGACTTTAAAATATACATATTCTCAGGTAATTTTTCTTTTTTTAATAGTATACAGTTGTCTGTTACTATGATAGATATCATGAAAACTTTGAGCCATAAATCTGTCACAATGCATGTTTAGAACAAAATCAATAATTGTTTTCTCTTTTTATTTGTGCAGACATTTTTGCAGTTGCTGCTAATGGATTAAGAATGAAATGGATTCAGTAAATAGGTTCATAGGCAACTTTCTATTTGTTTCTAAGTGAGTGTCTTTCCCACTCCATTTTAGGGAATGTGAAGTTTTCTGTAAGAACCATCCTGCCCCATTCTCAAAAGTCATTACTTTCCACAAGAAGGAACCATTTGAACTAGAAGCATTTTATACTAATTTACATGAAGTGCCTTATCCTGATGCAAGAATTGGTAAGAGGAAAAAAAAAAAGTTTTCGATAACATTTTGGCCTTTTATACATAATGTGTTATTTTAGAATCAAGGAAACAAATAGACATTTCAGCTAAGCCAGTACTGTACTTTTAAAGAAAGATATTTATACTCTTTTTTAAAATGTGCATTTGTAGTGCTCAGTTTACTTCTATAATGACAGCAGGGTTTATTACAGTCGGCCATCAGTATTCATGAGTTTGGCATCTGTAGATTCAGCCAATATTAGGGAAAAACCAAGTGCCTGTACTGAACATGTCTAGACTTTTTTTTCTTGTCATTATTCCACTACTACATATAACAACTACTGACATACCATTTATTTTGTATTAGGTATCATAATTAATCTAGAGATGATATAGACTTAAGAGTATTAGGGAGGTCGTATGTAGGTTATACGCAAAATACTGTGTCTTTTTTTTTTTTAATTATACTTTAAGTTCTAGGGTACATGTGCACAACGTGCAGGTTTGTTACATATGTATACATGTGCCGTGTTGGTGTGCTGCACCCATTAACTCGTCATTT